>NW_020799092.1:56509063-56662200 GCF_003259725.1 Athene cunicularia
AAGTGATAGAGCGACTTGGTGGATACCTGGCATTTAGCCAGAGTCAAACCATCACAGTGTTTTATTTCGATTAATTTTGTTTGGTTTTTGCCTGCATTTTTCTTCTAGCCTGACAAGAACTCAATGTAATGGTTGTAGCAGAACACCAAACTACACTTCAATGAGCAAATGCTCCTTTTTTGTTAATTCAATATATATGCCCTTTTTGTTGGAAAACTATATTAGTGTCATGAATAGAGGTGTTAGAACTGTTGTATGTTTAGTGGTATTTTTCATGGTTATCAAAGCCCAGGACAAGCACTGAAATCTTTATTAATGTAAATATGGTTATGTTCCATTATTTCAAATGAGCTTGTTGGGGAACAAGGAATTTCAATCATTCGATGTCTTATAAATTTTCAGTCCAAAACTGCAGCTTTGCCTTTTTTAGTTTATCTGCAAACCCCATAATAAAAGACAATACTGAAAGTAAAATTTTAAAAAGTCAAAATATTTATATTATTGCAGGGTCACTGCTTTATTTGAAGGAGATAGTATGGAAAAAATATCAGTGGTGCTTAGCAGTTTCTGTGCTAGACCTACTTAGTCGCATGGCACAGCTCAGAAATTGGTAACTGCTTTCCTTTCTCTTGAACCACAGTGACCTCTGAAACGGAATAAACTTCAGGATGTTTTCCATCCTCTTTCATTATTCTTGTTTTCCCCAGATTAATGTCTGTGGGCACCACTGTGAGAACAGCCCTACAGCGCTCAGCCTGTGGGCTCTGCACTGTAGAAATGCTCTATTAGTACTGCTTGTGGCTGCCAGCTGACACTCTCCCCCTTCTCTTTCTTTTTGTAACCAGATAAGAATTTGAAAGAAATGTTTATTTTTAAAACATAGACCGCACATTTGAATAAGTGAGTATTTTAAGTGCTTCTTTTTGTTACTGCAATGCCTGTGCTATTCCTCTAATAATCCTAAACCCTATGTTTTTAACAGGTTCTTGAGGAGTTTGTCAAGTACTGCCTTTGGGGATGGGAATGGGTAAATGTGCAATACAAAGTAAAAATATCTAAAAATCAGGAACATAGAAATTTCAGTTTTCCAACTGCTTCCAGTCTCCTACAAGTAGTTGCAGCTTTCTAGCAGGCTTTCTGCTAGCCAACCAAGGGGAAGTCTGGCATACAAGGCAGGGAACTCACATGGTTTCTAGGACAGAGAAAGGGAAAATAAGGATTTAGATACATAGGAAAAGATGCCTTTATGCTTAGAATTGTCTTTCTAGCTGCATACTGACTTAGCTGTACTGCACACTGGGTAGATAAGGAGCAGAAAAAACCAGGACCTTCCCCTGGGTGTTTTTATTCATGGAAACACATGCAATTCAAGATACCCTGATCCCAATCCCATGTCATATGGGGCTGCAGTTTTTCTTCCAGGACATCTCAGAAAAAATGAACTTCAAGCTCGCATTGCAATAAATGTACGTCTTGTGATATCAAGCTGTCCCCACTCTTCTGTCAGAATAGTCTTGGGGTTGTGGAGGCAGAGCATTTTAGCCACGGCTGTATGCATGGAAACATCAGTGCAGTCAACCAGGTCTACTCAATTAACCTTAATTATCCAAAGGTTTCAGGTGTCCCAAAAGACCTTCAAGTAATTGAGATTCTACTGTAATTTGTTTTACAGGAGGGACTTAACAGTTACAAAAATCCTCTTAAATGACTGGCCCTGTTCCTTTTACAGGGGTTTGTATTGGAATTGACTCAGGAAAAAAGCTGTTCTACTCAACCTGTCAGTGGTTAAGTAGAATATGTGATACTCAGACATAAGCAAATAAATGGCCTACTAAGTAGAGCATATAGAGGACAAAAATACACAGAATATATCCTGTATGTTTAATTGTTTTGTAAAAGTAGCTGAGTAGCTGAAGTCAGTTGCTAAAGCTAATTACAATGCAAATTCTATTGGAATAAATGAGTAAGAGTGATCAAAAGTCTTCTTTTTTTCCATCGCAGAGCCTCAAGATATGTGTCCTGCCTAAAATACTGAAAAGTATTAACTGAACAGTTCATGAGCTACAATCAAAGCACAGCGCATGTCAGTATTACAAGTTGTAGACTCACTGTAGAAGTACATGTTTACATCCTATTGCTTTCTGTATGCTTTCTGAATAAGCCATAATTACCAAATCAGCTGTACTGATATGAATAATGCTAACCTGGGGGCATACATTAGTCCTACGCATTTAATCTTCAGTTATCAAACTGTACGTTTGCAGGGTACAGTATAAGTGGATACATATATCTTATTTTCTGTAGCTGTGTCATCTATCTGATTTCAATAGGACTATTTTGCTAAAAATGGGCTCAGCTGTTGACAAGTGCTGTGTCTAGATCCAGCTGATATATTTACTGTAGGAGAACAATGCTTTGGTATGGAGGACTATGACAGAATGCTGCTATAACATTATGAATACCATTAAAACTGTGATAATTTAACCAGTTATATAATTTATACAAATATTTTATTGTAAGTAAAGTTGCACTATCATTATGCAGATCATTAGGATTTCCTGAATGACTTTTCACCATAATAGCCTGCTGGAATTAAAAACTGGAAAGCACTGGAACTATTTTTATATAGTCTTCAGTACCATGGTACCAATACCATCTTTGAAGGTCTATAGCCTGTCTCCAACAGGTTGCAAGATTAGTTTTGCCAGCTTTTGATCTTAACAGATCAAAGGTCTATAAACACTGAAAAAGTAACTGGGACTTCAAATAGCTGTCAGAAGCAAAAACTACTCAGCCACCTTTTAAATTATATTTTCCTGTATTTTGAAAAATAACTCAGTTCATAACTAAGAGAAGGATCTTTCACCACATCCTACTGTGGTAAGAGCAGGGGGTTTCTAGGAGGCTCAGAGTCACTGAAAAAACAGAGGAGATAAAGATATCCTGCCAGCTAGATGAAGATTTAGTTTACTCTGTCTAGTCTTGGACTCCTCAGTGCAAGAAGATATGAGTGAGTTCAGCACAGGGCCACAAAAAGGACTAAGGGACTGCAGTATCTTTCATACGAGGAGAGGCTTAAAGAGCTGGGACTGAGGAAGAGGAGATTCAAAGGGATCTTATCTGTGTGTATAAATAAAGGGCTGATGTGAGGGAATAAAGGTTAGAAAGCCAGGCTCTTCTCAGTAGTTCCCACTGACAGGAAAAGAGGCAATGGTCATAAATTAAATCATGTGAAATTCCACCTGAAGACAAGGAAACACTTTCATACTATGAGGGTGGTCAAACATTGGGACAAGTTCCACAGCAAGGTTGTGGAGTGTCCTTGGAGATATTTGACTGGACATGGTCCTGGACTACCTGATTTAGGTGACCTTGCTTGAGCAGGAGTGTTGCATAAGATGACCTCCAGAGGTCCCTTCCAACCTAAATGATTCTGTGATTTTTGAACATAAGATGAAATAATTTCACTTGGGGTTTTAGGTGCTCCCTTCTCCCCTTTCATATATATATATATATATATATATATATATATATATAAAAAAATACATAGGATTTTATCTTAGATCAATGATTAAATGTATTTCAAATATTTTTGTTATCACACTGAAAATGTTTTTCCCACCCATATGTAGAAGATATGTATTTGTGGAAAGTGGTGGTTGCATTATGCAAGTAGATATTATTTTCTAGTAAGAAAAACCTGATGGGGTAAGACTGGGTAATGGGGAAGGATATAGAATGGAAAGGAAAGTAGATGAAAGGAAAAAGAAAACAAATCCTAAGAGTGCAAATGTAGTCATTGAAGAGATTGTTGCATATAAAATACCAGGTAGCAATAAACTGAAGAATGCAGTAGATGAACCTGAATGAGTTGTAAAAAGCAATCTCAGTGACAGGAATGCATTAAAAAGCCTTTATAAAAGGGGTCAATTACTTGTCCTTTCACAAGAAAAATGAAAAAAACTAAGACACATGTATGAAAAGCACTTAGTGTCATGCAGCCATGATTCTAAGACAAAAGAAGGAAAAAGGAGTTACTGTTTTTGCTTAGTTTTTATTAAACTTCTATACCTTTTCCTATGGTGTTTTGTTTTTTTTTTTTCTCTGTTTGTTTGTTTGTTTGTTTTTTTCCTGGTACTTGTTTTATAGTTCAGTGGAGACACTGGGCAGTTACAGACATGTAATACTTGAAAAATTCTTGGTAACATGCATTCCTTTGTCCTAATGCTGTCTGCCAGAAAGGACTCCAAACACCTTTTATGTTTTCATTACATTTCCTAGAGATTAAAAAAATATCTTGCTGGAACAGCTCACTGTCTCATTGCAGTGAGGATCAAGAACTGGATGCTTCAAAGAGGGACCAAAAAAAGCCATGCACTGTGCAGAACTTTTCTCAGCATGATAGATGCAAAACTATGTTTTTATATACATCATTTTATTCGTGTTAATTTGTTTTTTTTATAATTTAGTATTTATAAATTTTACTGCATTTATATTTTTGTTAGCATTTGTAGATTAGGCTAATGGCCTTGATCTGAAAAGTAGGTGTTTAAATATTCAAATGATCTTGTAGTGATTTGGATTGCTTTTATGCTTTAGATAAAAAAGAAGAAACACTTTGGCTGGTCATAGCCCCTGTCCCAGCACAGTCATTCCTCTCTCCAGTGGAACATGGGGAGAACAGTTAGGTTGGTGTTTGCAATCTCTTTCCAAAGCACTTAAGGTTAAATACTTCAAAATATCTAATTTTCAAGTACTAAAACAAGAGTTGCTTGTAAATTAAATTATTAAATGTTCATTGAAAATGCATATACAGAAGCTACTGTTTATTGTGTTCCTATGCTGCTTATTCTTAACTCATGCTTTTTATGGTTCATGACATTCTGAACTTTTAAGTGGAAGGCTATACAAAGGGCTTTGATTATGTTAGAAATTCATACCCTCAGGGCTATTTTAAGGTGTTTATGGGGTTTATTATTTCTGTTTCTAGGACTTTTACTTTCTTCCTGGGTTTTCACTCTCCTGCCCCTCACTGATGCCTGAGTCAGAAGACCTATAACCAACTGTCTACTAGGTGATGCATTCCAACAGGAAAGTTGTCAGAAGTTAAATTCATAATTACAACATGAAACTTGTCACTGTCATATGGGGAAAGACTAATGCAGATGTCCTCACTAGATTTATAGGCTTGAGTTAATTTATCTCACTAGTGTTTTGAGATTTCTAAGAGTGTAATACTTCCCTGATAACCAGAGAGAGGTTATTGCCGGTCAGTTTGTAGTTAAATATACTCCATTATTGCCTGTCATAGTTTGCACTTCAAATACATTCAGTTTAACACTACAGACTAGTGAATTATAACACAGATAGATCCTGAGCTCAACTCTTCAAGTAATGAAATATAGTGTCATCTCAGCAGTGTTATGATTAAAGGTGAATGTTTGTTAAAGCCATGACTTTACCAAAAATACATGTCTTTTAAATTGTCAGTATATATATTTTGTGGCTAGCTTGTAGCTCAGCAAGTTTTCATCACAAATACCTGTGAGTTTGACTTTAGACATGCTCAGTGTAGTGGAATGAATGTTTGCAATCAAAAAATATTTAATTAGTTGCAAAATACAATTTATTTAGTGGGCTCATATCTTAATTTTCTACTGAAAATATTAATTTACAGGGTTTTTTTAACTTGTCATCTTTGAAAGATAAGTTAACTGTTTGATGTTTTCTGCCATGGAGCTGACTTATTAAAGAGCTTTTCTGTCAGCACATGCATAGTCTACCACATAACAGGATGAATTCATATTAGTTTTTCAGACATTGTGCAGGCAGTGTACTGATGACTACATTTGATCCATATATTCTAAAGAATCATTAAATTTACTCCTATTCTGCACTCCATGTGATGGTTTTGATTGAAGATAAAACTTGCATGAACGTTGAAATGTAATGCTGGGCTGGATACATAGTAAAGACTAAACAACAATTTTGATTATGAAGCTTCACTCTAAAAGTTATTTTGCAGGGAAGTAATTTAGTCAGATGGGGAATTGAATGTATTAAAAAGGCCAAACACCTGTTCTGACAATTTTTTTTTTTCTCTATTTTCTATAATTCATGGTTTAACAGGAAAAAGATGTGCACGTGTTTCCAGACATTCGACTGATACCTAATTGACGTGGAAGCTCCAGTGCAATGTCATCTGCCTGAGAAGTTCCTGGCCCCTATATCCATTTGCACATTTCTGAAAATGTTGCGAAATGTTCATGATTTACTGGATTCAGTAGTGCCTGGTTAGCACTGTTTCATGAAAGATCATCCATTTTCCACAGAGATAATGCAGAAAGCACTTTTCATTCCTTCCAGGCACAAATCTTCCTGGTAAACAGTCCTTTCCATTCAGTTCTCTGCATGTGGGAAGGGGACATGTTGCAAGGGAGATAAAGGGACAGAAATGAAAAAAATTATATGGGATTTATAACACGAAGCAACAGTCACAGCAGTACTGTCACTACAGCAGCAGAGTGCCTCCCAGGGATTTAAAAATAGAAATAATAATGATCGATTTTTTTCCCAGCCTTGAGAAAAAAAACCTGAGTTAACTGATAAGTTTATTTTATTTAATTACTGTGGTGCTTAAGCAGATGCATCCTATGACAGGAAGCTGATATAGGAAAAGAGTTTAAGTAGAGTTTTTGTTCATATGTGAGCCTGGTGAACTGCTGTTGTGCTTCCATCTATAAGAAATACTCCACTGGTTTGCAATTGTTTGGGACTGTTTACTTTTTCTGCAGCAGAGCTGGTAACATGATTTATTGCCTCATCTATTTATTATACACACGTACTCTTTCTATACTTTTGTTGCTTAAAGCTATTTTAATGACAGTGTTGCTGTTTACCTATAGCAAAACAGAAATAACCTTCTGTAACTATTTTTTAAAAAAATATTTTCTGTCGCTTACTTTAAAAAAAGCAGCTACCATTCTCCTGAAAGTCTCTTAACCACATGCATCAGGAGGAAGTGGATCTGGGAGGGCAGAGTGGACATCTCCTTTCTGCCCCACCATTTCCAGTGAGAGGAAGAAATGCCTGAACCACCACCACCACCAGTGCCTGGAATATCAGGCTCCTAAAGTGCTCTGGGGTTTGAATTAACTTGGAAGGAGTGCTTGTATAGAATCATAGAATCACAGAATGGTTTGGGTTGGAAGAATCCTTTAAAGGTCATATAGTCCAAACCCACTGCCATAAGCAGGGACATCAACTATTTAGACCAGGTTGCTCAGAGCTCTGTTCAACCTGACTTTAAATGTTTCCAGGGATGGGGCATGCACCAGCTCACTGGGTGACCTGTTCCAAGGTTTCATCACTATCACTGTAAAAAAATGTCTTCCTTACATCTAGTCTGATGTAAGCATGTAGGGCAGCTCACGAAACCAGCTATTTTAGAGCAACATTTCACACATTCTTTTTCTAATATCATGAGATCTATGTTCAAATTTTCTACAGAGTCTGGTTTTAAACTTGATCATTAAGCTTAAACTGGCCTCAAATCCAAGTCTGAATCTTACCACACTCCCTGATGGTAAAGCACATTTCTATTTGTTTATCAGTGGAGGCAATTTTTCATTATTGTCTTCTGTGAGTCAGTAAACCGAAAGGGAACCACAAGTACAGTTGCAAAGCTGACAGGTAGTTCTCTGTATCCATACTGATTTCTTAAATCTCCAGAGTACCTTATGAGCAAGTGTGTATTCCCTAGTGCAGATGTGTACCATGTGATGTTTAGCACGGTATATTACAGCTATGAATGCAGCCTGTATTCTGGAAGCAAATACAGAGATTGAAGTAACTACGTGATGCTAAAACCAAGTGTATCTGAGGAACTGAATGAATCAGAAACCTAATTTTGCAATAAACACTTTTTTCCCATCTAAGGTATGTGTCAGTTCAATGTGCATCAAAGCTTATTCTCCTTGTAATGACACAATGCAGTGGTAAAAGTGCACACACCACTGGTCCCTAAAGAAAAGGCTTAAAACTCCACTGTGTACTGCAGTGCAGCAGCTATGTATGATGTACTTGATGGCAGCCAAGAGGAACCTGGAGGAAATGGTGAGAAGTGTTCTTTAGAGTACTGCGGTTAAGGTTGTCTTCTTTGTGGGAAGATAAACCTTTTCAATTATGTTGGGAGCTGTAAGAGTCTAACATGGGCCCCAGTGGTAAGATAATTGCTGTAGAACTTGGTGCAATACAGAAGTTCCTATTTTAAGAAATACTGTGCCTTTCTCCCCCTTCACCTACACTAAGGGCTTTTTTTTCCTATTGAAATATTAGCAATTTACATAGCAATAAATGTGAAAACCCTGAGATTTAAACCTTGATTGGTGATTCTATAATGGGAGCATAGAAACATTTCATAAAAGGCAATTTCCTCACTTATTTGATTTCCTGTTCAGTTAGTCCTTTGCAGTGATGAGTCTTTACTGGTTATTGTATTCATTGTCAACTTCACCCTCATATTCACTAAAAAAACTTCTGTAGCATTTTTTTTTACATTATTATTATTATTATCCATAACATATAATATTAAAGTATGTCCTCTGCAAAATGACATTGATGATTGCAATGTTTCTTATGCTTTACCCCATGCTAATGCCCCTGTGCCATTTAGCATCTTTTGGATGGGATACCACTCTTTAACATTGTCTTCTCCTGTTTCTAGAAATCGGACTCTGATGGAGACTGCAAGTTTGTGAATTTTTTCTTCAGAAGAGCCATGTGTGACCTATAAAATTCAGTGTTATCTGAGGATTTATAACATCGCTGTTGAGAACTGAATCAATAACTTTAACTTCAGACCAGTAATAAACACTTTGCTTTGATAAAGTAGAGCTCAGGTTTAGTGGGCTCCAGCAGAATTGCATCACGCAGATAATTTGCTGTTACACATCAAAGAGACATCCTGAGCACTGATGACAGAATGAATGAATGAGAATGGAAGACATGCCCAGAGGTCCTTCTAAAATTTATACAAAAGCAGAGTGCAACCTTTTTCCATAGTTAACCACAGCGAAAGTAACTTCTGACTAGTCTATTTGAATAATATATTGCTTGTCACGTTTAATGTATGCCAAGTTTTTTCACAGTTAGGTTCTCAACCTTTGTTGTTGTAGCCAACAATATTGTCTTACAGACTCCATTCGTCTATTCAAGGTCTACAACTCTAGTTATTTATAGCATATAAGACCCAAATAATGTATATATTACATGCAAAAAGTGTAATCAAAGCCAAACATACACCTAAGCAGTCTTACCTGTTGCTGTCTGATGTATTTGTCCAATCTTGTCTAGAATCTGTTCCCAATGAAAGCAAAACCAAAATATCAGTGAAGTCACTGATGTGTTCTCAATGGAAACTTGATGGTCCATCTAACATGTGTCCTGATCCAAGGTCAGGGGAGGTTTCAATATGATCCCAAGAGTGAGCTTAAGATACAAACAAGGTCAAATGCCGTACACCCAAACAGTTTTTGTTATTAAAAGTGAAAAGTGGTAGTGATAGGACAGAATGTAAGGAAATCAAGCAAACATCCAGAATAGTCACCACCATGGATCCAGCAGTGTCCCATTGGTACTCAGTCTTCAGTTCTTCGGTGGTGGGTGCACCCAGAGCAAAGTTCTCTGTTGCCTTTTAAGCTCATCTTATCAGCTGATCTGTACACTAGACAAAGAGAGGCAGGTATTCCACGAACTCATTTCCATGAGCAATTGAGCCGGTGGTCATACTCACCCTGCCCACCTTTGGTTTTGCCTCAGTTCCCACAAATCTGCTGACTTCATACTTCTTGAGCAATTATCTGGCTTCTGGGGAAAAAATAATCACCTCTTATCATTTTTACCACCTCCTCACTGGTGAAGTTGCAAAGTCGTTTGCAAGGTATGCATGGCGTCTGGTGTACTCAATGGAGCCAGTGATCAGCGGTCCTTGTGCTTGAGGAGAAACACCCCGTTTCACACAGTTCACCTCTTTAAGGCTTATCTAAGGAGTCTGTCAATACAACTGCAAGGGAGTAGAAGGCTTCATCTTTCCATACACTCCTGCTTCCTTGGGTGACATTCCTTAGGCTAACTACAAAGGCCACAGCTGGTCCTTGATGAACGTTGAGGCAGTACTGACATCACCCAGTGACTCACAGCATACACACAAGCAAGCTCTGAGACAATCATTTGACACTTCAGTCTCTCACAACATGGAAAAATGTAGCAGTATTTCTAAATCCACTCATTTTGTTCTTTTTTATAACATAGAGAGGTAGGGTGCATATAATAAATGAAGTACTTTTAGCCTGATTTCCTGAAGAAAAAAACCCGAATCTGTCTTTTCTCTATGTCCTTTTCTGCCTTCCTAATAATATTTCCAATTTTTGACCATGGTTCAGTTTTCAGAGAATAATTGAGGTCCTAAGCATGTTTAAGTTCTTACAAGTCTGGTTATGACTGATCCCTAAATAGAGGAGGGACCTCTCCATTACTGAGTGCAAGGCTGATGACTTTTGCCAGGCAACTTGAGGGCAGCATGAGGCTGGTCCCAGCCCACACCGGACAGCAGGTGTGTGGGGTATGACATGAGGTCTGTGGAAGCAGGTGTGGGGAAGGCTGGGGACACACAGAACCATGAGAAACCTGTCCTGGTTCAGCTAGGGTAGGGTTAACTTTCCCAAGCAGGGGGAAGGGATCTCCAGCCGGGTTATTCATACCATGCTGATGTCAGGTCCGGGCACGACAGTGCGGGAAGCTTTCCTTTGTGGCTTTTGTTGTGGGAAGCACGTGCGGCAGGCTGGCTGTGTTCACTAAGGTATTTATCTTGATATCTTTTGTCTTGTTTACTGTTATTACTGTTTTTTTATTATTATTATTGCTATTGGTTTTGTTCAGATTGTTATTTATTACACTGTTGTATTAAATTTCTCCTTATTTCAACCCCAGCGTTTGTGCCCTACTCAGTCCAAGGGTGGGGGAGGGACAATGGCAATGTGGTCTCCGGTTCCGGCAGGGCCTAAACCAGCACAAAACCATGCACTGATGTGCTCACTGCTGTGGCAGGCGCACCCACCCAATGAGAGCAGAGCTTCTTGGCTGCTGAAGTGTAGCAGCTGGGGCTGCCTTTGCTCTCAGGGCCTCGTGGTACCTGGGGCCTTTGGCCAACGGGAGCCGCCACTGACTACAGGTCAGACTGGGCCTGGGTATCAATGGAGTCCCCTGGGGAACCATTTTGAATCTGTCCCCTGGAGCAGCAGCCTCTGTTCAGGACCCTCCCCTTGGGTCAGGACGCTGCCCAAGAAAACTCCTTGAGGTGATGTACTGTGTCTAGCTGAGCTGGAATTGGTTTTCCCCTATAGCAGCCCTCATGTGCTGTGGTTTATGTTGGGAGCTGGCAGGGTGTTGATGGCACCCTGGTGTTTTGGCTACTGCTGAGCAGCACTTACACAGCACCAAGGCTCTTTCCGACATTCCCCCCCTCAGTGGGACGGGGTGGGCAAGATCTTGGGAGGGGACACAGCCAGGACAGCTGACCCGAACTGACCAAAGGGATATTCCAGACCATGCGACGTTTGCTCAGGATAAAGCTGGGAGAAAGGAGGAAGGGGGTGGGGTCACCCTTGGTCCTCCGAGGCAACCACTACGGGTATGGGAGCCCCGCTCCTGAGAAGGCCCAACATCGCCTGTCCATGGGAAGTAGAGAATAAATCGGTTTTCTTTTTTTTGCTTCCATGTGTGGACCTTTGCTTCACTTTGTTTATATTAAAACTGCTTTTGTTTTACCCACAAGGGTTGGTCTATCTTATCTTCTTTCCCCTCTTTGCCCTGATGAGAAAACAATGGGAAAGGGGGGGGGGAATGAGAGAGCGACTTGGTGGGTACCTGGCATTTAGCCAAGGTCAAACCACCACAGGTGACTTGGGTTGGGATGCTGTCCTGAGCAGGTTCTAGAGGTTGAGAGCCCTCACTTATCAGGTGAGTGATAGAGCATTTTGTGTTGCCGTTAAACCCTAGAAAGTTGTTCTGTCCTCCTCTCACAGACATTTGAACCTGCAATTTACGGAGACCTAGTTAATTGTGTTAATAATAAATTTTTTTATTTTTGATAGTTGATTGTTTATTTGAGAGCCTTCATAACAACTGCTTAGGCAGCAATTTGCTTATAGATGTTTCCTTTTGGTAGCCTCTTAAAATTTGTCCATATTCCTGGCTTAGTGACATCTAAGGGCTACAAACTGTGCTGATCAGTATACATGGCTGTTGCCAGCTGAACTGCCTTCTGATCAAGTGCATAACCCAGGATTCCTCAGTGACAATGCACTGGAGCCCAGCCAGAACATCAGGAGGTGTCTTGAAGCATGATACGGCACACAGGATGAGGGCACCCTCTGTCACCATGGTTGGAAGGATGCATAATGGCAGCAGTTGTAGGGCACCTGTCTGATCTGGCTCAGGTTCTTGCCTAAGGATGTGGCATAGGGATGCCAACTCACTGTGAAGTTAGTCTTTAATACTGGTCTCTCTGGAGTGAAGAGAATACATAGGAAAAGACACACTGTCCTGAAGATCTGTCCTTAGTCACAGCATTTACATAACTTGTGCTCTGTAAGCATGGTCCACACCTAGTTGGTTTGATAAGACTGATTCAAGTGAGTCATAAATTCTCCTGAAAATTCAGCCAGTGAAGGACAGAGTAATCCAATGAAGAGTTTAGTTTGGGAAAAATTCAGGTTTGGATTTATTATTTTCATAAAAGAAATAACCATAGAAAAAGAAGAGGAAAAAACAAGAACAGGTCTCTTCAGAACTGTTAAAGTTTGTCAGGAGGAAAAGCAAATGCATAATTAATTTTCTCATACTTCCATGCTTCGCTTAGAAAAGTGAATTCATCTCTTTGAGGAATATCTAATTGAGTAGCACACCTTTTTAAACAAAACCTATGTTCTTTTACTCCTTGGTTTGATGGTATGTTTCACAGATACATCCCCACTCAGTTAATATCCACGGTTCTTTGCTGACAACTTGATGAGTGGGTACTCATCTACACAGAGCTGTAACTCAGCATGCAATCTGACAAATAGTGAAGGAATCTAAGTGCCTGGTTTTTGCTCAACATAAATGAAGCTTGGAGTTTGTAGTGACAGTGCTGACAGAGCCTGGAAAATGCCTGTGGTAATGGCTCTAAATCAAGAGCTATGGTCCTGTCGAGTTTCAGAAGAAATTTCATTAGTTTGAGGGAATGAGCACAGAAAAAAGGAAAAAAAAAGCAAACTCTCTGGTAACAGATTAGCAGTAAGTGTACTAAGAGTCTGGAGGGGAACTCTGCAACATCTTCTTATACATCATTATGATACTTTCAACAGTGAGAGAAAACTCATGTCACCACTTTCAATATTCTATCAATTCTCATCATCAGATTAATCTGAAGACGACTTCAGTACTCCACACAGAGCTCCAAACTGGGTACAAGTTTTTGTCACGGTAAAGGAGTGATGGATTTTCTGATGCGGTCTTTGTGAGGCATTCCTTGGAAGTTTCTTCCTCTTCTACATTTTTGTACATATGGGGTAATGTGACCTATTTTATTTGGAAATGTAGAGGCTGCCTGGTGTTATGCCTCAAGGAAGTAAATAGCTTTAACACAGATTGTCTGCGTCATTTATATTCTTGATAGCAACATGCCTTCTAAAAGTGAAAATATTGCCAAGCAATGTTGATCCTTTTAGTGTCTCTCTATGGAAGAAAACATTCTTAGTTCAAAATAATCAACAACTTAACTAAATCCTTTAGTATCAATTGTCTGGGGAGTAAAAAGGATTATTATTTTACAATAAAAAACCCCATTTGATGGAAAAGCACTCAACTTTAACCAAACACCATATATTGAAGTCTGGATTGATTTCAGTGAGAGAAGACATGGCTGCAGCGAAGTCTGAGCAAAGGAGGAATCTGCTTTAGACACTTTTCTGAGACAGCTGGGGAAATATCTTGATGGAGCCAGGAACCTGATGTGAATATCAGCTGCCCCAGGTGGCTGGGCAAGGTTCTACTGAACACTTTCTCCTGGAAGGTTTTATCGGTTAGATCAGGCAATTGGTGGACAAAAATACTGCCCTGGAAACTAAAATTAAAGGCAGAGGTAGGAAGAAGATGCTTGCTTCTGAATTTCATACCTATTTATCTTAAATTAAATTAATTGTAAAATACTGATAAACAAAGTCTGAAACAGACTGATGTTTACTGATAACACTGAAAAATCCTCTGGAAATCCAGAAAAGAGAATTCAAATTATGGGTTTAATTGTTTTATTAGTCATTAATGAATATTGTAGAGGTAGTGGAAATAAGTTATTTTTTACTATTGCTAAGTAAATATCATGTTTTCTGGCCAGAGTCCATTCATTATTATTAATTTATGTTTTTAATGATCTTGCACATGCTAAATGTATATAAACAGCTACAAAGCCTTTCATAGAAATATGTTTCAAATAAAAGGAATGATAAGGCTGTACTGTACACTTGCATTTTAAGTAAATGAGTATCTTTTGAAATTTCTGAAGTGAGCTAAGGTAGAACTTAAATAGGTACCTAAAAATAGGTACCAAAAAGCAATATATAAAGGTGTTTTTTTTTAGCAAAAAGAATCAACATAGAATTTTGACAAATATTCATGTTAGTTCATTGTGCTGGTTTTGTCTGGGATAGAGTTAATTTTCTTCACAGTGTCTAGTATGGGGCTATGGTTTGGATTTGTGCTGAAAACAGTGTTGAGAACACAGGGATGTTTTCAGTACTGCTGAGCAGTGCTTACACAGAGTCAAGGCCTTTTCTGCCTCTCACCCCACCCCACCAGTGAGGAGGCTGGGGGTGCTCAAGAGATTGGGAGGGGACACAGCCGGGACAGCTGTCCCCAACTGACCAAAGGGATATTCCATACCGTATGATGTCATGCTCAGCATATAAACTGTGGGAAAAAGAAGGAAGGGGGGTATGTTCAGAGTGATGGCATTTGTCTTCCCAAGTAACCATTATGCATGCTGGAGCCCTGCTTTCCTGGGCATGGCTGAACATCTGCCTGCTGATGGGAAGTGGGGAATTAATTCCTTGTTTTTCTTTGCTTGTGTGTGCGGCTTTTGCTTGATCTATTAAGGTGTCTTGATCCCAACCCATGATTTTTCTCACTTTTACTCTTCTGATTCTCTCCCTCATCCCACCAGGGAGGAGTGAGTGAACAGCTGGGTGGGGCTTAGTTGTCGGCTGGTATCTTATAGTAGAATAATCACTGATTTAATTAAACAGTGCAATATTTTTTTCATGTGTAATATCATCTGTGGTATCTCTTGTATACCAAAAATCTGAAAGAAAATCAGGATTCTTTCTTCACAGATAGAGTGACAGAAATATTCCTGAAGGCTGACGTTAAGAGATTTCCAGTAATGAACGGCAAATGAACACAAAAAACCCCACATGCGGCTGTCTGCCACTTCAGAAGGAAGAGTATTTTGGCTTCCAGTGTGTAATTTTCAGAATAGTGCTTAGTTCTCTGTTTCAAAGACATACTAAAATTAGCAGAGATTTTTATTTCTGCTTATATACATTGGAAAGCCAAATATCACAATTAGGCTTTCTCTGCTAAGGTAAAAACCCCTCAATTTTTCCTAGGAAGTGTTAGTAGCCCGTGATTAAATATCGTAGTGCTTTGGGTGATAGCGTCAAGAGAATAAACATTTAGTAGAGAGTTGTATTGCTGATAATCCTGGTGAGTTTGAACATGCAAACTTCCTCAGTTTGTAAACTTGAAGGTTATTAAAACCCTGGCCTAAATAAAAAGAGAAATTAACTATGAATGATTTGTAAATCACAGCATACAAATTACACTGCACAAAGAGCTGAGTTATGCAAATATGTCATATAAACACCAGTGTCCAATAAATAAGCAAGCAGAGTTCTCTGCTATGTTCTTAGCAGTTTCTTGATTACATCATATCAGATTCATTTTCAGGGATATAACTTGAAAAAAACAAGTATATGGCATCTCTAATTTAGTTGTTTATCCCAGTTTCAGATCTGTTCCTTCCCTGGTGCCATTAGAATAAGAAAGCATGATACATAATGAGATAATGGAAAATATCTCCTCAGAGCATTGCTAAAGATACTAATATTTATTAAAATATGCTTTATGTTTTCGAAGTACTTTTACCTTGGTACCACTGTAGACTAAGTTTTACTGAGCAGAAGTCTCCATGGAGTCTGACAATGAATACATTATTGTTCTAAGCCAGTTGAAAAGGAAGATCCAAAAATAGCTCCCATCTTTACCTGGAGTGACAGCATTAATATTCAATCCCTTTTTCTTCAACCTCACACTATTCTGTTCATGCCACTGTTAATGTATGGCCTTTACGTCTTCTGAAAAACTAATGGCCATGTTTTAAACTGTTCTAAACAAGGAACATTTACTATATACCGTAACAGAAGTCACTGGCCTTGTTATTTGAAATGAGCTATTGTACATTAGTTGAACAGCATTGTTGCTGGAGCCCTGAAAACCCTTTAAATATATTTTTTCCTTAATTTTATGGCCTACACTTCAAACATAAAATAGCACTGAAAATATACTTTTCTATAAAACAATGGAAATAGGAAAGCTTTTGAGGAAGATTTATATTATCAGGGATCCACATGAACATACCTGTAATTTCAATTGCTGCCCCAGGAAATATGTTTGCAGAGAGATGGTTTAACTGGTTGACAGGTAATTATTCTTTGGAAAATGTAGACTAATTAGACAGTTCTTCTTTGTCATAGATATTCAGCTATTGTTCTCTGCAGAGTGTCACACTGACAGACATATTGCCTCATTTATAGTCTGGTGACAAGGAAAAGCTTTTAAAACAAATTACAAATGCTGATATTTTTTAGAAGACATTTTAATTTATCATGAATTAATGTTACTTTAATTACTTAGGGAAAACAAACTTTTACAAACAGGAAAACTTGCCTGTGTTCACAGGCAGTGGTTCTGCTGACACCAGTAGTGCTATTCACATGAATCAAATGACTGTATGCTACAGTGATTTTTTTTGCCAGGTCTGTGGGTGGTTCTCATTTATTCTGAAATAGAAACTATATTGCTATATCTTTCTTCTCACTCTCCTTCCTCTGTGAGAAGTATAACAGGAAGCTGACAGCTGAACTGAATTTTTCTTATTTTAATTTTGGTTTGGTTAACTTCAGCCCACAGGACCCCTCCAAACATGTGATGCATTTCACTTGAGAGAATATTACCTCGCTGAGCAATAGGCACCAGACTTAACTGAACACCTGTAATGCCTATCTGTCGAGAACTGTAGGCAGCTCAGATGAACTATGATTTATTGACTAATGAAGTAGCCTTCTAGGCTAAATTAAGATCATAGAGCTGGCTGCTCTGGATACCCTTCTTTAGTATTTTTATTCCTGTATTCATAGATCTCATGGAAACTAGGACTTTCCTCGTGTCAGGCATTGTATACTACATAACACTTTGTAGTTGCCACAGCTGATTTGCAGTGAAAGAAAAATGGACAAAGGTGCAGAAGAACAAGCTCATTGCATGATTTGGGGCCACTGAAAACAAGGCCTTAGAATCTCTTTCCCATCTTGAATAACTCCTTGTTTCCATGGAAGAGTCAAGTAAATCTTATTTAGTAAATATGATGCATTTTCTTGCTAAGCTAATGTCTTGTGAAAGCCAAGATATAAAAAAGTTGAGCTGGGCATAGTCTATAAATATTAATAGAACGAAGTCCGAATATTAATAGAAAAAATTTACCAGGTTCACTAGAACTGGGTGTAGTAATGAATTCTGTAAATGCTTCTTGGCAATAAAAACACCCATTAGGCTGAATTAGTTGCCATCTTTCTCTATTTTCTTAGTCTATCCAGACCGAGTTGCTATTAAATAGTATATTTTTCATCAAAAGAACTAAAGCAGGGTCTGAACTGAACATTCAAATGCAAATCACAGGGAAAAATGTTGAATTCAGGCCCGGATCTGAACATATCACTGCAGTCTTGCTTCCAGGTGGAAAATATAGCAGTTTCAGGTTTGGGTCTCCCCTCCAGCTCCACTGCCTCAAGCCATGCCCAGTTCATCTAAGGTGAGAGGATGAAGTTGCTCCCTTTTCACTGTCTTCCTTTCCCTTTCCTTCTGCTGGGGAAAAGACTCTCAGTGATCCTTCATTTGCTTGCTCTCACCAGCTGGCAAGGAAGATGGATTTAGATGTAAGCAAAGTATGTGCTTCAAAGGCTGTCTTCCTGTCTTTCAGTCCTCAATCTATTTATGCTCTTTCTGAAGTTCAGTCATGGGAGGAACATGCTATACCAATTTTCTGTAGTGTCCGTGATCAGAATGGCTGACATTTGGACGAGATTTTGCAGTGAGGTGCACATAAAAAGAATCTCATTGTCTTCAGTGAGATTGCTCAGAGAAGGAAAGTGAAACATATGCAAAACCCTTTCAGGAATGAGAGTGGAGGAATAATGCTATAGAAGAAAAGGATGATTTTGGAAACATAACATTTTATACTTTCTGGTTATCTGGAATATTTTAGGCCTTACAAAACAGTCTTCAAAATATATAATACTGTATGGAAACAACATTCTAGAAGGAAAGCTGTAAGATATTATACCCAAATCTTTCACCTACTTCCCTGTAAGTCCCCTCTCAGGCAAACATGGAAATAGAGATTACAACAGAAAAATACATTCTGGGATATTCAGCATTGTCTCTACAAGAGCACATGAAAATTAATTCTATTCTAAATTAGAAATTCTGCCATTCCTAACAAAAGCCTGCTATCCCCTCATGCATGAATAGGGAAAGCACTGACCCAACACATTTATATCTTATGTCAGATCCTTTGGCCTCTACTGACAGTGTAAATATTTGTGTTCAACCATACAGTCACATAGCAAGCATTCTCCACAAGAAAAATGCCCATTGCAATGGACTGTTTTCCTTCCTGTCCTCCTTTCCTGCTTTTAAATTTCCTCCTTTCCTTTCCCTTTCTCTTTTTTCCTTTTATTTTGTACTTTTTCTCTCTTTTTTTTAAAAAAATACTTTTTCCTTCTTCATATTCTGTCAAGCCTAAGAGTTGAATTAAAAAGTTAAGAAATATGAACTGAATAATGTGGCCAGTGGCCTATAAAGATATTAATCTAGATCAACCTTTTTAAAAAGTATTTGGCACACAACCCTATCTTCCTTTTTTTTTTTTTTTTTGACACTGTATAGGTATTCTTGAGTATATAGTATAGGAGGCCAGCTATCTGGTCACTTGTAACATGCAGTCATGCTACAGGGACTCAGGAAGGTCCAGTGTCTTTCATTTATGGAATGGTCTTAGTTTTATCTTTTAATTTAGGAAATAATAAAAGTCATAACTTAAAAAAAAATACTAATGTATCATCTAAATCTCCATAGACTGATTCTGTATACCCACAGATGAGTGTCTGATATTGCAGAATAATACCTGTGCTGAGCTTGGGGACTTGCTGGACATAGATATTTTTGAAGTTTAACCTGACTTGTGTACTGAATGTCTGCCAGTGCTGTACTAGTGGAGTATGCAGCTTAAACTTTTAAAAAGCACTGCAGTTTTCTGCTTGTTTACTGTTACCCCAGAGATCCCTTGCTACTGTCTTCTCTTCTTCAGCATGTTTTCTCCTTTCTATATGACCTGTCAAGTAATCTTGATTACTTTTTTTTTTTTGTTTTTGTTTTTGTTTTTGTTTTTCTTTCTGAGAAGTCCTTTCTCCCTAATTTTTATGTGTTGCAAGATATACCAGGGATAATTCAATCAAATACACATAGGGATCTATTTTCCTTTGAAATGTCCTTGGAAATCTTCACTGGCAAGTCCAGGAAAGCTCACTCATGTCCTGTATTTTAGCTCCCAGTTCAATGAAGATGTCTAAAGTACCACAGAGTATCTCAAATACCACTAAATGCCTATGTTTCAGGAACTGAATTGTACTTACCATCTCCTCCTCAACCCACAGTGGGTTTCACCACTGTATTCTAATCTTCTCTTAATCTTTATTTTTTTAATTTCTTAAAATCCCACCTTAGATTATCTCAACCTCTTTCCCAAAACACTCCTCCTAACAGAAGTGTATCCCTCAGGACCTTGTCTCAGACTTCTGCCAACAACAGCTTCTTTGTGTTAGGAACATCATCTCCAGCCCCTTCCTTCCTCAGATAGTCCCTTGGTGATCACAGCTGTGTGCTCCCATCAAACTTCTGCCTCCATGCAACCGATGACAAATATAGGACAGAGAGAGAAGATGAAAATTTTGTTCAAAATACAGATGAAGCTGAGTTTTTGAAAAATTTCAGTGTGAGAAAAAGCATGAGGAGAATGCTAAGTGAAAAATTAATCTTTACTTACACAGAAAGACAGCCATTGCCCCCTTGATACTTCTTTTTTGAAGTTTGACTGTTTGGAAGATAAAATGATTCCTCAAGGAGATTCAGACAAGCAGCCTGAAATAACAGAGCCACTGGGGAATAGGAAGCAGACAACCAGTTTTTTGCTTTAGGAAGGAAAGGAGGAGAATTAAAGAAAATTGTGTTTGAGACCAAGAACAGCAAACTGAAAACACATTGCACCTCCTCTCCTCCAGGGATTAACTGCCCTTGGCTGATAAAAGAAAAAGAAGCTTGTAAACATTTGTAGACCTAAATGTGCACAGCATGTTCTTACACTTCAGGAGTGGTGAGGAAGCAATGAAATTTGCTAAATGCAGCTGCTGTCAATATTTAGCATACATAAGGGGATGATTCATCCAAGCAGAATGATGGTTTCCACAGTGGTAAATGAATGAATGAAGGTACTAGTAATGGGCTGTTTCATTCCAAAAAACCCCAAAACAACATGCAGTATGCAACTCTACTGTTAACAAGAACCAGAGCATGTCCATGAGGAAAAAATTAAGTATTTACTACCTTTCTCAACATTTCTTTTCTACAATGATGCTTTTACTATTTTCCATTCAGATCAATGTGACACTTGTGCATAATCAAGGGAGGTGTTGAGGAACAATTGCAGCACATTTGGGAGAAACATTCACATTCATGACACACCCAGTCTTGAAATTAAAACAATATAAAGCAGAAAGAAATACCTGGGCTGTCTTAGTGAATCCATAAAAAATATGCAAAGGGAGCACTTACGTGCCTTCATGTTATGTCTGGTCCTACGCAGTTCTCCCACAACTTTTGTTAGCAATTTTAAAAAATGTTTGCCATTGATGTGAAGACAGAGGGAGGTCACTCTTGTGCCTTGTGATCAGTCTGCACGAGGCTTACTTCTACTCTTTCATACACTTATACTCCAGTGCAGTGTTACAGCCAAGGCTAAAGATAATGCTGTAAGTAGATGTAATGAGTAGGGTGTAAAAATTATTCCTTTTCGGAAGCAAAAGGTACCTTGGGTGCTTGGTCATGGAGCTCAACCTCATCTGGGTCCAGCTTGCCTGCATAACTGAACATTTACTCTTACACCCTCCCTGCAGAAGAACTATTTTTTTTTTTTCATTTGCAGTGACTGAGCTAGCTGTTTGTGTATTAATTTTTACAACATTATTGCCAGGATAAATTTTATAACCCCTATGTTCAGTATGTGTTTTTATAGTATGAAATATATGAGTCACATAACAGCATGGTTCTTCAGCTATATTCTGAATCCTGCAATGTATAATTAACTTTGCAATCATTAATTAAAAATGTAATTACTGCTTATGATATATGACCATAATATAATAAAGACAAATTTTTACTTGACTATAAAAGAGAAAAGAAGATACTAGGAATAATTCTGCAAATTTTAATATAATACTGCAAATTCTAATACAATATTTAACTTACTATTCTGCTTGGCAACATGCTTCCAGCAGATAATTTTACAGTGCATATATATAAATAACAGTCTTCTAACTCATTCTCACGGCCTTTTATCCCCTGCTCATCCCCATAATAAAAGGAACAGGAGGAGAGACTTTCAAAACTGTTTCAGTAGCTTAACATCCTAACTCACATCAAAAAATAAAAGTTCCCACCAATTTCAAAACCATGTACCAGCATTCAGGTGGCCTTATACTTCAGCAGAGCATATGAGGGAGAACCAAGCTGTATATCTTCTGAGCTGGGCTGGCCCCTGTGGAAGCAGCTGCAACGTTGATGCTCTGTACTAACACAGCTGTCAGGATGGGTGCATAGATGCCCAAACCCAGAGCTGCAACTGGCTTTGCACCAGACATCTGTAAAATCATATACTGAAACTTTTAAACAGAAACATGTGTTAAGAAAGTAGTTTGGTAATCATCGAAAGTTTCCATTTTCAAGTTGGGAGAAGAAAAAGCATATGAAGGGTATAGGGATCCAGGAAGGCTGGGCACTCTTCAAGAAGGAAGTATTAATGGCTCAGGAGCAGGCTGTGCCCAGGTGCTGTAAGAGAAGCTGGTGACAGAGAAGACCACCCTGGCTGAACAGGGAGCTTTGGCTGCAACTCAGGGAGAAAAGGAGAGTTTATCACTTATGGAAGAAGGGTCTAGCCACTCACAATGATTACAAACCTGGAAATTAATCTGGCTTCAGCAATCATGGACAACAAGAAATGTATCTACAAGTATGGGAACAGCAAAAGAAAGACCAAGAAGAGCCTCCATGCACTGCTAGATGCAGGAGGAAACAGGGCAACAAGTGATAAGGAAAAGGCTGAGGTGCTTAATGCCTTCTTTGCCTCAGTCTTTAATAACAAGACCAGTTGTACTGGGGGAATCCAGCCTCCTCAGCCAGAAGACAGAGACTGGGAGAACGACCCCCCTGCAATCCAGGAGGAGACAGTCAGTGACCTGCTGCATCACATAGACGAAAGTCTATGGGACCAGATGGGATACACCTGAGGGTGCTGAAGGAGCTGGTTGTGGTGCCCGCCAAGGTGCTTTCCATCATTTACCATCAGTTCTGGCTGACGGGGGAGGTCCCAACAGATTGGAGATTGGCCAATGTGACGCCCATATAATAAGAAGGGTCGAAAGGATGATCTGGGTAATTTCAGGCCTGTCAGCTTGACTTCAGTGCCAGGGAAGCTGATGGAGCAGCTCATCCTGAGTGCCATCACACAACACCTGTGGGACAACCAGATGCTCAGGCCCAGTCAGCATGGGTTTATGAAAGTCAGGTCCTGCCTGACAAACCTGATCTCCTTCTACAACAGGGCGACCTGCTCATTGGATGACGGAAAGGCTGTGGATGTTGTCTACCTTGACTTTAGTAAGGCCTTTGACGCCATTTCCCACAGCATTCTCCTGGAAAAACTGGCTGCTTGTGGCTTGGATGAGCACAGAGTTCAATGGGTAAAAAACTGTCTGGATGGCCGGGCCCAAAGAGTTGTGGTGAACGGAGTTAAATCCGGTTGGTGGCCGGTCACGAGTGGTGTCCCCCAGGGCTGGGTTTTGGGGCCACTCCTGTTTAACATCTTTCTTGATGATCTAGACGAGGGGATCGAGGGCACCCTCAGTCAGTTTGCAGCTGACACCCAGTTGGGTGGGAGTGTTGATCTGCTCGAGGGCAGGGAGGCTCTGCAGAGAGACCTGGACAGGCTGGAGCCATGGGCTGAGGCCAACTGGGGGAGTTTCCATAAGGCCAAATGCCGGGGGCTGCCCTTGGGCCACAACAACCCCCAGCAGTGCTACAGGCTTGGGGAGGAGTGGCTGTAGAGCTGCCAGTCAGAGAGAGACCTGGGGTGTTGATTGACAGCCGGCTGAACAGGAGCCAGCAGTGTGCCCAGGGGGCCAAGAAGGCCAATGGCATCCTGGCTTGTGTCAGCAATAGCGTGGCCAGCAGGGACAGGGAAGGGATCTGACCCCTGGACTCGGCACTGGTGAGGCTGCACCTCGATTCCTGTGTTCAGTTTTGGGCCCCTCACTACAAAAAGGACATTGAATGACTCGAGCGTGTCCAGAGAAGGGCAACGGAGCTGGTGCAGGGTCTGGAGCACAGGTCGTACGGGGAGCGGCTGAGGGAACTGGGGGTGTTTAGTCTGGAGAAGAGGAGGCTGAGGGGAGACCTCATCGCCCTCTACAGCTCCCTGAAAGGAGGGTGCAGAGAGCTGGGGATGAGCCTCTTTAACCAAGTAACAAGCACTAGGACAAGAGGGAATGTCCTGAAGTTGTGCCAGGGAAGGTTTAGACTGGATATTAGGAAGCATTTCTTTCCAGAAGGGGTTGTTAGGCGTTGGAATGGGCTGCCCAGGGAGGTGGTGGAGTCCCCACCCTGGAGGTGTTTATGTGTTGGACTGACTTAGTGCTGAGGGATATGGTGTAGTTGGGAACCATTAATGTTGGGTTAATGGTTGGACTGGATGATCTTCAAGGTCTTTTCCAACCTAGATGATTCTGTGTTTCTGTGATTAAAACCTGAGTGAAATATTTCACTGACTATATTATGTCTCTAAAGAATTTTTATGTGGTTCTCCTTCCTGATTCTTCTGGCAGGCAGCTTATTTAAGTATTAGAGATTTTGAAATTCTTAGTTTATGGCAGCACTTCAGACAACAACCATAAGTAATTATGGTCACATACATGGATAAAGGCCATTGTCAGCCCTATTAGTGTCAGACAGTGATGAACATTGAAAAGCAAATGGGTCTTTAGTTTGTCAGTTTGCTCCAATGGCAAACTGAGGAGTTAATGGTTCCTGGAAAGTATTTTGAGCTCTGTTAACTGAGAGCTCTACCTAGCTCTAGATAATATTATGATTACCATTATTAGCATTAATTATAATAGTAAAAAACATAGCAGCCAGTCAGTAAGAATGCCAGTATGCAATGAAGCAGGGAGTCACTGTCAAATCCCTCCAGTACACATGTGCTCATGCCTAATAAAAAACACCACCATTTGTTGTGAATGTGTTGTGGTTTGAATGTCTGCTAACTCTGAAAGCATCAGATTTCAATTATACAAATGACTCTCAGTCTTCTATTTCACCCCCCCCAACTTGTTCTATGCATCAGAGATCTTTAAAAGATTAATCTGAAAGATGCAGTTGACGTGAGAAATGTGCTAATAGCTAATTGAAGTACTCGCAAAACAAGACTGAGCCTGCTGAGCTAAAGGAGGCAGAACTGATGCTCAGGTTCTTAGCAATACATAGAAAGAAAATGAGGCTGCTAGAAAATGTTTTGTTACTGAGGGAGTGGTAAATTTTCTCAACACCACAGCAGGGAAAATAGTTTCAAGGGAAGAGGGAACTCAGTTTTGGATTACTGAAGGAGATATAGGGGAGACTTAAGAAACCAGTCCTGGATCTCTTATTTTCTTTTTAGCTCTGTGCCCCTGAACTTTCACCTATACCTTTATTTCTTGTCTGAGGGAAGGCAAAAGGCAATGTGGGTTGTGTAATTTGCTGTGGGTTTAGGAGAAATCTTTGCTGGAGATTTATTACAGTTGTGGATATGTGTTTGCATGCTTGTCTGTCTGCATGTGCCACTGAGGGATATGGTTTAGTGGTGGAATTGTGTTAGATTTTCAGTTGGACTTGATGATCTTAAATGATTTCGAACCTAAATGATTCTATGATTCTATGATCTGTTTACCTTTGCTGCATTCCTGATTTCAGGTCACATAGCATGAGCTTTTCTATGACTGGCAGTACTGAAGTGCTTCTGCTGAAGAACATAGCTCTTCTGCTCTGTTGGGACACAGTGCCCATACTCACTTTCCAGATCAGTTTCCATTAGGCAGAAGAAGGACTAACAGCAGGAAGGATCTGCCGTTAATACCAGTGCACTGAGACTGAGAGCTGCTGAGGGATGGTTGGTATTTTTCTGCTGTGCTACATGGAACGGTGCACTGGGATTAACTTGAAAACTTTGAATCCTTCTCACTGACTCATGTAAGTTGTTGGTAATTTTGGCCTAAGAATTATTTGTATTAAATACCAGTGACCTTCACAGTTCATAGCTTCTGTTGTCTGAGCTCACTGAAGTTACTGAAGGCAGCTTCAACACACATTTGTCTCATGCCTTTCCAACTGCTGCCTCCCCTTGCCTCTCTCCTTCAGAGGCTCCCTGTTTTCATATCAATGTCTTCTCCAATTCTGGGAAATTCTGGCCTCTCACCTGCATCTGCAAACCCCAGGGACATGGTGTTTGACTCTTTATGGCCCCATTTCTGTTTTGACTGTGTTATATCCTAACTCCATTCTTTCATTTCCTCCCCTTATTTCCTCCTCTGTTTGCTCCTTCTTGTCTTCCCACTGAGCACTCCTTGCCAGCCTTGCATGTGCTACTGCACAATTACACTATTTTGCCTGGCAGAGGGAGAGGATATTCCTGGGATGCTGGTTCTGGTGATGGGTTTCATCTGACTCACTGTCAGCCATGAAAGCAGAAAGCTGCACCATGATTTGGAAGGACATTCAGAGAAGCGGCTGGAGGCTGTGACAGCTGCAACCATTTCTATGGAGCATGCTGTGGTGGGCATGGAGCATACAGCTGGCAGAAGGCTGTGGAGTGAAATGCAAAATGTGAGTGACCTGTTTACTCTGTGGTGCATCTGATGAAAGGTTGTGTGGACATGACTACTGCACTGCAAAGGTTGAAGGTTCAAGCCCTTTTCTGTGTGCATGTCACTAGATCATGCCACTGTTTCCAAGGACTGGTATGTATACCTGTTCAGGTTTTGCTGCTTGTTCTGGTTTTGGCTGACATAGAGCTTTGTTGTTGTTGTTGTTGTTGTTGTTGTTTTCTTCTTCTGGGATATTTTTTGAGATAAGAAAAGACAAGTGATACACAATTTAATTGCTTACCATCCACTGAGTGATGCCCGAGCAGTGATCCACCCCCTTGCCAACTCCCTCCATTTCATATATTGAGCATGATGCCCTATGGTATTGAATACTTTGGTTAGTTTGGGTCAGCTGTCCTGGCCATGGTCACTCAGAGATTCTTGTTCACCTGCTTGCTGACAGAACATGGGAAACTGAAAAATCCTTAGCATAGGATAAGTGCTACTTAGCAACAACTAAAACATCAGTGTGTTACCAACGTTATTTTCACACTAAATCCAAAACACAGCACTGTACCAGCTACTCGGAATAAAATACTGTCCCAGCCACAACTGTCTCTCTGCCACAGAGAGACAAACAGCTTTTGTGTCCACCCGGTTTCTCCCCTCATATTTGTTTTGGCTGTTACCAGGATGGATGAGATTTAGCCAGACATTCCTTGCATTTCTGGCACTGATCAAATACAACTTTCAAATATTACTGTGTAATGAATAAACAAGAATACATCACCAGACAAATAGACCACCTTGATTCACCCAATTGATTATAAATCAGTGTATGGTCCACATAACATTGTTGCCCAGCATGACATTTGACACCTCAGAACTCTATTTTTGCTGGAATAAGCACAGTTTCTTTACTCTTGCCATGTAGCGTACAATACCAGTACAAATTAATGCACATTTTTTCTTTGAACATTTTCGAACATTTTCTTTAGAAAATGCCAGACAGCCACATTTTCCCCAGAACTGATAGTGCATATAAATTGCAAAATGATTTTATCATTTCTACTAGCAGTAGGGAATATGATCTTCTTTGATGCTTGAACAATTTTGCCAGCACTAATTAAAGAGATTTTAATTAGATTTTTAGGAATCACCTCAAGCTATAAGAAAACATAATTTGTTGATTAAATTTTGCATAGTTAAATTATATTTTGCAAATCTTGTAATCCACAGCTCTTCACTTGTAAACAGAAAAGATGGATGAATTGTAAAACTAAGCAGCTGATTTGGTCATAGAAATACTCTTACAACTAGTTTTAAATGTCCAGGAGCCTGGAAGCACTAAATCAAATGTAAACTTTAATCCTAAATTTATTCTGTTGTGTGCCCAGAGACATTATAATGCTTAGGGGAATATGTTCCTCAGTTCTGAAGAGCTAGTCAAGAGCAATTAAATGGAAAAAGGACTATTAATGTAATGTGTAGGAGACTGAATTCAGGACATGAATTGTTAACAGCACAACGTGAAATTAACTTTATTCTCCTTGCATAGATATAATACTTCAATCAAAAGTATTTTTAATGACATATTGAAAGGTACAAAAAGCATAAGACTTTAAGCTGTTATTGGCATGGAATGGAAGATAACCACCTCAAGACCCCTTTATGTCTTTGAAAATTTTCCACCGGCTTGTAGACAGATCTGCTATCAGGAACAGACAGAAGATGGAGGGGTCTTAGCATTAATTGGCATAACACTTTTTCCTGCATCACTCCATGTGATCATGGTTATGTGAATGTATAGACTTTCTACCCCTCTGCCCCACCAAGTAAGATTGAAGTTTTATTCATTTTTGGACATTATACTGTATCCATCATTGAGATAATTTGAAGTTGCATGGCTGGAAGCCCTGAGTATTTCATTTTTATCTTGTTTCTGTTAGTTTCCTGTAGCACAAAGTTCACTTCAAATGCACTGCTTTTGGAAGGGCTCAGCAGAGACTGTTCTCAGAAGCTGGTCAACTTGACTGCTGCCTCTGAAGTAGGATGGGGTGCTTGGCTGCTAGCAGGAAGCAAAATTTTCTCTCTGAATAATAAAAAGACCACAACTGTATTTGCATGGGAAATAATAACAATATTTCATTTTAAGCAGTCGCATATCTTATTCATGCTGTAAACCCCTCTGTGGCCTTCCCTCTGCCCCAGGCTGGCACTGGTGATGTCCAAGGATCCTTGGCTCTACTCTACATGGGACAGATGCATAACCCTGGCTCACATTGCTGAGGAAATTGCTTTATGGGGAGAAAGAGGATTGAGAGGTCTCCAGAAAGATAAGAAATGTGAAATTGCAGTCAGAAGTAGGGTTGTTGAGACTGAGATTGGGAAGAAAATAAAAGCCATTATGAAAAAGTATAAAATTGTCAGGAAAAAATATGGGGGAGTTTTTTGATCACCAGATCAAGTCAGCAGTCAATTGGGTCATCAATGTCAGCATGTAGATGTTAATGGAATAGTTTGGTGCTGAAAAACAGAAATACAGTAACACTGAGGATCTGCTGCAAGGAGCCAAAGAGGCCCCTCCTGACAGAGACCTGCCAAGTCAGCAAAGTCTTTTACCAGGGGTGGTGAGCATGTTAATGCTTAGTCAGAGTCCATTGCATTATAGTTATTTTTTATGATTTTTGGACAATAAACATATATTTTTATATCTACTTCTTGCAGAGTCTCTCTGCATGTGGATAAAGATGATGGAGCAAACTGACCTGAATGGGGGTCTAACCATTAGAAGCTGGCCATGATTTCTGATGATGATCTGGATACCTTGGATGAAAGCCATTCCTCCTGCGTATTATTCCCCAAGTGTTGCTGTTGGTAACCGCCCTGTCACTGTTCATGTTGGGACTGGGCACTGAAGTCATGGAGCATTGTTCCTGCTTCTCATTTGAACACCTGAAACTTTTTAAGGAGCAATTGGGTGATGAATAGCCTGATTACTAAGAACAAGTAATAAATAGAATGAGTATTCTTTGTTGTGCGCAAATGTTTTGTTAGCTTTTATAAGCACTTGCTAGGGAAAAATCCATCACATTATTTCTGAAGACATTTGCCTAGTCTGAACTCATGTGTGCTAATGTTTGTTTGAGAGCAAGAATGAAGCCTCTGGAGTTTACATAGAAGTTTGCAAATCATGTTTTGATTGTATCATTCTCACTCTCTTCTATTCATTGCAGAATAGATAGTAGAGGTCCTTATGAACATTATTAGGGCATCTGTAACAATGATGAATGCTGTCTGTGGTTCCACAAGTTTGTGCTCACTGATGAATATACAATTCCAAAGCCATATTATAGCTATTTCTGATTTTCTCTTTCTTAAGCCTGAAAAATGACTGTCAGAAGAACCCATAAGCATCAGTCTCTAGATATCAAAAAATTTTGTTACATATATTTCTGATCTTTATTGCTTGAGAATTATATTTTATGTGGAAATGCTTGGGTTTCTTTGCTGCATTCTGAGCTTGTAACTGAATTTACAACAGTAGTGGTGGTAAAGAAGGTATTTAACTTTTAAAAAATGTTATATATGATTTAAAATTAATTATCCCAGACATTCATTAATCAAAATGAAGTTTCAAAATTAAAGTTTTTAATGTAGCATTCTTACAGTCAACTAGGTCATCATCTGTGCAATGAAATGACCACTTTGGTGAAGAAATATATCCATATAATGTTATGAGATACAGTTATAATGATGTCAGCATTTCTTTATTTGGAGGGTGTCCATAAAGCAAATAGAATTTGTATGTACCCATTGAGATAATTGGATCCATCACCTTCACTGACAGATTTATTGTTTCTGCATACATCCATTCTACTAAACTGTGTGTGTTGAAGTATGTTTTTTTCCCAGATGTGCAACAGATGCTTTAAAACATCAGCTAGAGTTTTATAAAATGTAAAATTCAATTCTAAATCATGTCAGAAGTACTATTACTGCAGTGCTAAGAAGGATTTATATGTCCAAGATAAAATAATTAATAGAAGAGTTGATACACAGGAAAGATTATACTAGTTAAGAGTATATCATCATGATAGATGATACCATAACAAACTTTTCCTGTAGACATCATGTTTAGATCCTTCAAAGGCTGTCAGGGGTGAATTGGGTCTGGTTTTAGCTCTTCATTTTCTAATATATCTACTTGTCTTCTAACAATTCACCTCTGTCAAACAGATATGAAAGGTATATTATTAAATTGAAAATATCGAGAACAAGCTGAGTCAGTGTCTGTTACAGGATTTATTCCCCTTGAAAAAAACATGACTTTATTTTGCTGTGATTCCACCTCACATGGCATGGTTTGTATAGTCTTCCTAACTGGGATATGTACACAAAAATGCCTCAAAGGAGAGGAAGGCTAAGGCTCAGGTAGTGTAAAGCACTAACACGAATCCATTTCTAGCCTGTTCCCTCCACTCTTACAGCAAACTCCTTCATGTTACTGGGAATTACTATGGGAAGAGATTACAAAGAACTAATTCCCATAGAGTTTTCTTCTCCTATATTTCTGTCATGTGAACATATGTAAAAGATTCTCACTGAAAGGCTTCATGTTCTGTGAAATGTTAGATAGAAGGCAGACATAATACTACTATGAGTCTGTCTAGTCTGTCTTTTATTGGTTGGTTTTCGAGGAAAATGTTCCACCTTGGTTAAAAAGAAGACAGGACAGCTCTTTGAAAATGCAAGCTGTTGGGCTGTTCTTCCCCTCAAGAGGCAGCTGTAATAGGTCTTCTTTGCCCAACCAAGTCTTTAACTTGTGCAGAAGTTATTATTCAGTCAGTGTAGATTTCATGTAATACTTCTTGTTAGAGTCTCTGCTGATTTAAAATACATGAATAATTAAAGTAAATTTAGATATTGAACAAAGCTGTCTGCTTGGCAAGTATATGCTGCTCAATCAGAATTCAGCCTGCATCCTAGGTCAAAGAAGGAAATAATTATTGGGATACATCCAGGTGTATTCTAAAGCTTGTGATGAGTTTTACCCATAATATATGACACTTTCGGTTTAGACAATTGCATGCGATTGATCTAAACCAGCAACTATAAGAATAATTTTTGAGAAACTGGTTTTGGACGTATTTTGGCCAGTGGGAATGTAATGAGTGATTTCCAGCAAAATACCTGTTCTATGAAATACAAAACCAAATCTAATCTGGCCTACTATATTCTTCACCTTCATTCAGCATATTTTTAGCAGTAAAAACTGTTCTTTAAGAACAGTTTAAATATCAAAGATGTGGGCTTGATGGTCCTTTTGTTCTTTCTCTGTCATTCACATTTTGACTCAAAATGGACAAATCTTTGAAGTGAAAAGCCTTCCCTTGAAGTGTTTGGTGATATTATATAAGAAGGCCACCACATAGAAATATGTCATATGTATCAGTGAATGGCCTGTCAGAAAAACTGTTCTTAGCTATAGAGTGGAATAAGATATATAAACAATACTTCCTGAGCAGTTTTTTCATCTGGTTTGAAGTAAAACCAAAAATATATTTTTATTTTTATAAGTTAAAATGGAGCCTCTAAATCTCTCAGTGTTCAAATGTCTGCAAAAAAGGCATTGGTGGGGACACAAATCCGTCTTATAAGGTTCCCTATGCACCTGATGTTTCCCAGTGCTTACACCAGCAGCAGTGCAGGGCAAGTCCTTTTTCTAGGACTTCACTTCTTCCCTCCCAAAATAAACAAGCTAAGTGCTGATGTGAACTGCTAATCATGTCAAAGAGCTATCAGACTTTCTGATCTCTGCTGGTGACCTCATGCCAATGGTGTAACCTAGTGATATTTTGATCCACTCAGTACATAACATTTGTAAAACCAACTGAATTTTGTAGCTTGAATCATTTATAGCTGTCCTCCATTAAAAGTGCTCAATTAAATTACCAGCTATTTTTGAGTTAAGGACAGATGAAAAGAGATGTAAAGATGTTCTGCTTGCTTTTTTTTTTCCATGTTGTTCATAGACAGCAGATAAGTGCATCTTTAATATAGAAGAATTACATTTTTATTAATGTGATTCTTTCCTTGGAAAATGAGCTGCCTGTGCAATGGGAGAGGCAGAGATCTTAAAGCAATGTAGTTGGCAACTCCGTAATTAGAAAATATGTCACAGTATGCAGACATAAAGAGGAGAAAGTATTGTTGCCAAAATAATTTTAGCTCTGGCATTCCTTAGCTTTTTCATGGCCGATTTTACCTCCCTCACCCCAATATTTTTAAAGGTCTTTTTTCCCCCATATAGAAAAGTCTAAGCCTGATTTTTCTATATTTGTCCATGCTTGTAATATGGAATCATTGGGAAAATGGGCACACCCCCACCCCTCTCCCCATCTTTAATATTTATTTAGTCTCATAAGATTCTTTCTGGAACTGATGAAATGAAGTAGTCTCCTGAACTTAAAGTTAACATCTCCGAGTACTCTCATTATATCCCTGTAATTTCATAAAAAACATTTTAAACATTTTTTTGGTGTTTGTCAGTTTATTTTATTTAAACATATGGGTATAAAATTCAGCAAGTCAGGATTTCTGTTGAAATAAGTTTAATTTTTGAGTACAGAGGCAGTTATGAAACATCAAAGTATATATCTAATATTGAGTTTAAGTGATGTGCTATATCTGCATGGGTATCATCATGGCAAACATGCTGGCATCTGCTTTTACAGAATTCTTTGCAGTTTCGGAATAATCTTTAAAGATGTTTGGTTAAAACATTTCAGCATGTTTGTACCTCTGGGCATAATTGTTCTTTCTGTTCTAAGTGTGATGCCAGCTATGTTCTTTTGAGATTAAGGAAATTATCATTGCAGACAACACAGAGAGATGACTTTACATTGTGTACAATTTTCACTGTGCTACTCAAGTCTCATCATAATTTGATGTCAAAGTTCAATCATGTCTCTTTTGTTAACAAAACAGGAACAACAATTCATCTTCAACCCTCACCATATGGCAGAGATATTGATATGCAACAAGGCATTAGTCAAATTAGCATTTTCTGCAAACCATGCTCATCTGTGTAACTGATTCAATAATATGTGTCCTACAATGAAACTTACAATCTTTGCTAACTAAAAATGCCCAGGCTCCTTTTGGCAAATCCATGAAGTGTGAGTAATCTAGTTTTGGGAAGAAGTTGTTAGGTTTCTCTTTGGGTTTTCTTTTCTATGACAGTTGTTTTTTGGAGAGATGAGGGTGTCCAATATGCTACTATACAATAACTGAGAGCTTTTGATGCAATGAAGGCTTTTTATTATTTTAAGGAGTCTGTTCAAGGATAAGTCTGTTCAGCCCCAGGAGTTCCTTCTTCTTTCAGGCTTACCCTTAAAATATGTTTGCACTTTTATGCATGCAAAATGGAATAAAATCTCTTTATTTTCATATGTCATCATTTTGTTTTTTTGTTTTTTTTTTTAAACAGTTACCATCTTTTGAGCAGTCTACCTTATGTGTGTTCTAACATGATGGATGCATGGGTTTGACAGGGTTACCTTGCTGCTCTGGCTCATCAAAATGGTTTTATTAATTTCCATGGCAAATACTGCCTTTCTTCTTCTTTTGAGAATTTCTGCTTTTGCTCCTGCAATCCCAGTCACCATTAGGAACATGGTCTGAAGCACACAGCCAGCCACTGAGGCCTCATTAAGAGAGTGTTGCTATTGTGTGTTCAAAAGTCCTCAGCTCTTGGCGTTACTAATGAATCTTTTGGACTTCTGCTTTTAAACTATCCTTTTTTAGTGAAGAAAGAGGATGAGAAAGTGTCTGTCACCTTGGGGTCAAGATTTTACATTTAGCAGTACTCAGCATTCATTGAATGTAAACGTCTGCAAAAACTAGTTCTGCCCTGTGATGGCCCAGGTCCCACAGGAGACCAAGCAGACCAGTGTGTCAGTGCTCAGGTGCTGATGGGTCTCAGAAATACCTTGCTCTCCCCAGGCGATGGACTGGGGAAGGATCCGCAGTTGATGCTGACATTTAGCTAGGATAAGTCTAGGTCTAAGACTATGTGGTTTTTAATGCAGTAGATACATCACCTTTGCTAGTTTTCTATCTGTTTCTATTTATTATTTAAGATTCTGGCTCCAGCTCAAGGTACTTAAGACCTGGATAATTTAACATATGTCTTGTGTTTAGGTTGTAATCTCAAGCACCGGCTGAGCAAGGAAAACTCATGGGCACCACCTGCAGAGAACCTGTGGGTGGTACTGTTAGAGACACACGGAGCCGTAGTTCCCTTTCTGCTTCCTCTCTGCATTTGGAGATGGTGGTTGGAGGTTCATGTAGCAACAGGCTTCAAGGACTAGTGCTATCTCCTCAGTGAGTGGTCCAAAGCAAGATGGAAACCTAGATTTCCAGACACGCTCTCTTCGGTTCTATTCTCTTGTTCTTGAGATGCAGTGGGCACAAGCTCCTATGTGTCCAGCTGGTCAATGTAATTTTTTTCTCTCCTGAGTTAGCTGTGAGTTAGGAAATAGACAGACTGAAAGGTGAATAGATGAGGATTCATGAATTTACAGTAGCATGCAGTATAATTTAAAAAGAAATCTCTTTAAAAACAGAAAATCTGTGATCCAAAGTTGTTTTGCCATTTGAGGAATTTTAACTGCCTGCCTCTCCCTGCTTCCAAATGTTTGGTGTTTTTTGCATTGTCCTGTAGTCTGCTGCCCAATAGTCTCAGGCACTTACAAATATTAAATATTAATTTGAAACTGAAGTGTATTTCACAGATATAGATTTTATCCTCTGGGATTGTGGTGACAGTCTTTTTCATTTTGGAAATAGTTGTTCTGCAGCCTTTCTGTGGTTATCTGGAGTCTGTAGCTGGCTGAATGTGTAGAAGTAAAGTGCACTTGGATATACCTTATTTCTTTTAGTAACAAATACCCTGTTTTTCCTCTCATTTATATTTAGTTCTAATATCTTATAGTCCTCCCTTAAATAAATGGTCCCATTTAAAGACAGAACACAACCTAAAATATAATGGTCCATTACAGCCTTACTTCTTTGCTACCGATTTATCTAAGCTGTTTAGTTTCTATTATAACTCCACTCAGGAGCTTCACATGCCCCGTTTCTCCTCCCTTATCTCACTTATCTTTCTGGGAACATAAGGTACAAAATGATAATTCACTCTCCTGCTGCCTACCTCCTTCCAGGCTGTACCACTAACTGTACCCTCCGTGGCTCAAAGTAATTCAGTAGTCAATTGCATTTATTAATTTATAAATAGCATTCACATTTTTTTACTGGAAAACAGTTGCTATTGAGTTAATTGCAGCAGTTACACAAATATATGCACAAGGGAGGTTAGGAAACAGGCTGTGCTTCAGGGTCTGTCCAGCTTTGGGCCCAGAGCAGAGGAGTGCTGGGGGCAGTTTTGCAGGCTGTTGGAAAACCTCCTAAGAAGATCCATTATCTGCTGCTGCTGCTCCTTCGGGGTGCTTGGTTGCTCCTTCGGGGTGCTGGGTTGCCCATCCTACTCCTGCTCCTCCTGCCTGCAGGGTGCTCTGCCTGCTGTTTTGGGAGGGAGTGCAGGAGAGTGCCTGTCCTCCCAGCGCTGCCCTCCCCTCCTGCACCTGGCTCTGTACTCCTCCTGCCTCCTGTCTCCAGACGAATGCACTTTTTATGTTTGTTTGGCAGCGCAATGCTGCCCCATCCACAGCATCCTTTGCCAAAGAGGTCCATCACCCATCTGCCCCTTGCGAAGATCCTCCTCCACGTGAGCCTGACTGGTAGCTTCACAGCCCTCTCCTAGGACACACAATTTTAGACCACAAGAGAGCAGCAGTGCACAGCTACCCGATTACCTTACTGGAGTTTACTTAAATTGTATGCCCTGATTTGATGTAACTGAAGGATCTGATTTTCAGGCAGTGCTGAAGAGTCAGAGCTCATGGGAGAGTCAACATGAACTCTGGCCCTAAGCCACAGGAAAAATCAGATCTGTAACAATGCAGGGCAATCTTTAATTCTCAGGCTGGAGGTAGTTTTTATGAGCTGCAGGTAAACTGTTGCATACAATCAGAGCTGAAGGCATATTTATCTTAATGGAAAATGAAAAATATACCCTTCCTTCCATGGATTAAACCTGTTCTTGTGTGTTGCAAACCTTTCCATGGCAGCTATCCACTATTATTTTCATTACAGTTCAGGCACTGCAGGAGAACTAAAGTAAAATCAGGAGGTGGCTGCAAATTAAGCTGTTATATAAACAGCTGCTTCTGACACTCAGCCAGACAACTGACTGCTGCATTGTGGAGCAAGGCTTAGTTCCCATTTTAAATAAAGGAAGCTTCTGGCATGAAGGGCTATAACCCAAGGCTCTGAGGCTGGGATGGCAGTAGTTTCAGCTCCAGTTGTGGATAACAGGAAGGTTAACTGACAAAGCCAAAAACTGCCAAAAAGTTAATCACCTGTGTACTTTTAGGCAAGAAAATCCTGCCCATGCCTTCTTGGTCATGTGTATCTAGAACACCTCATGCACAGAATTTTTTTCTCCATCAGTGATTGTAGTAGGGATTTTGAGAGGGCTGAATGGGTGGTTGCTTGGCATTCATGCATTAAATGAAAAAAAGAGAGAAATGGTTTAGGACCTACCAATCTTCAGGAAACCCCAAGGGCTGTGCTGGCAAGAACCAGCTGCTCTGGAGCTATGTTGCTGCAGTGGGGTGGTGGCAACCTGAGGACACTGAGGGTGTGCGACACCAGGGGATGTTAGTTCTGCACCTGAACAGTACCAACAGTCCTGGGAACAGTAGTCTGGCATCTTATGGTGCAAAATACCTGTGGTGTGAGCTTCTGTATGTGTGTCCTATACAGGCAGGCTGCTGCTCCTGAGGTTTTAGATGGAGCCTGGAATTTATTTCTTTTCCTCAAACACAACCAATTTTCAGTCAGACTGTAATCAAACATTACAGCCTTGTGACTGGAGATTACATTGCTGACTGGAGAGGTGCAGGCTTAGCTGTGGACAACTGTGGGGGAACAACTTTGAGGAAGTCAGTGGTAGTACTGTCACTCTCTGGGAGCCCAGGAGAATCCTCTATACCATAGATAAATCACCTCTCAACTCATCCCAGAATAATGGATCCCCAGAAGGAGAGCTCTATGGCCATATACTGTGACCTATCTATAATGAATGAAAGGTGTAGATTAAAGCAGTGACCAGCAGTGTTATCTGTAAATAAGAAACATTGTTCTGTTCTGAGAATAGCTTAAAAAAAAGTATTATTCACCTAACACTGCATTAAAGATTGCCTCGTACAGAAATTGCCTGTGTTTATATCACTCACACAGTACTTGCTGAGCTGATGATGGACAATATTGTTGGTGCTAAATTTAGGGGATATGGACGCTACACAAGAAGCTCTGATCTAAAATGCGACAGCACCTCCATACTCAGCAAATCTGTTCCCCCTCTGCATTCATAAACATGCCTGCTAGTGTTACAAATAATTTTTACTAGTTTTTTAGTCTTGCTTGCACTCCAGAAACAATATAACTAAGTGGTGTCAGCTGGATTTTATTCACCTGAGTGTATTATCGTTAGAATTGTGGACTACTTTCCATTACAGGGACTAAAGACAGTGTTCTGCAGAGCTGTAACAGGTCACAAGGTACAGGGCAAATTCTGACCCCTCCAGCTAAACCTGTATGGGGCAGCTATGCAGCTCAAGGGCATGTGCTGTACTCTACAACTGATCACACTTTCCTTGTCCTGTCTTTGACCCATGACAGCTATTCCTTTCCATGCAATGCATGGGTACAGCTGTAGGTATTCATATAAGGGAGGATGCCTTCTCTTTATGGCAGAGGACATCTTCTGAGCTGTTTTGTTGACCAGCAAAGAACTCCTGGCCCTGCTTGGTCATGCACAGTTGTGAAGCTTTGAATTTTCCCTGGATGTGGAGGAGAAGCTACCAGACCTCTCCCCAACTTGGAAATGTCCCCGTGATCAGCCACTGTTTGCTTTGTCCACTGCTGCTCTGAGAGATCAGATTTACGATCATATAAGAGTTTAATTTGGTGAGATTTTATTTAGGATGACCTGTGACTTTTGCTCTCCCACAGAACGATGCTGGTGGCAATCATTAACCAAACAGCTGCATGCTTCATACAAAAACATTATTAAAAAAATTCAGGGGAAGCTGCTGCATACTATAATTTAGCAGGGCCTCTACATATTTCCTTAAACGAGCCTTTCCTAAAGACTACCTGTCTGACTACCTGTCGGACAATACCTTTCCAAACCATACAAATCTCAGTTGTACAGAAACAGATTCACTTCTGATCAAGATAAGACAAAGGATGAAAAGTGCCTGTGTGGCTGCATGGCTGCTAAAGCAGTATCCTGTGACAGAAGAAAACACAGATTCAGTGAAGCTGTTAATGAGGTGGGGGATCTCTGCCCTTCTGTGTCCAGCTTTAAACATCTTAATTTTCCTGTTGGAAAAAATCATAGGATCATAGGGTAATAAGCCCTGCACATGCACAGTTTTTTGTGCAAACATATTCCTGGCCAATTTATAGGCAGTTGATATTGTGTCTCTAATATTATTATCCTTTAATTCAGATAATTCTCCTCCCTCTCAAATATCCCTCTTAATTTATTTATAAAAGCTTATCATGTCCCTTTTCAATAGTTGCGCTAAGCAGATAAAAGTAATTTAACCTGTTTCATAAAATATATCAAGTGTTCTCAAAAATTCTCCATTCACATAATCATTGTGATGGTGCTTCTTTGAGCCTGTTCCCATTTGATTTCCTCTTTCATAAAGATAACTCAAAGGTTATCTTGTCTTTATAGAGGATTTTCTGTTTTCCTTATGTCACTGTGAAAGAAAATACTCTCAACTACTGCTATGCTCTTTCTTCCTCTTCCCTCTTTTTAATGCTATTTTTGACTTCTGCTTCTGTGTCCCTAATGATATATCCTCGTTCCCCTCCATCTCTTAATGTGAGGCATAAACAAAGCACCTTATTTTGGGAAAATACTGCTGTAAAAAGTTGATTGAAAAGAAAAAATATCAAAGCTCTGCCTATTTTGTGTCACACTTGCAGTGACAGAATTAGGACAAAACCTGAACAATTTCAAGTTTTTTTCTCATTTTCAAAGTAACTTGAAGTATTTTGTTTTGGCATAGAACTTCTAATGAGTATTGTAATGGTAACTGTTTGAAGATATTACACTGAATGTCATTTGGTTTTACTGGTATCACTTTAATACAGTAATATTAAAAATAATGGAAAGACTACCCTCATTGCAAAACTTGGATCAGATAGATGATTTGTGATGGAATTGGGAAACAGATTCTTTGCTTGCTCATCTACAAATACCTCAACTGAGAGGAGCAATGGGCTAGGCACAAGTGCTATCCTCAGCTACCTGAGGTCTCCCATCTTTGGCTGTGTGTTAATGAACCATGATTTAACTGTGCAGAAGGTCTAGTGTAACAATGTGATTAAGATCTTACATTATACCACAGAAGTATCCAGATGGCAATGTACCTCTCATCTAAGGCAGAAATGTAGGCACGAGTCAAACAGGAAAGCAGGAAGAATCATTCCTAATTTCTGAGGTGAGCCGAGTTATAAACATTTTCAAATTTACAGGCAAGTAAGCCCAAGTGTGAGGTGGCATGTCAAGAAGTGTGGTCAGAAATAACAAATGCAAAAAATGGAGTGTGAAAAGAGGCAGTGGTGTGACTCCATGTGTTTTGGCAGGTATGAATTTATATATTTTGGTAGGTACAAGCCTATTAACTTTGAGAAAATGTTGCAGAGATGAAGTACAAAGTGGGAGGGTATGAAGGCAGATTGGCTTTCATTTGACAAGAGCTATCCTTAAATGTCATCCCTGACTTTTTGCAAAATGCAAAGATTAATTTGAAGCCCCATTGATTTTTCAGATATGTGATTTTGTCTGACGGACAATTATGAGATGGTCTGAAAGACACTAACTACCTCCTTCAAAACTCAGGTACCCTCCACTTTTATAAACTCCCAGAAATGTAACAGAAATGTAATAGAAATGTAATAGAAATTTAATAGATATTGATTACTTAGAGAGATTTGCAGGGTTATGCCTTTATACAAATTAATGTTTCGTATAGATTTGCACAAATATGGAGAATGTTGTCATGAAACATTGTATCTTTATTACAGAGTAAATATCTTTTGCAGGGATATTGTATGATGTCAGAGATTTCTCTGATAGCTTAAGAGGTAGCTCTAAGGCAGCATTTATTTACTTTCCTTTTCTTAGTCTCTTTATACTTGCTATATTCTAGAAAGATTTAAAATGTTTCAAAACCAAAATCATTGGTGCAATTGTCTTGTTTCATCCCTGGCAGTTATAAGCTTCCTTATTTATTATCATCTATTTCAGGCTCAGTGATGTCATATTATTGCACATATGAATGACAATAACAGATTGGGTTTTATGGGCATGTTTGTCTGACAGGCTAGGTAAAATTGAAAGAAAAAATGGGGCTTCAGTAATTGTTGATAATAAAGAAGAGTTAGGGCCTAGTTCAGCATGATACTGAAGTAGATGCTTAATTTCAAGCACATGAGCAACTCCATTAAACTTGATAGCACAATTAAGTGTTTGAAAGATCAGTCCCTGAAAGGCTTTTAATGTTTAGGTCATAATGTAGAAGTGCACAAGCTTCTGATAAACCATCCTATTTGGACTGAAAATTGATAAATTAATATTTCACATTCATGCCCACAGGTTGTGAAAAGACTGCCAGAAATGGCCTTAGAAAGTATAGTGTCTGAAATGAAGGGAAGAAGGGAATGTCAGACTTGGCCAGAAGTGCTTAATTTTGACTTAATACCTCACTGAAAGAGGGAGAAAGAACTAACAAGTCTCTGTTTTCACAAAGAGTTTGATTGTCTACCTATGGAATTTAAATGCCTTCTTGGTAGGAACACAATGAAACAAGTCTTCAAAACTTAACTGTGTGCAGGTCCTATGAAGTGAAGAACTGGGACACTGAGTTTTAGCTCATTCAGTGATTCTTTATAACCTTATGACATAGGCTTAACTATGAGACCTAAAATAAGAATATACTGCAATTTAGATAGTCTTAACAACTAGTCAAGGGACAAATGGTCTGAGAACTTGTCTATAGATCTCTGAGGGAGCAATTGTAAATATTCCAGATTTATAAATGAAACAGAAAGACATTCAGATCCCAGAACTAGTAAAATGTAACCTCTGCAAAAGTTAAGTTGGAAAGCAGACAATAGGTAAGAAAATGGAAACTGAGGTGGGGAAAAGAACTACATACCTGAAAAGTTCTTCCATGAAAACCACTTGAAAAAATGTTTGGAACAAGTCACAGTATGTCAGAGATTTCTCAGTCATGTGTCTTGTAACAAAGGGGAGGTGTTGAAGGATGACACCTCTAAGACATCTTCCACGTAAATTACAGTACTGATTCAACTGATATATTTATGCAAAACTCTACTGTCCCTTTAATAGCATGAGATGTAATTCAATGAATTTTATCCACCAATATACAGAAATTATGGGGAAATCTGTTCCCCACGTCACATTAAGGCTATGCAATGCTCTGTATGTGACATGAAATCTATTAACTAATGGCTCAATGACTAAAAGAAAACACCACAATGATTTTTTGTGTGATCACATTACACAGTGCAGACAAGAAAAATCTCTTACATGTCATATGTGCTATTCAAAAGTGGTATTCCTGATCCTTGTTAACTAAATAACTAGAACTTGTTCTGATGGAATTCTTTAACCTTTTTAATAGCTGACTTCTTTTTTGCCCATCTCAAATACCAGTTTTCCCGAAGGCCTATGGCAACAAGGTCTCAGCAATGAGAATGTTTTGGGTTCCATTTTATTTTCAACTTTCACTTAAGATATTACAAATGGGGAACCGAGACCTCTCAATTCTGTATTTTATCTGACTCAAAATATGTTTTTACATGAATGGATGGTTTGTACAAAATAGAAACTGGAACAACAGAGGCAATTAGAGTCATTGTTTATTTCATTCATCTATTGTGAGCTTGAATCTGTTGGAAAAATTACACTTTTTTTTTTTTTTTCTTTCTGTTAATGGACAAACGACAGCCTGCTCATCTATGTAGTGATCAAATCCCATTATGACAACTGGGAAATCTCTTGCTGACCACTGAAAGCTGAAATACTCCCTCCTGTTTTGAACAGAGATGATGTCTTTGAAAATAGCAAGTTGAAGTGCAAATAACAAGTGTCTTGTTAAAATATCAATGGCTATAGGATAAATGACTCTGAAATATAAGTAGCCTTGAGATTTAAAATGAGAAACATACATCAATCAGATAATGATCACACTGAATGCATCTGGAAGGTGGCATAATTAACCTATCTGCACAGAATATTTTTATGTGATTTATTTAATCTAGGCTTGAACCCTAGGTATGGCCTGTTGAAAAAGCCAACACTTTCTTTTTTGCCTCTGTGGTGGAGCATGGGTCTTATCATCCCTCTCATGTATTTCTGACTGTGAAGTCCTCCTCCGTTAGCCCCAGTTTCAAGTTCAGATATCAGTCAGGCACTGACCGTTAGCACTTTCAGGAACCCTGGTTAGGGATCCTGTAGTTGAACCTTAGGGGTTTACAATGCAACGCAGGAAGAGCTAAGGTTAAACAGTATAAATGGAATATAACCATAGTACATAGCAGTAGCTAGCCGTATGTAGGTTGGAGATAAATACAACCTATAATATATGCTGGATAATTAACTAGTATTCCAGACATAGTCTGCAAACAGATTTTGTAAAATAACACTATATAATTAATAGGTACCCGTATTGCACCGAAGAGTTGATTCATTGCTAGAAATAGGGGTATTACATCAATCTCTTGAACACCCTAGGATGTGCTAATCAGAATATTCCAAGCTTAAATAAGGAAAGAAAGATACTACAGTCTTCACAAATATATTCCTGTGTTACTACCTGTGGAATTGAAGGAGGAGCCAGGGCAAGCACTCACTTTTTCTCATACAAACTATGCATGCAATGTAGGATGTCTGATTTGGCAGGAGTGTATACGCACATATGCACACATGTAAACACATCCGCAGGGTTTCTGTGCATTTGCAGAGCAAAACACAAAGTTGCCAGCTTCACTATCAGAGCCTACTGGTTCCATGCCATAGATGCAGTGAGATGCTGTTTCATGACACATAATCATTGTCCCATTTAGAATGGGGCTATTTTCATACCTATGCCTATGCAAACAATGCAAAATAATACTCTTTTTCAATGGGTTAATTTAATTTAGAGACAGGGTTTGAATGACCTACAGTTTATATCCCTATTAATATATTGGAGGATGGAAACAATTATTGATTAATGCGTGAGATACAGCAATACAAATAATAAATTTTAATTTTTCATTTCATGATAATGTACTTGCTAGAGCATCAAAAAGTATCAAGATACTTACTGTACTAAGAAAAAAAACCCAAATACTCAATTTTGACCTCACTTACATGATAGACTTAATCATAATTATGATTGCATGTAGTAATTGGTTTTATGTTAGCAGCTACATGACCTAGAGAAAATCTGCCTCTGACATAATTTGGTTACAACATAAGTTGAAGAGAAAGCAGTGCCTGATTTTTGGTTTAGACTATTGAAGAGCATTTGGAGTACATGATGCACAATATCTAACAAAAAATATATCAGGATTAAGACACATCATTCTCCTGGAAGTAGCTATAAGAATAATAAAAAACATAATATGGTCCATGTTCTTATGGATGAGGATATAAACTTTTACTGCTAAGTTCATATTCATTCATGACTTCTGCACTTCACTATTGATATCTGTTGTTGATGGGATATGATTCTCCTGTCCTTGAACACAGTGTCAAAATCCTTCCCACTTTACTAGGACAGAATCAGGTTCTGAGCACTGTTTTTTCCTACTAGCATAGAGTCAAGGCTGTAAAAAGTGTTTCTTCAACTTTGCTAAAACATGGAATAATCCTTTTTAGTTTTAACTAAATTACAGAATCACAGAATCACAGATTTTTCTGGGTTGGAAAAGAACTTGATGATGCAGTCCAACCATCAACCCAACATTGACAGTTCCCAACTACACCATATCCCTCAGCGCTATGTCAACCTGACTCTTAAACACCTCCAGGGATGGGGACTCCACCACCGCCCTGGGCAGCCCATTCCAATGCCTAACAACCCGTTTGGTAAAGAAATGCTTCCTAATATCCATTCTAAACGTTCCCTGGTGCAACTTGAGGCCATTCCCTCTTGTTCTATCACTTCTTACTTAGTTAAAGAGGCTCATCCCCATCTCTCTGCACCCTCCTTTCAGGGAGCTGTAGAGGGCGATGAGGTCTCCCCTCAGCCTCCTCTTCTCCAGACTAAACACCCCCAGTTCCCTCAGCCGCTCCCCGTACGACCTGTGCTCCAGACCCTGCACCAGCTTCGTTGCCCTTCTCTGGACACGCTCGAGTCATTCAATGTCCTTTTTGTAGTGAGGGGCCCAAAACTGAACACAGGAATCGAGATGCGGCCTCACCAGTGCCGAGTCCAGGGGTCAGATCCCTTCCCTGTCCCTGCTGGCCACGCTATTGCTGACACAAGCCAGGATGCCATTGGCCTTCTTGGCCCCCTGGGCACACTGCTGGCTCCTGTTCAGGCGGCTGTCAATCAACCCCCCCAGGTCCCTCTCTGACTGGCAGCTCTCCAGCCACTCCTCCCCAAGCCTGTAGCACTGCTGGGGGTTGTTGTGGCCCAAGGGCAGCCCCCGGCATTTGGCCTTATGGAAACTCCCCCAGTTGGCCTCAGCCCATGGCTCCAGCCTGTCCAGGTCTCTCTGCAGAGCCTCCCTACCCTCGAGCAGATCAACACTCCCACCCAACTGGGTGTCAGCTCCAAACTGACTGAGGGTGCACTCGATCCCCTCGTCTAGATCATCCATAAAGATGTTAAACAGGAGTGGCCCCAAAACCCAGCCCTGGGAGACACCACTCGTGACCGGCCACCAACCGGATTTAACTCCGTTCACCACAACTCTTTGGGCCCGGCCATCCAGACAGTTTTTTACCCAGTGAACTTTGTGCCCATCCAAGCCATGAGCAGCCAGTTTTTCCAGGAGAATGCTGTGGGAAATTGTGTCAAAGGCCTTACTGATTTCAAGGTAGACAATATCCACAGCCTCTCCCTCATTCAATAAGCAGCTCGCCCTGTCATAGAAGGAGATCAGGTTTGTCAGGCAGGACCTGCCTTTCATAAACCCACGCTGATTGGGCCTGATCCCCTGGTTGTCCATTATATGACTTTTAATGGCCCCCGAGATGACCTGCTCCATGACCTTCCCTGGCACTGAGGTCAGGCTGACAGGTCTATAGTTTCCTGGATCTTCCTTTCTGCCTCTCTTGTAGATGGATGTCACATTTGCCACCCTCCAGTCCAATGGGACCTCCCCAGTTAGCCATGACTTCAGGTAAATCATGGACAGCGGCTTGGCGAGCACATCTGCCAACACTTTCAGCACCCTTGGGTGTAACCCATCCGGTCCCACAGACTTGTGTGCATCCAAGTGGTGTAGCAGGTCTCTGACCACCTCCTCTTCAACTGTGCTGACCTCATTCTGCTTCCCCTCCCCATCTCCCAGCTCATGAGGCTGGGTGTCCAGGGAACAGCCAGTTCCACTGCTAAAGACTGAGGCAAAGTAGCCATTGAGCACCTCAGCCTTTTCCTCATCCTTAGTTACCATGTTTCCCTCTGCATCCAGTAAAGGAGGGAGATTTTCCCTAATCCTCCTTTTGTTGTTAACCAGTTTATAAAAACATATATTGTTATCCGTAACAGCTGCAGCCAAGTTGAGCTCTAGGCTGTGCTTTGGCTCTCCTAATGTTCTCCCTGCATAACTTCACTACACCTTTATAGTCTTCATGAGACACCTGCCCCCTCTTCCAAAGTTAATAAATTCTCCTTCTGTTCCTGAGATCCAGCCCAAGGTCCCTGTTTAGCCAGGCCAGTCTCTTTCCCTGCCTGATATTTTTTCGGCACATGGGAACAGCCTGATCCTGTGCCTTTAAGACTTTGCTCTTGGAGTATGACCTCTTGAAATCCAGCCTTCTCTGACTCCCATATCCTTCAAGGCAGCCTCCCAAGGGATTTTGTTAATCAGTCTTTTGAACAGGTCAGAGTTAGCCCTGCGAAGTCTAAGGTGGCAGTTTTACTAACCCCTCTCTGTGTTTCTTAAGGATTGAAAATTCAATCATCTCATGATCACTTTACCCTAGATGACCTCCAACCTTTACCTCCCCCACAAGCTCTTACCTTGCTAATTTTAAATTCTGTTTGCTGAGCATTGGTTAAGTGATGATGAACTAACCATAAGAAATCTTTACAGTTAAAACCAAGTCAGAACTTACTCCCTGAGCAATTTTGAATAATGACTGAGAGTGACTCTTCCATGAACATTCCCCTGTTCAGCCATATTATTGGTTGAATGATTTGTTACTTTCTGCTGTTAATGTGTGGGATCAAGCCAAGTGGTATGACAGGTAAAATAAGATCTTAGTTAAAATAGTATTGCTTGAATATTTTTAGATGTCATTCACTGAATGGCAGGTGCTTCACTCTTGCTGCAGTTTTGGATAGATCAAAATAAGTGCAAATTCTTTCCAAATGAGGTGAAATAGTCCAACAGAAAAAAAATGGATGAGAACTGTAAAAGGCTGCACAGTCTCTGCTCAGCATTGACTAAACCAAATGTTTTGACTTTTCCTTTGATATATATTAAGATGAAATGCATCTAAACTTATTTTCAAAGCATAAATACATTTGTATGTTTTAAGAATTAAAGAAACAGTTAATCTCCATACACTTCATGAATTATTTCTATTCAACTAGTGTATCTTATAAACTGTATAAATCACAGGGAATTTTAATAAAATTTGAAACATTTCAAATGTTTGCAAGTGCAGGGAGTTACCTTAGTTGCCAGTTCCAAATGTAATTAAAAGAATACTTAAGAAGTCTTTTGCAGCTGACAAAGCATTTGCTTAATCAAAAGTCAGAGTACTTTGTAGGAGGCTTCAGGCAAATTGGTCAGTAAACAGTGAGACAGAAAAGGTAAAATATAGTTTGCTGCTCATGAGTAATAATGACCTGTGTTCGACAGTATTAACCTGTTTGATTACAAATCAATCTTTTGCTCCAGTGAGCTTAATATTAAATCTCTGACTTGAATGGGCCAATAATTTACACTAATTTACACTAATTTTTTGATCAAGAGCAAATTATTTTCAGTTTTCTCCATCCTCCTGCTGTCTCACTTCAGTAATTTAGATCTTACTAGGAGCAGTGAGATACAATAACCTGAAATGCAATCTTGTCAAGTTACTTGTTGCTCCTCTCCTGGAGGGAACATTGTTGTAGAAAGGCTTTCAGGTATAGCTGAAGCAAGCAAGGAGACAATGGAGACATATTTTATATTTCTGATGGAAAAGTAAACAAACCCGTGGTTTTCAAACACCTGCCAATAGGAGTTGAAGACACTCATTCCATCAAAGCCAAATCTGTAATTCAGATGTGTAAATAAAGATGTAGTTTAATCTCTCAAGGTACCCAAGTTTTAAAGAATTTAAATCCCTTAAAGCTAGTGCTGTTTTATTTCTGTTAGATGTTGATGGGTATCATGTAAAAGGTGGTAATTAAAATGAAGAACTCTGACACTTTTAATTTCCTTTTGAAAGTAATTCTGATGTTGAAGCATTCACCTCTGTTGATTTTTTTTTTTTTTTCCTCAAGGTGAATGTATATACTAGTGAACACAGACAGTGCTTCCTCATAAAGAGGCTGATGTAGTATGGGCTGGATGAGCAGGCAGCATGCTGGATGATTGAAAACTGTCTGAGTGACTGGGCCCAGAGGGTGGTGATCAGTGGTACGACATCTAGTTGGAGGCCAGTAACTACTGGTGTGCCCCAAGGGTCAATACTGGCTCCAATCATGGTCAGCATCTTCACTGATGATCTGAATGATGGGACAGAGTGTACCCTCAGCATGTATACTGATGACACAAAACTGGGAGGAGTGGCTGATATGGCAGTGTTGTGTTGCCATCCAGAGGGACCTTGACAAGCTGGAGAAATGAGTGGACAGGAAACTTGTGGAGTTTAACAAGGGGAAGTGCAATATCCTACATCAGGGGAGGAACAGCCCCAAGCACCAGTACCTGCTGGGGACTGATCACCTAGAAAGCAGCTTTACAGAAATGGGACTGGGAATCCTGGTGGACAAGTTGACCATGAGCCATCAATGTGCCCTTTCGACAAAAACCAGAATATTGTATCCGAGGCTGCATTAGACAAAGTATTGCTTTTTTGCAATTGCTTTTTTGCAAATTATTGCAAAGTATTGAAGTCAAGAGAGGTGATGCTTCATCTCTACTCAGCACTGATGAGGCCACACTGGAGTGCTGTGTCCAGTTCTGGCCTCCCTGGTATAAGAGAGATGTGGTGCTATTGGAGAGAGTCCAACAAAGGTCCAGTAAAATGATTCAGGGACTGGAACATCTCAGCTCTAAGGAAAGTCTGGGAGAGCTGGGACTGTTGAGCCTGGAGAAGTCTTGGGGCGATCTCATCAATATGTACAAATATCTGAAGGGAGGATGCAAAGAGGTTGTGGTCTGACTTCAGTGGTGCATAGTGACAGGACAAGAGGCAATGGACACAATCTGAAACACAGGAGGTTCCTGCTGAACGTCAAGGTATACAGGTTTTTTTTTTACTGTGAAGGTAGCTGAGCACTGTCACTGGTTGTTATCCTTGCAGATATTCAAAAGCTGTCTGGACAACTGGTTCTAGGGGACCCTGCTTGAGCAGAGAGGTTGAACCAGATGACCTTCAGAGGTGCTTTCCAACCTCAGCCATTCTGTGATTCTGTGTTTCTAAAATGGCACTTCTTTTAACTCATGAATTGGAAAAACAGAACGAGATGATTCTGAAAAAACTCATGATGTGTCTTTTATTTCTTCCTTTTAAAAGAAGTGAATTCATGCCCAGGTTTTCAAATTTAGCCTAAATATTTATAAAGTCCTGATTCACTAAATAAAATACAAGACAATAACATTGTTCATTCCTTCTTGAATTGTTTATTTGTCAGAGAAAAATTTGTCTTTTGATAGTCACTTGTGTACATGTTCCTTACCCTCAATAAATTTGGACCTTAAACTCTTTCCAGAGGGAGCATCTGTAATTGTTGCATTCTTCTAGTGAGACAAGCTGTGGAAGTGGTTCACATATGCACAAGAAGAATTAGGTAGAAAAATGTTATGTCAGACTCATTTATATTTATTTCTGGATTTGGTCCTGAATGCATGCTGAACGTTGGTTCCCAATATCTTGTTTCTAAAAGCAGAGTAAAACAGCAGTATATGCAAGGGTAGGTATGGGTAAACAGACAAATGCAATTAAGACAATATAGAGGTTACTCCTTTTCACTACTTCACCTGTAACTCAAAACATGAATTTTGACACTTTTTTCCTCCATTGTTATAACACTAATAATATTTAGTGGGATAAATTAGACCAAAAATGTATAGCAGCAAAACGATGAAGGTGGAAAGAGATAGGAGGAAAAAGAAGGCACATAGAGATGAACAGAAACATGTAAGGTGGCTACAGACAGCTGAAATGCAATACAGGCATTTTGTTTCATGTTCTTTGACATCGGCAGAGAAGGGAGCATAGCAGTCATGCCAGCAGAATGAGACTCCAGGGTGATTTTCAAGGTATTCTGGGCAATAAGAAATGATGCTCTTTCAGAGTGCAGATTCCAGGGTTTTGAGTCTTTGAACATAGTGCCCAGTGTGTGACTTGCTCTCACAAATCAAGGACATGGTATTCTGACATCAGAGCAGATGTTATATACCTGTAGGAATTTGTACTAGTCAGAATTTGGAGAACTGCACTCTAAAGGAGCTTTAACTGTCAAGTGGTCTTTGGTTTAGGTCTTCTACAGTTTAGTCTGAAGCTAAAGTAAAAGAATAGGTTGAGTCCTGAAAAACCTACACTGGAGAAAATAATGAAGCTTTCTGGGCACCTGAAGGTTATGAAAATCAATGTTGGTCACTACTGCTGTTTGTGAATCTACTTTAGCTATGGATTTGCCTGAAACCTGAGGCAACAAATTATTTTACTTGCACAAGTGTTGTAAGCATTCCAGTTTAGCCCATTAGTATCAGATCCACTTTTGTACAGCTAAGTTTTTTGACGAATAATTAAACTGAAAAATCTGGCTTGAAGAAAGATGTGTGGAGCTGAGTATTCTTGAATTTAGATATCTGTATCACCTGAACCTCTCAGTTTCTTCTTTGTGCCTTTTTGACACTGAAGTGAGGAGGTGGTGAGTGAAACCTGTGAAATATTTCTGTACAGAGGCCCATGGACAAATTAACTATGCCAAGTCTTGATATCCATACATCTGCAATAAATACATAAGATTCATGTAAATGCATTTTTTGGGGAGATCCTACAGAAACTGATTCCTTTTAAGGCTGCAGTAACTTTTTCCACTCTCTGTAGTATGAAGCCTATAGACTATTGAGCTTCAGTCTTTGCTTTGATTCACTGTGTCAAATGCAGTTATTGAAGGGAAAAGATACCCCTTGCTTTCTTTGTTTCCTCCCTGCCAAATAAAAACATATTTTCTTGTCTGATAAGATTTAATTACTAGAATACATAAGTAAATATAATTTACAGCCAAAGGAATATTAATAAAAGAAGAAAAACCTAGTTTAGAAAAAGGAAAATCTCCATAAATACAATCTTCATGTCTTGATGACATTTCTAGGTCTGCTCTTCCCGAGGCATAAAATACTCCCTGGCAATTTACTGTATAATGATTACGGTGACATTTTCTGCATATTTGGACTAAATGATATAGAAAATTATGATGTAGTTTTCACTTTGAGACTGAATTATTCAGTGTCAGTCATGCTCTTTATTGATTGGTCATTTCACACTGAGCATGTGAGAGAACCTGTTTTTTTGGGTTTTTTGTTAGCTTATGTGTACTAGTGACACCAAGAAATAATCCTTGGTTTGGATTCTAACTCTGCCTTATTTTTTTCATTTCAGTGGAAGTTGATGTGTCTGTCTTTAAATGCACATTCAACTTTCTGGTCTCTTTTTTTGGAACTTCTTGCTGCAGAGAGGTGGTGCTAATTACATTTTGCCCTGGTTTAAGATGATTCCATTTGGTCATAATTCTCTTTCCCTGTTCTGTTATATGGCTATCCTGATATTGAATATCCTTACCCTGAACATGTATTAACAATATGCATCTGTGTTTCAACATTTAGCCTCCCTCTCTTTTTTCTCAGTTATTTGTTTTAATTTAACATGGTTTATATTTTACGCATGAGCAATTAAGCATGTAAAACAATTAAATTGTTGCCTCCAATAGCATTTTGTATTACTTCACTCTTTCTACTTGGCCTGGTTACTTGAGTAACTTCTTGAAACTGGAAAGCTTACTGTTTTGGGGAAGATTTTGCTTCATAGGTTGTCATCACTAGTTTAGAATATATTGAACTGTATAATTTCTATAATTTTACTCATTATTTTGCTAAAGCTGCATTGAAAGTAAAATGATTCTGTTGCAAACGCTCTTCCCTTGTGTGTGACACGTCTGGGTGCATGACAAAGATATGGAGAACAAAACTCTTCTGTCTCAGTGTGATTTAGTTATGGATATCAGGAAGACATTGCATGGCAGAACAAGGACTCGCTGCTAAGAACTAGCATAAAGCAAAATACTACAGGTAACACAGAAAAGAAGGAAATGGCTGAGTACCAACTGTTTTTGACCAAACAGCACAATACTAAACCATTAACAGGAAGTGTTTTTCTGGGATATGCTGACACACATTGTATATTGAGGGCATGGCAACCAATTGTTCAGCTAAATGGGCAGTAGTAAGATTTAAGCTGGAGCTTGGCAGACAATGCTGGATATTTCATGCTAAGATGCTGATAAATTGGAGAGAGTAATATAAGAGTAATAAAATAATAAGAAGTTTAAAACATATGATTTAAGATGAAAGGCTACAACATTTGAGTTGTATTCTAGAAGAGAAATAGTGGAGGTAAAAAGCTGTTGAAAATAGGAAACAGAGAGTGATCTGTGACTCCATATGTTCATTGTGTGCAAGAATTTAATCGCCTTTCTTTTTCTCTAAGGATGGTTGAGATTAGGGGAGAGTTTCTAGTTATGAGGATTCCTCAGGAACAAGCTACCAAGGCATGGGATGGGTTTCCCACTAATGGAAATTTCTGAGAATAGATTAGACCAATATCTCTTAAGAATGGTGTAGATGTGTTTCATCTTGTTTTAGTGTGAAGAGTGAGAACTGATGATCTATGATCTTATGTCTGAGGATTGTAAACTGCTATTGATAATGTTTCACCTCTATATTTCTATAACTAGCTAAAAATTCAAGAAGACAAAGTGATAAGGCAGATCATCTTGCTTTATTTTGGAGTATACAGGTTAGGTGTTGAAGACTAAAACAGTTATCTTTGGCTTCTAGACATGGGGAAAGAAACAGCTGCACAACAGAATTCACTTGATCTATCCTAGAACCTTTACAATGGGCTGAAATCTGATCTGCCTCTTTCTTCTGACTCTGAAGAGACTCCCAGGTGACTAGATTATATTTAGGTGTTTAACTTTTATATGCCCAAATGAAGTGAGAGACTGAGCCCAGCACTTCAGATTCTGAGGTTCCTAGTGTGCAGCTTGCTTTCTCACACAAGTATGTGATTTGCTGAAGTGATTCAGGGCGTATCTTCACAGATAGGTAGAGATACTTCTACAGTTGGTTCCAGCCCAGCAAGGCATTAGCAAGAATCTTTCTGAATGGTTGGTAATTAGGTGTTTATGCATGACTGTGCTCTCTCCCACCCCTCAGGACATGGTGAGTTGGATTCAGATCAAATATACTCACAAACTGGAAGACAGCCATCAAGAAGGGTAGAAATGAGGATCTGGGGAACTATGGGCCAGTTGACTTCACCTCACTCCCTGGGACAGTGATGGAGCACACCATCCTGGAAGTCATTTCCAAATGCAAGGGAAAAGAAGATGATTGGGAGCAGTCAGTGTGGATTTATATAGGAAAAGTAATGCTTAACTGACATGATAGTGTTCTATGATGATAATTGCTTGGTGGATGAGGGAAAAGTGGTGGATGTTTTCAGTCCTGACTTTAGCAAGGCTTTCAGCACTGTTTTCCATAACTGATCAAGTACAGACTAGATAAGTGTATGGTGATGTGGGTTGAAAACAGCCTGAACTGCTGTGCTTAAAGTGTCGTGATCAGTGGCCTGAAATCCAGGTGGAGGCCCATCACTAGTAATATGTTCCAGAGGCCGATATCAGGACCAATAGAGCTTATCACCTTCATTAATGACCTGGATGATGGGACAGAGTGTACCTTCAGCAAGTTTGCAGAAGAACTGGTTGATACCCTAGACTTCCATTCACAAAAATGTTGACAGCCTGGAGAAATGGGCAAAAAACCCCCTTAGTGAAGTACAAAAAAGGTATATGCCTGTACTTAGGGACAAATAACCCCATATATTGGTATACCCTGGTGGTTGATCAGTTGGAATGGAGCTTTGCAGAGAAAGAACTGTGGGTCCTGGTGGACAAGAAATTGAACTTGAGCCAACAATGCACCTTTGAAGTAAGGAAATGTAACAGCCTCTCCAGGACTACATCAGGAACCGCATTACATCACCTACAGGTTGAGGGTGTGATCCCTCTCCACTCCTCAGCACTGGGGAGGCCACATTTGGAGTGCTTACTCCCATCCTGGAATCTCTACTACAGGGGGATATAGACATACTGGAGCGAGTTGAGCAAAGGGCCATGAAGATGCTGAAGGGTTTGGAACATGGTAACTATGTAGAGAGGCTGAGAGGTCTGCAACTGTTCAACCTGGAAAAGAGAAGGCTCATAAAGAGGAAATGGGCACAAACTGAAACACAGGAGGTTCTCTCAACATCAGGAAACACGTTTTTTTTACTATGAGGGTGACTGAGCACTGAGCAGGTTGCCCTGAGAGTTTTTGGAATCTTTATCCTTGAAGATATTAAAAGTCCATCTGGACACGGTCCTAGGTACCTACTCTTGGTAACCCTGCTTTGAGCAGGGGAATTGGACTAGAAGATCTCCAGAGGTGCCTTCCAGCTTAGCCCATTCTGTAGTCCTGTGATCAAACAATGGCTGACACACAGTAGTGTAAGTAACCAAGCTCTCACTGTGGAAAGGACTTAGTGCTCTACTGCTCATCACTGTCACTACTTTTCTTTGGACTGAAGTATGAACTTCTGTTAAATTTGCACAGGGCTATTATGCAATGAGACTTTCCCATATATGTGAATGAGAAAGTCCTGCTTTCTTGCAGACAGAGAAGAATTCCTTTTTATATCAGTAGAGAGCATATTTATCTGAAAAGGCCTAAGTCTGAAGATTTGCTCAGGAAAATTTCTCGCTCAATTTAAGCAGAGATCAATCTGTGTTAGACTGAATGAAAGCTGATGCATGATTCTGTAGTCTGGCCTCTGGTTACTCATTACTACTTATGAGAACCCGTCTAATGTTTAAAATTTAAATACTGAGTGAACTCAAATATAAAATTGTTGCACTACCTGGACACTTTATCCACATAAATAAAGCTATATAGGAGTAATTTAAATTTTCCAGGGATAATTCTTAAGTTGGGAATACTAACATTTCTACCATATTGTGTAAATGCAAACGAATAGTTAAGAAAGTATAGGGAGTATTTTCTAACAGAAAGTATCCCAAGTTTACTGCTAATTACACTCATTATTTGAATTCATGAACTAATACCCTGAGATAGAGCAGGGGCATATGTGCACTCTTACTTCTGCTGCTGTGAAACTGAATGCAGTGAATATTAAAGTGTGGTCTGGAAGATAATATTTCCTGGCAGCTAATCTTTTTGCCTTATTCTTATGGAGTAATCAATAAATAAAGTGGCTACTCACACATATCAATTTCTTAATTTTCCTATGATCACCTCCTCTGATCCACACAATTTTCACTCAGTATTTTTTTATCTAAGATCATTTGTGTCAAGCACTAGACTGTGCTATTGCTTTGTGTGTGATGTATACACCTGGAGTCACGTATTTTTTTTTATAATGGGTAAATGATCACGTAAAATTTTTCTCTTTCAAAGAACTTACTCTTGTTTTAATGTTTACATGCAGATGTGTGAGTGTGGCAAGCCAGCTACGTTGTAGGCACAGTCTTTTAGGTAATCTGAGTGGATGTCCTCAAAATAATTAATTTTGTAAAAAGGGAGGAAAAATATATCCAGGGACTGAGCTGGTGTTCGAAGGGTTTTTTCTCCTGCAGCCAGCCCTTGCTGACAGGTGTGCTGTTGGACCTTTGGAGTGACCCAGCCTGACTTGCTGTATCAGTGACTGCCAGAAGCAATGTCTGCACTCCAGCAGCTTTGTTCCAGTATAAGCTGTAATACAAAACAGGTCCAGAATTTCACCACAATGAATTATAAGCAAGAGTTCACTACCTGGTGAGTCTAATCTGTCTTGCTCCTGAGTAGTTCAAGAGGACTTCTGGAGTTATGTTTTGAAGGGAAAGAAGCATTATAAATTCATGCAATTTAAAATCACGTCTGCAAGTTCTTTTGAGTGTCCTTTTCTAATAAGATACCAATTTGATATAGGCAACTATTCCTTCTGCCCTGCTACTGTGTATTTTCATAATTCAGTAATGCTTGACTGACATTTGCCTGAAGTTTTCTATCCAGTATAATGTCTCTTAATTGATTTATGTAGAAAACACATGTATAACTTAGCTACAAACCTCTTTGTGGTCTTAAGAGCTTCAGAGTGGTAGGCTGTGCTCAGCACACATGAGGAGCTGAGACAAGGAGCAATATGAATTTCCTGACCAAGTCAGTGGATGTTTTGCCATAGGTTTCTATCCATCAGTCTCTTGAGGGTATGGATGTTAAACAGCTATTAAATCATGCTACTTTCCACAATGGTTTCAACTTAATGTTTTCTTTTGCCAGATGTTGGAACTACCATTTCTATGCAGTGTCTTCTGTTCTCTTCTTTGAAAATCTATTCTTTATGTACAAAGTTTTGCATTTAGAAATAATTACTGAGGCAGGGGCATATTGATACACCTAGGAAGTGAACTCCTGATTTATATGTATCCAATTCTTTTAGTTTTCTCTATAAATTTATTCTAGATTTTTTGAATATAGTTGTGAAGTTTCTCTTCAGGTTTGATTTTTGGTTTCTAGTATACTACAGTTTGTTGAAGACTTTCCAGTTTTATGTAATATAAAAATTGATGAAGATATTCCCCAATGAATACAAATCTTCCGGTTTACTACTGTGATTTAGGCTTTCACCAATACTGATAGCTTTGCTGGTTTAGCAGACTAGTACATGAATAAAACACATTCATTTTTCAAACACACTACACCCTTGAATTTAAAACTAGTGATAATGACTTGAATTGATTCTCTGACTTGTAAAAGTACAGCCAGTGAACTGTCTTGGTTAACAAGTAGATATATCAGATGAATGTACCACAAAGATTTTGCTATTAGTCCTTGAAAATATAATAACATCATACATGTTTTTAAAAATTCACCTTAGACATAGTTTTATATAGAAAATCACGTAGCTTTATTATAAGTATCTACTGGATAACATAGTGGAAACTGAAAAGTTTTAAAAGCCTATGGACCAGTAAGAAGCAAAGATCAGCTAAGAAAGTTTACTGCAGGTGAGGTTCCTTTTGGTAATATGAAATGGGCTGTCAGAAAATTCACAAACATTGCTTTGGTTGTGGTGGGTAACTGGGATATTTTCTTGGTTTTAGGTCATTAGGTAAATGTGTTTGTTTCAGTGGGTGGTTATTAAAAAACTCCATCCATATTTTTTGTTTTAACTTTAAGAACTGTGGCTGGTTGTTTGCCTAGACGTCAATAAGTAGTTGTATTCTGCAAGCTTATCAGCCTCTACTTAGAAGGTTTCTCTTCCATGCCCACTAAGAAACTAGTTGTTTACATCTAGATTATATTTTTATTTCTATGTCATGCCTCCTTTTTGGGTGGATTTATGTGGCTGAAGAATTTTTTCCCTCCTTCAAAAGCATCTTCCTTGCTCACTCCTGGGATCATCTGCAGCCCCTCTACTGGCTTAATTTGAAGCAATACTCATGGCCATGACCAGGGCCCCTAACAAAGCAGGGTCCTTAGCCCAACTCCCACTTTAGCTCCTTTGTTTCCTTTCTTTGCCTGCATCATGCTGCCCAAAGCTGCCCTCACAAACCTGCCCCCACATCTTCTGCCATTTAGCCACATCTTTTAACACCTTCCTATCAAATCCTTTCATGCAACTGGCTTTCACACTTCATCAGTTCTGGGATTGATCCATAATTTCTGAGAGGATTTCCCAGTTTTCTCACCCCTTACTAAATCGCTAAAGCTAAAAAGTAGATGCCTCTTATATAATCGTGCTTTTTTTTTGACATTTCTGCCCTTTCTATTTATATTGTCTACCTGGACTTTAAGTCTTCTAGGAAATGGTTGTATCTTATGCCTGCCTTTAAAATGCTTAACTTATAGCTAAAAATATAACAATAACAATATAAAAATATAACAATATAACAATGAACTGGATGAAACAATTTTAACACAACTGGTTTCTATCAAAAAGGTGATTTTATAAAAATTTAAATGTTTCCCAGGAAAGTACTGATTTTTATGACATTTTTCAAACAGGAAGTAAAGTCTACACAATCTAGCAGTGTTCAAATATTATATTTCACATTTCTGTTCATCTTCTTGTGACTTTTTGATATGAACAGGCATGCTAATATTAAAATACTAATTTCTAAATTTGAAGTAACCATATCCACTTGCAAATGCTACAGATTATACTTAAATTTTCACTGTACTGTTGTGCTGCTTCTCTACTCTGTAACCATGTCACTTGTGGGCAAAGGGTGATCCACTCCTGCTCTATTACTTCAGTGGCTATGTCTGCCCTGCCACCACCAAAAAGTGTTTGTGTCCTTTCATGCAATGGACTTGTAGCAGCCATGAGATGGAATTGTTCATGGGTGTTGGGTTTTACAGTCAGAATTGGGTTTAATTTTGATCATAACAATGGAGACCACAGAAGAAAGTGCTGGGCTATGAGAATAATTTATTCAGACTTGTGGTCTGCTTTCTGCCTGCAGCTGAAGGACCCTGGGGAAAGAGTCTGGTAGCTGATAGGCTGCAAGCTGAATGAATTATTCAGGCAATATTGTCGGTGTAGCCCATAAACCATAGGTTGGCTCCCTCACCCTTAATCTTACAACATTAAAGCAGAGAAAATTAAATGAACTAACATGACACAAAAGAAATAAAGAGTATTAGTGCCATGAGATGTCCAGAATGTCCTTTCTATGGGCAATATCCACATGTGTCTCCTTGGGCAGATTTGGAAAGAAGTTTATGTCACTGATTAATACAATTTCTGGTGAACCCCCATTCTCTGTGATGGAGACTCCAGTTGTTGATAATCTCTTGTGACAGTCAGCAGCCTGGGAACTGACAGGAAAATCTTTGCTGACAGTATTTTGTTCTCTTGAGCTAAAATGAAATTCTTGATGACAGCTAACAGCAGAGGCTCATTTGGTTTTATTTGTCTGTTCTGTGCATGAAGGAGTGGGCCAGATCACTTCTCTCCCTCTCCCCAAAAAGGGACATTCAAAGCCATAGAAACATCATATAAATCGCCTTCATAACTGAGTGAAAAAGTACACAATTCTGTTTGTTTCAGAGGGGAGAAGGCAATATTTTCTTTCCTCTTTTAGCAGCAGTAGTGGTACGGTGTGTCTCCCAAGACCTTTTCTGTACCTGATTCAGGGGATCTTCTTCTCCTGTTACAGAAATAATCCTCTTGCTAAATTAAACTGAGATGTTTTCCCCTTAAAATTTATGCTGTGTTAACAGGAAGGAGACACTTCTTCCTTCTTAGAGTTTTGAGCTCCTTCATTGCCACAGGAAGGTTCTACTTATTTTCTAGAAAGTTTCTATTTAATTACATCTCTTAAGAGGCTGGTCTCAGATGTGTTGGTCAGTAGCACCTTCAATCTGTTGACTGGTCCTTGTCTTATAATTAGATTATAGCCTACTATGGGCAGGCCCATCATTTTCATGGTTTGTATAGTGCCTACTGTGATGAGATCCTGGTCTGTGATTAGATCTGCTAGATCCTACAATAACAGTAATAGTAATAAGATGCTTTTACTCCCACTGGCTGCAGTTCTGTTTAATGCAATGTGTCATTGTTGAATCTCCTAACTCCCAGAGCAGCTGCAAACTTAATTGCTGTTTATGAAGGCTTGTGGTTTTTTGATGCCTGCAGCCAGGGCCAGCAGCAAATGTGAATTAAAACAGCAGCGAATTAAAAGGTAGTACTGCAGCATGGTACTGAGGAGTGGACTCAGAATCACAGAATGTTTAAGGTTGGAAAAGACCTTGAAGATCATCCAGTCCAACCATCAACCCAACATTAACAGTTCCCAACTACACCAGATCCCTCAGCGCTATGTCAACCCGACTCTTAAACATCTCCAGGGATGGGGACTCCACCACCTCCCTGGGCAGCCCATTCCAAAGCCTAACAACCCCTTCTGTAAAGAAATGCTTCCTAATATCTAGTATAAACTTTCTCTTGCAAAACTTGAGGATATTACCTTTGTCCTTACCTGTTGCTGATTACTTGGTTAAAGAGACTCATCAGAGCTCTCTGCACCCTCCTTTCAGGGAGCTGTAGAGGGCGATGAGGTCTCCCCTCAGCCTCCTCTTCTCCAGACTAAACACCCCCAGTTCCCTCAGCCGCTCCCCGTACGACCTGTGCTCCAGACCCTGCACCAGCTCCGTTGCCCTTCTCTGGACACGCTCGAGTCATTCAATGTCCTTTTTGTAGTGAGGGGCCCAAAACTGAACACAGGAATCGAGGGGCGGCCTCACCAGTGCCGAGTCCAGGGGTCAGATCCCTTCCCTGTCCCTGCTGGCCACGCTACTGCTGACACAAGCCAGGATGCCATTGGCCTTCTTGGCCCCCTGGGCACACTGCTGGCTCCTGTTCAGGCGGCTGTCAATCAACCCCCCAGGTCCCTCTCTGACTGGCAGCTCTCCAGCCACTCCTCCCCAGTCCTGTAGCGCTGCTGGGGGTTGTTGTGGCCCAAGGGCAGCCCCCGGCATTTGGCCTTATGGAAACTCCCCCAGTTGGCCTCAGCCCATGGCTCCAGCCTGTCCAGGTCTCTCTGCAGAGCCTCCCTACCCTCGAGCAGATCAACACTCCCACCCAACTGGGTGTCAGCTCCAAACTGACTGAGGGTGCACTCGATCCCCTCGTCTAGATCATCAATAAAGTTGTTAAACAGGAGTGGCCCCAAAACCGAGCCCTGGGGGACACCACTCGTGACCGGCCACCAACTGGATTTAACTCCGTTCACCACAACTCTTTGGGCCCGGCCATCCAGACAGTTTTTTACCCAGTGAACTTTGTGCCCATCCAAGCCATGAGCAGCCAGTTTTTCCAGGAGAATGCTGTGGGAAATGGTGTCAAAGGCCTTACTAAAGTCAAGGTAGACAACATCCACAGCCTTTCCCTCATCCAAAAGCAGGTCGCCCTGTCATAGAAGGAGACATTTTGCTAACCATCAGTTCTTAATTCCCACAATCCTTGACTGATGGAGCTAGATTAATTTCTAGCTGGGCTTTAGACCTGATTTCCGCCCTGCATAACCTCACAACCTCTTTGTAATCACTGTGAGTCCCTAGCCCCTTCTTCCAAAGGCCGTAAACTCTCCTTTTCTCCCTGAGTTGCAGGCAAAGCTCCCTCTTCAGCCAGGGTGGTCTTCTCTACCACTAGCTTTTCTTACAGCACCTGGGGACAGCCTGCTCCTGTGCCATTAAGCCTTCCTCCTTAAAGAGTGCCCAGCCTTCCTGGATCCCTATACCTTCAGGACCTTCTCCCAAGAGATTCTGTCAAGCAGGTGCCTAAACAAGTTGAAGTCAGTCCTTTAGATGTTCATGATGGCAATTCTGCTGCCCCCTCTCCTGAGAATAGAGCACTCTATTATTTCATGATTGCTGTGCCCTAGTCAGCCTCCAACCGCCACATCATCCCCCAGTCCTTCTCTGTTCACAAAGAGGAGATCCAGCAGGGCACCTTCTCTGGTCAGTTCACTCACCAGCTGTGTCAGGAATTTATCTTCCACACATTCCAGGAATCTCTGGGACTGGTCCCGTTCTGCTATGTTGTATGTCCAGCAGATGTCTGGGAAGTTAAAGTCTCCCACAAGAACAAGGGCAAGCGATCGTGAGATTTCTCCTAAGTGCCTATAGAATATTTCATCCACTTCTGTCCTGGTTGGGTGGCCTACAGTAGACTCCTACTACAACATCTGCCCTGTTGGCCTTCCCCCTGATTCTAACACAAAGACACTCCACCCTGTCTTCACTGTACTTGTGCTCAAAGCAATCATAGCAGTCCCTGACATACAGCACCATCTCCCTACCTTTCCTTCTTTGTCTATCCCTCCTGAAGCTTGTAGCCATCAGCTGGCGCACTCCAGTCAAGGGAGACATCCCACCATGTTTCTGTAATAGCCACAACATCATAATTTTCCTATTGCATCACGGCTTCAAGCTCCTCTTGTTTGTTACCCATGCTGTGTGCATTGGTATACATGCACTTCAGATGGGCTGATGTCCCCCACACCTTTTTGCATTGAGAGGTCCTAAATCCGGCCTGAGCTTTCACAGGTTACTCATTACCTCTGTACTTAGGTTTTGAATAATACATGTTAAACTCAGGCAGATACAAACAACCACAATGTCATTTTGATATTTTTACCATTCTTGCATCAATTAATTGTTGAAATTCGTGAGAACAACTTTAGTCAGTATGAAAGGCCACCAGATGTCAGTATGACCTACAATTTAGTGTAGTATAATTAACTCAATTTTTATCAGACAGCATGAGAATTTTTTAATCTATTTTTTAGAGAAAAGTTATATTTTCTGTGACTGAAAAAAATACAGTCAATTATTAAATGCCTTCTCCAACTTCCAGTGAGTCTTTCATTTATCACAAAGGAAGGCAAGAATAAATGCTGGAGAAATTCTGTGCATTTTACACTGGACTTTTGCAGAAAACTCAGACTGGCTGGTAGGATGGTAAGATGCACAAATATTCTGCTGTCACAAAACAGAAAGCTGAATGCAGATCCCTGAACAGAGTGTGGTCCACCTTCCTCGTCTACCCACCTTAGTTGTGCTACATGACAACAGTGCTGGGGATGGGAAGGTGTCCCTCTGCTTTTAGCCCCTGCTAAAACCACTGCTGGCCAGTACCAAATCACCAGAATGGCTTGTGTAATACTATTGATTTTATTAAATTATACCTTTTTTTCTTAATACTTCCTCTTTTTATTGATTTTCATGGCAGATGTCTGGTTTTGTTTGGCTACACCTAGGTTACTTGGCCCTGGAGACCTTCCTAGGTCTGGGTCTAAGGGTTCATCTGCTTATTATTGGATTGAGACCTGGCATGTTGCTCTTTTACCCCTGTTCATGTGCCCCTTTCCCCTGCTGTGTACAGTACTTATAGCAAAGAAAACTTGCTTTTGCTTCACATACCTGGTGGCAACTGCAGTGCAGTCCCTAGGTCCTCCAATTTGGTGGGTTTAGGGAGCAGGAACACAGGGGTGGCTTGATATATTCAGGAGCTCAGCCAAGGACCAAATCTGTTTGAAAACAAAGAGTATGGAAAAAAAAAATTTTTTTCTCCATACGAAACTGAAATGGGAAAATGTCTCATTCATTTGTCTTTAGTTTAGAGGGCCTGGCTGTGGTTTGAGGTTTAAAAAAAAAAAAAAGAAAAAGACTTAATGATAAAATTATGAGAATTTACAATACTGCTAATGTTCTAATATCTAAACAGATGTGACATGATTATATTTCCATGATCTTCTGTGGTTCCAGTTAGCATGTTAAAAGTAGTGTACTTTCCCTCACTATCTTGTCTATTGCATATTTCTACCTGGAATTGCTTAGTCAGGTGTCCTAATCACTCCTCTGTGCAAGGAGAGGTATGAGCTAAAATCCTTTAAGCATATCAGAAAGAGGTGTTTTCACAGTGAGAAGCTTTGATTTTAACCAGCTCACTGACTTCTGCAACCTAGAACAATGGACTAACCATTTATTAAAAGAAATAAGACTGATAAATTGGTGTTCTATGAAACAGGTGCATATAGTATTTTAGTGATGAATAACTGTAGTGTCACAGATGGAGAGTCACTGAGAAGGAGCCATCTTTTGGTAAAGGAGACATTTTTTCAAAAGCGAAAATAAAAGTAAAAAAGTGATATAGAGCCTTCATTAAGAGTCACCTCCATGACAATATAAAACCTCTGTAACCTGAAGTTCTCTTTTATTTTTTTATTTTTCTCTTTTTTAAAAAAAAAATATTTTCATTTCAGGTGCCTATAATGTTCTCCCTGAACTTTCCCTTCCTTCCCTGTACACTTGCTGACTGCACATATTTTGCTGTACATTCAGTCATCTTCGGAGGGATTTGAAGATGCTTAAATAGTGTTAGCTAATTTTTATACAGCTTAGAAAGCACAGCATGCAAAATACAGGTTGAAGATTTGTGCCAGGTGGAGAGGCAATAACTATAGCTATTCTTATGATGGAACTTCTCTTTTCAGAAGATGTCAAGATTTGCTAAATTTGGCTAAATTTCTAAGGTGGAATATACTCTCAAATGCAAAAAGAAAAATAAAAAGGCCAAACAACCCCACCCCAATATTGTTTTTTTTCATTCTAAACATTTAATTTCAATAAAATGCAAATATTTCCTTTCATCTATGAATTCTAAGTATTTTGTTATATTACAACATAGGGTAAAAAAATCAAAACGAAGCTATTTCAGAATGAGTTATCAAAATTTTTTACCTTAAAATAGTTTCATTCCATTGTGGAATTTTAGCTGATATGTTTGCATTTGTTTTAACAGATCCAATTTACTCATTCCAAAAAGTATTTACCAACTGATGGAAGAAAAAGCCATCATATGGTCTTAAATGCAAAGACTTTGTCTCAGGCACCTCAAAATCTGGGAAGCATCAGGGTGTGCTTGCCCTTTTCTTACGTTCTTCCTTAGATATCTTCTGTCAGCTATTTCTGGAGACAGGATACAGGATTAGCTAGATTTTAGGCTTGACACAGTATGACCTTTCTTACATTGCTGCATTCTTTCTGTTGAGTGTATATGCTTTTGTGAAATTGCATATTCTGTGGGAGTTGAATTCCATGTAAAGCTTCACCAATCCGTTCTGCTCTCTAAAGTTATGGTAAAAAAATTTTTCAATATAAAACTGCTTTAAGCCATTCTATAACTGCCTTAGCTTGAAAAATGTCAGGTTTATTCTGAAAAGAAAGATGAACTATTTCCAAATTGGTTTTAAGTAAAAAAAAAAAATCCTTAAATTTTAGTTTTCATTTTGGGCTTCTGAGTCTTACGTCCTTCTAGCTCAAAATCAGCTTGTTGTCTTTCCAGACTCCGAAAGCACCCTTAAAACTTCTGATTCACTAATCCTTAAACAAGGGGAAAGTGAGATACCAAAGTTAACAATGATTTTTGTTTTGGATAACTTTAACTTGCTTTTTTTCCAAAGCACAAGGTCCTTACTTGCACTTCAGGTTGAAAAGAATGAGACAGTGAAATCTGAAACTCATTTTTATGACATAATCCAGTTGAGAATATGTGTTTGGGAATCAACACGTACTCTCCAAAACATCCTGCTGACACACCTGCAGTGACTTGAATGTTAATAGGGTGCAAAAGGTGAGCATGATAGATATTCCAGAAACTGGTGATAAAAATTCCAAGAACTAACTCTTCCATGAGGATTCCCAAAACCATTTCAAAACCTTCATATCCTCTGTCCAGCTGAATGACACAGTAAATTAAGCAGCTGTACAAGAAACTCTAAATCATTCTCAGCTGCTTATTTACTATTCTGGCTTCTGATTATCCTGAACAGTGAAAAAAACCCAGTCACTATTACAAAGTGGCCTGCATGAAAGACAGATCAAACAGGAGCAAAAGGGTTAGAGTGACTGCAGAGAGCAGGATGGGAGTGGAAGGAAGTCATTGTTAATTCAGCTCATACTGCAGGTGAGCAAGGGGAGCAGCAGACGCATGCATCTGGATTTGAACTGATCAGTAGCCCAAACAGCAGGAGCTCAGTGGGACCATTTGTTGATGCTGAATTCCTGCTGGTGTCTAAGGCAGCTGTTCCCCCTCTCCCTCTGTCCCTTTCAGTATGATGCACAGCATGAAAGAAGACAGCATAGTACAGGGTTTCATTCTCCTGCTTTTCAAGCACTGAATATAACTAAGAACATGCCGTTTATGAAGTTCCCTTAATTACCAGACTTTTCAAATTCTTCTAAAGGACATATTTGGTTAATTCCCTGCTTACTCTATCACCTAATTGCAGTTGTAGGCTTTGATCATAGTAATTCCTAGGAAGTTCCAAGGGATGCAAATTTCTATTATTTCTTGTATAAAGTGTGGAAGCAATGGGGTTTGTAAGCAGAAATCACATTTTCTACTTAAGAAAGGAGCTGGCAGAAAAGCTGCACAAAACTGTTTAAACAGAGACTGAAGGATGCAGGCTGATTGATTTCTGTGATTCTCACCCAAAAGCTGAAATAATGAAATAAAAGTGAATGGCATTATCATGGTGCTTGCAGCCATCTCTCCATTTTACTGGCATCCCCTTCCTCCCATTCTTGTTTGTTGGTTGAGATTGGTAGCTACTGGAACAAGGATCATCTCTCGTCCTCAATACCAGTATTCTGCAGTCTCGTCATATTTGGCTAGTATACCACACTGTAATAAGTATGTTGAGCAATAATGATAATATATAGGCTAAATTAATTTTTAATATCTTAAATACAGTTTAAATACATTTAACAGCTATATTTACAGTAAAATTTTAAACTTGTCTTTTAAGAAAGTTAATACTGAATCTTATAAATCTGAGTGGGTGAGTGCTTAAAAAGACTTAAAAAAAGAAAAAAAAAAAAGAGTTAAAGTATTTGTAATACACCATGGGGAAAATGGAATAAAAGTTTCCTTCTCAAGTTTACTGCTACATTTCTGGATATGATATTGTCTGCAGTGCACCAAATGGAATTGCTAGAGTACTGCCTGTGTTGGGCAAATCTTTTTACAATTGAGCATATATGAAGAAAATGTTACATAAGCACAAATCTGGAAATCTGACTCTCCTTTCCACTATGCATCATTTAGTGCTTTTCTCAGATGCTCAGCAGTCTTTCCTTGGCTCCTGTGTGATGTTATTTACACAGCTGAAACCAAAAAGAGAGATTCATATGCAACTTTGCAAAGAATATGAAAGTTTATTTCAGGTGACACAGTAAAAGATAGTTCAGAATATCCTCAACATGGATGAATCATATTCATAAATTTAGCACATATTCCTATTGCTCAGATAGGAATGTGTTGATATTGAGTGGAAAATGGTCTTTGGAATGTTCATTAAATCAAATGTTACTCAACTAATATGATCAATGCAAGTGAAAGCATAGATGTAGACTGGTTCTTAAAAACTGCAAGTGCGGAATTTCTTTTTATTCTAACTGTAGAAAGGAAGGATAGAATTTGGTTCCTAGTGGTTCTTACAATGTGTCTGAAGTTTCAATTTTAAGCACAACAAAACATGCTAAACAATTTCATAGCAATTCTGCCTGGTGAGATTGCACAACTCTCAAGTGTTTTAGTGTTCTGATTTCCCATCAGTCGCATTTATTCAGTCCTGGAATAATCAAAGACCCCTGGACACTGTTGAGATTATTCATGAGACTGCTGTGGTTAAGAAAAATTTTTAAATGATGAAAACACTTGCTGAAAAAGTCTCTGCTTGATCCTACCGGCATTCATTTTTAAATGTGTACTTTTGTCTCTCTGGAAAAAAAAAATCTGAAGAAGCATAGCTAGGAGGACATATGCTGTTCTGACAGACTCTGCTGATTCTCTGGCTGTAAGGCTGTATGATGTGTTGATTCAAGTTCTGATTTCATCAGACTTAATAAGTTTTGTCTTTTTCCTTTCTGAGAAAGTGACTTGTCTGTTTCAGACACTATAGGAATAAATTGAGACATCAAGAAAGCCTCCACCTCAGAGATTTTGCTACTTACTGAAACTCTAGACAGAAAATGAGGATTTTTTTTCTCAGGCTATATTTTAGGAAAGCAATTGAAAAGCAAAGCGTGACAGTATAGGATTTCCCAGAAACTTGAAAACCATCTGTCCATTGCCTGTTCTATGCTAGACTAGAACTGGATAATGCCTCTGAGAAAACTTCCCCCCTTTGTGGTGGCTTTTGGATGCTTTTGATGCTGTTTACTGATGTTTATAGGTAACAACTTCCCTAAATCTTGTTTTGGCTCCAAGGGCTTGTCTGTGATAACATTCTCTCTGGATATATTGTTTTCAAAGAAGCACTCTGCTTCTGCTTGCAGGCATTAACTGATATTTTATTTAGCTACAAATATACTTCCAAACAAGAAGTTTAAGTAAAACTACAGAGTCACAAAAGTGCAATGTAAACACAAACACAGGATCAGAATCATAGCTGTAGAGTAACTTTTTCTCACTTTGTTTGATGATGAAGTACCACTTTCTGTTTTCACAATTTTGTTCCTGGTTCTTTTATGAGGGAGGTAGTTTTGATAACATTATCCAATTATTCTTTGGAATGGCATTGCACAAGACTAATGTAGAAAGTTTAGTTCTCTCACTTTTCTCGGAGATTCTCTGAATTTATAATCTTCTTGGGCTGTCTATTCACTATGCTACTTAAATGACCTCTTAACTAGCCACAATTTTTCTAAGACTGCTGAAACACCTTACAGATAAAAACCACTCATTATATCTGTAAAAGGAACAAGCTTTAGAAAACTCTTTTCTCTTAGGATATTATTATTATCAGGAATAAATAATAAATAGATATTGTTTTATAGGTTTAGTTAATAGAGCACAGGTGCTCTAGGAACAATACTGACAGTTTAAGCAACTTAGAAAGGCTAGGTAATGAAAAGCTAGACATAGGTTAAGTATATGTTAAATAGAATATGTTGAGTCTTTTCTCAGATATCTAAAGGTGAATTATTATGAAAATTATTTAGAAGATAAGTAACCATGATGGCCGAAGACTGAATCAATGAGCAGTGGTGTCCAAAGATGAATTAGAAAGGAACAATAAGACCTAGTCGAAACTGTGAAATACAATGGACTTTTGAAATTGATGATGAATTGAGATCTGAAAGTTCCTGGAAAATCACCAAAGACTCTTTGTATTTTATGTTATATATATATAAGGCACTTTTTATTAGCTGTTGCACTCACTAAGGTGATGGCCCAACTCTGAGTTGTTAAAAACGCAAGCCTAGAGATACCCACAGTCTGGTGAAATCCTTTAACAATACCCACTTAACAAATTTATTCTTTTTCCTTTGCCATGAAGTTTAACAGAGAGTGTGTGTGGCATAACGTTCATATGTCTCCTGACATTTTATCAGTTGCGTGCCTCTTATTATGTCAAGTACCAGATTCAAGAGTGTTCAATTGGTTAAATATGTAGATGGAAACCCAGTGAAATTTTCAGAAGTGCCTTGACACTTAATTCAACTGAAGTTACAAGCAGTACATTATGCTTTATGGAAGAATGGTGTGTGAGATGCTGGAAGTTCCAGACCCCTCTCTGTTAAAATTCTTCACAGCTTTGCTTTGCTTTTCTTTCAGTCTGCTCTTCCCAACTTGCTCCTCAACTCCACATCTTTGCTTGACTTTTTGCTCTCTCCCAGCTCTCTTTTAACTTAGAAGTGCAATGAGGAAACGTTTTGCCATCTGATCTATGATTTACTCCCTCTACTTAAAATATTCCTTTTCTATCTAGTCCATAACTGATTGTGTCTACAAGGCATTTCTTACCTCAGGTATGAAGAACACTGTATACAAGGAAATTGTACTATGTCTATAATTGTATTTATTGCTTGTGTAGCTTGCTGCACAGTTGAACAACAGTACTGGGTTTTAGAGGTTGATGCAGTACATTAGGTAGATTAACAGCAAGGTATCAGGTTGATTGTATATGTGAAATTTAGGAACACTGCTAGTAAGATACTAATTCAGTGCATGATTAGAAGACAGCTCTGGAGCTGAGACAGCAAAATATATTAGAAACAGAGCTTTCACTTTTCTGTACTTTATGAGCACTTTGTCCTTCAGGTTTCTTTTACTGGATTTCACAAGAAGGAACTTTTCTCCACTCTGTAAATTCAATAATTATTTCATTGACATATTCTGTCATATAACTCTATAACCCAAACTAGTCTGAATAATATTTTTGAATTTAAATGATATCATCCCATCTAATTCCAAGCTATGAGTTAGTACAGAGTATCTATTTTTCCAAAGTTAGAAGCAGCAGCTTGGAAAAAATGAGAAGAAAACGTAGATTTTTCAGGCTGTGAGAAACAGAACCTATGGAAAAAATGCAACATTCGGTTAGAACAAACATTAGAGGAGAAATTCTCCTCTAGTCAGGGAAATGAGCCCACTATTTCTCTAGTTAGTATGTGATTTTTCTAGATTATATATGACTGAACTTTTCCTCAAGTACATTAGCTAGATAAGTGGTTCTTTTACATGCGAGATGTTGCCTTTCTCAGTGTCTGGTTTTAAATATTGAAACAACAGATCAGATGAAAATATCTAGCATTATTTATCATATTATTTTATGGTATTAGCCTTGAGTGGACAGAGGCTGGACCCTTTAGGGCTAGAAAATGAAGAGCAAATAGTGAATGCCTTCTTATATTATTCTTAATCTAAATAGGCAAAAAAAAAGGAGACAGATGTATCATTGAAACAGAAGTGAAAAACAGGGTGATGCAAAACTCACGACATGTCTAAGGGCTGGAATTTTTTCTTGGCAACTGAAGTCCTTTTCATAAGGTAAAGTTGAGATCAGAGAATTTTAGGTGACTATATAAAGAGTGAATGAGTTATTGTAAAGGGCATGATGCTAACAGCCATTAAATACAGAATATAGACTATTAATAGAGAAGATAGCAGACAACAGCTCAGTATCTGAGGTTCCTGTTTTCTGTATTTAATGAATGAGCTCTGATCTCTGTCTGTTTTCATTCTGTTTTCTTTTTCTTCAAGGAAATTTCATCAAGAGAGGTAGATCCTAATACATTCCACAATGTTCTTAAAGAAAATGACCCTGCATTGCTTTGAGTTAGGCAAAAAACTTGAAGATGGTGACATACCTGAAAACTCACCTATCCTCTCCCTGTCCTCCTCTCTGTGCAGTCATCCTTTCTTGTTTGATTTCTTCAGTCATGGACTGTCTGTATTTGGCATTGTCCCTCTCAGGGAGATCTGGAGGACTCATCTTCTTGGCACAGATTTCTCACAATTAAAACCAGTTAAAAATCAGTAACTTCTCCAATCTCTGCTCTATTACAGAAAGCATCAAAAATCTCAGTTAACTCTAATCATATCAAATGGTGGGACTGTGTCTCTCTGCTGGGCACATCTATCATGGCAAGGGGAACAAGTTAAGGGTTATAACAATCTTTTCCACTGGGCTTTGGATAAGGCCCTAAATAGTTTGTTCAGTCAGTGGGAGATTTGGATATCTCAGGGTGGCTGAGTCTCAGAGAGATTCCAAAGCAAAGGCTTTCTGCTTAGAAAGATCTATACACAGCAGCATATGGCAGACTAATTAAAACCAGTATTTTCCAAAGCTTAGAAATGGAGTTTTAGTGTCAAAGTGGGAAATGCTTTTCTAATCTCATCTCAACATTTTACAGTTCATTTATAACACAATACTTTGTTAATCATCAGTTTTGTAAAGAGATATTTTGTAACTTTTTCGTGTTCTTTGGGAAAGACATAGTTTCTAAAAGAACTGCCTACATATGCTAAAAGATGCTGGGGGCAATTTTATATTTATGAAAAAACCCAAAGCACTTCTATCAAAACTGAAATTATTTTTGGTAAAGGGCAAACCTCAAAATTAGGAAAAGACCCACTCATTGTATTCTTGGAAATGTAAAATGACAGTTTCTTCTCTCTGTTTATTTTTTTTGCAGAATACAAAATAATATCTACCCACTTCACAGTGTCAAAGACACAAAAATGCAGTGAGCGTATAAGCTCCAGACTTATTGATGAATAAAAAGTTTTCTGAGATTTTGTGCTTTTTGAGAAGTACGGTGCACAGGTTTGTACAACAAACTTATGACAAGGTTTGCAATTCAGACTGGGTGAATTATACTTCTTGCCATTCCAGATTGTCATTATAGAGACAGAGCTTGTAGTTAGCCTTTCTGGGCTGACTGTGACTGTCCCAGGTGGTACTGTCTTCCAGGGAATTATCATCACCTTCAGCACCTGCTGCCTCTAGCTGTTCAAAGTAAATTGACAGATATCTTTAACGGGCTTCTCCACTACCAGCTGCAATCCATCTCAAGGGTTTTCAGCAGCTGTGAGTATCCACAACCAACCAATTCTTTCCTGTATGCTGCTAGTCTCATAATTGTATGTAACTAGAATCAAATTTAAAAAGTTGTTGTGCAGTAGAGTAATACCACCTGTTGCAAGTAGGATGAAATTCAGGAAGAAGATCTGGTAAGTGCAATGTTATTTAGATTTCTCCTTATCCCTACTTTTGGCTCGTTTCTCTGGCCTTCTAATACTGGCATGTTACTTTGTGCAGAGGCTTGTTGCCATCCTAACAGATGGGTATGAATGTAGGTGGCTAGGAGGACCTGTTTGCTCATCAAACGTGCTTGTTGAAAGCAGTATTACCAGCCAGATATATTGTATCAGCTGTTCATCCTGGGCTTTTATATCTATGTTTGAAACTGCTACTCTGATAAAAAAAAAGTATTAAATCATAAAATAATTAAATGTTTACAACCTTTTAAAATGTGCTTTTTTAACTTGGTAGAGTCAGCACTTTTATTTCTGGGACAATGAGTTACAACAGAGGTGTTAGATAACTAAGTTTCATATATGTAGTTTAAAAAAAGTCTTCTGAAACCACAGAGTGAACTGTACCTATTGGGGGACTAAAAGATACCACAGGTAGAGAGTACTAAGAGAGCCTATTATAACACTTCATGGGAGTAGAGACCATTAGTGGCATACGGAACTTCATTAAAGTCTATTACATTTTTACTTTTGTACCTCAGACTCAATTACTTAGTACTAGTAGTAGATTCCTTTGTGTAACTATATTTAGTGAAATCTGGAATCTGCCTTAATTAGTAAGGTATCACAAGACAGGCATTTATCATTATTTTTTTTTTTTAACTCTTTTTACCCTTTCTGTTCTAGTAGAAAATGTGTCAGAGAAGTACAAGTGCTGTTTGGTTCTTTTAGACTGTACATATATAATAATTAGCAGTAACGTTAAAATTTTCCCATGTGATATACTTCATCTGAATTTTTAGCATTCAGTGCTGCACTAGAAGATATTAAACAGGACAGTTGACTAAGTGAATTACATCTGAGGTGAAAAGTTGTAGTTGCCACGTGGTTCCTGTCTCAGCTGCCTTTTCCCTTGTGCTCCAAGGTGGCTCACAGAGTTGGAAAGCTACTAGAAGCATGGAGGTAAAAATGTGAGGAAAATGTGAGGTAACAGCATTTATGAATATTTTATAACTGCCCCTCAGTCTTGTTCAGGCTGCATCACTTTTTCTGCTGTCTTTTCAAGGAAGAGCTGAAATGAAGGGAAGATGTGTAGGGCAGGGGATTACAGATTGCTGTCCTGAGCTGAATAACTTGTTTTTAGATTTAGATGCCATGATCAGGCTGTGAATGAAATACAATGATTCTTACAGCTTCCTACATCACTTATGTTGTTCAATATGACAATAATCAAAATGTGGCTCCCTGACACATACTATATCCATGCAAAACAGTGCATATAATGACAGAGCCTGTAATAAGGAACTTTTAACCTGATGGACTTTATTATGGGAATATACTCCACGCTGGTGACACTGATCTAATTTCTACATAAATTTTTTTTTTTTTTTTTTTTTTGTTGTTGTTTTTTTTTTTTGTCTGAACTGAGCATAAAGGTAGTTGGAATGATAAACTCAAGTCTAGTCAATGTGATAAATGACATTTAGTCCTATGAATCAGTTCCTGATAATCAAGTTAGTCCTGTTTTCTGAATGTCCTCAGAAGTGTGCAACCTCTTGACTCCCACTGTTTGGACAAGCCCTGTGTTCTCAATTCAGTATGACACTTATTCTGTCTGAAGTCTATTTGAGCCTTCAGCTGGCTAGACACATGCTGAAACAAGTTTGATGGATTGTATGATTTTCCTCAAGTATCTGTTATCTGAAGTGTAAAGCTTGGGTAAAAAGGGAAATATGTGAAGCACGTTGGTGCCTCTTGCCATTACTGAGCTCGGTACTTCAGAAGAAATAGGAACACATTGAACCCTTCTTCTGAAACTGGGGGTGAATTAATGGACATAAATAAAACCTTTTTTTGAAGCTGATTCAAATGTGGTTTAAGCAAATATAACCATTTATTTTCTGCAGACATACATAAGGAGATTCATTACGGATATTGGCTAGTTCTATAAAGACAAATGGAATACTTGTCATTACTCCTGACCTTCATTATTTTTCTTCTGTACCGGAATATCGTTGGCTTTCTGCAATTAGAAGTGCTAGCTGATATCTAGAATTTCCTTTCCAAATGGAGCAAAGGGTGAATAGCAAATGTGCAGAGAAATTCTGTTCTCCTCATAAGCCAAGGGAATTTTCCCTGGATATGTTTTGTATGCTCTGAAAAAAGTGAAGCAACTACACCAGAATGTGTTTTGCTGCCTCTTCTCCTTTGGCATGTACCTTGCAGCAAGCACTGTTTTCCCCCATTTAAGTTGCCTTCTATGTTAAAAAAACCTACTTCACTACTCTCTTGAATCACTGGGGATTGTTTAGGTCTCTGTTTCTTACTTTAAGTACTTAAATATAAGTGTAATGCCTTCAAAATCCTGCCTGCATTGCAGGCATTTAAATTACAGTTGATAAGACCCTAAATCTGTGCTACTGAATATACATCTCAACAGTGAACCACTGTTGTTTATCTTCTGCATGATCCTAGCCAATATTTACAAGCTTCAACCTATGCTGTGCAGGTCATATTAGGAAAAGTTCAGGGAAGAACCATTGCTGGAACACCCTCTCATTTCTTAAAGGTTTAATTACCTCTGTCCCAAGGCTCCAAGGTCCAGCTCTGACTTATCCCAGATGCACAACCTTGCTCACAACTGCAGAAGAAGACCTGTGAGAAATTCTGTTGAAAGGTAAGAAGGATGAAATTATAGCCAGCAGTAAGAGAGTTGAGACCAGATTTTCAGTAGCTCAAGGATTAACCAGCACAAAAAAACAGTAGGAAAAGACAAAACCCTAAAAAGGAAGAATTGGGCAGGGAGGAAAGAAGGCTAGTCAGGATTGTTGGGTAATTGGGTTGAGTCATTGGTGATGATGGAGCTGGTGGAAGATGGCAGCTTGACAGGGTGGAGGAGCCATTCCTGGAGTCATGCAGGCTGACCCTTCCTTGCTGGACTGGTGCCTGTCTGGCCAGCAAAGACCCTGAGGGGCCCCCTCAGGCTGGGAGCATAGTAATGCAAAGTCTTATAGCTCACTAAATCCCAGCTACCTTCTGTGTGGCTTAGTCAACAAGTCAATTCTTTCCACTTTAATGCTGTGTATATCCTGCTTGCAGAGTCTCTGTCCGCAGCTGAACGTGCCCAAACACATCAGCCAAACAGAAGAGCTGGGACAAAGGATCTTCTTGTTTAACCCAGGGAAAGGTTAAAGAAATTTCTGGAAATGGGGTCTGTGTGCCTGGAGAGCTCTGTTGGTCTCATAGCAGTTGTGGTGGTGTCTTCCTTTCATGCACTTCTCTTCCTGGCATCTGTTATGTGAGAAAGGAGCAAGGCGGCTTAGGTGCCACCTTCTGAGAGGGGCAGATGTGTCCTCCCTGCTGAAGATTGGGTCTCAGCTCTGGTGACAGAGCAGGAACTAAAGCATGTGCCCTTCTTCCCAGTGTGTTGGTCCCTGTGATACTTTCAAGGGCATGTAAAGGGCATCTCCCCAGAGTACAGAGAGGCTAGGGGTACTGGTGTCCTCAGCTTCCTTTGGGGTGTTTGAACATCTGGGGACCAATGCCATCACTTCTCATGCCCTTCAGGGATGCACCCCTGTTGTGGTAAGGTATTAGCTGTCTTTTTCTACCTGTCAATCCACAGAAATGTGGTGCTCAGATCACAGCTAACCCTTGCAGGAGGTTACCACCTTCACGGGAACAAAAGCACAGACACCAATATGATGGTTGCTACTTGTTTAACTTATTAGCTGCGCAATTGCTTTATATATGCTCCTTAAAGGGATCCACCTTAAGCATGGCTGTGTTTTCATAACATTCTTCTTTGGCATGTTTGATTGGTTCCCTACTGTTCCCATACATAGCAAGATCTTCTGAGCACCTGTCCCTACTCACCCCCATTCTCTCCAGCATTTTCACCTTTTGAAGAAATAATGATTTCTTTTCCTACTGAAAAGTAAAAACCTCTATTTTTTTAAAGTGAAGATTTTTCTACATAAATTTAGGCTGCTTTCAGTGGAAAAAGACTTATATCTGCATTGTCTCAAAATAAAGTGAAACTTGACGTACAAGAACACTACAGTGTCGTGGACTTTGAGAAGAAAAATCTGTTTAAGAAAGCTACAAACCCCACAAGTATTTTTCTGGTTCCACAGAACTGCCTGAAAAATCATCGTGCAGTCTTAGCTGTGATGTAATCTGTTATTTAAATAAATAAATAAAGTGGTAAAATAGAAGGAATGGCATAACCTTGTATTAGTATTGCTTGGATCACTTATGAAATAATTACCAGTTGCCCTGACTTTGGTATGCTTTATCTGTAGCCGGTGCATCCTTTTATTTTCTGTATTTTCATTGTGATTACAGCATGGAAACTAACCTCCAGAATTCAGGTAGAAATGACAGCTCAAATGCCTTTGAATCATTCTAAGCTTCATTCAAACAGGGATGCAGCTAAATGAATCTAGATATTCAAAGTCTGTATAGAAAACCCTGACATACTGGTAAATGAAAATGACTGTCTGTTTCTCTTAGTGAATGAAATTATTCAGAATAGCTAAGGGGAAATGTCATTATGTGAATCAATCCAACACATTGATTAATCTTGCCTCTGGTTTCAGTAGTTCTCCCTTTTCATTTTCCTTTTCAATGGAAACCACACTGCAGCTCAGCCAATAATATAAAGAAGCTCAGCTTTCCTTCTCTTTCAAGTAGTAATGTCAGTGCATATTTACCCTTGTCTTTTCACTGGAAAATGTTAATGGATGGTGAGGCTTGCACTCTGGACATGAACAGCTCCAAAGCCTTGGTGAATATTAAGGTTAATCTTTATAGCTGTATCCTGTCCCTATAGATAGTATAAAAATCTGACATCTTCCGTCTTCGGGACACTTAGATCTGTTAAATAAACCATTCTGAATAGATAATGAATTTAGTAGAAAACTTAGTTTCAGATCAATACCAAGTATTTGTATGCCAGTTTTTAAAATTGAACAATAGTTCCAGAACATTCTCTTTCCAATACCCACAAGTAGCCTCAAAAAAAGAATAAAAAAATAATATTTTCAGTACTCTTGGTTTTCATTTCAAAGTGATTCTTTGGAATTAAGTCTAATTCTATGTTTTTATTACTTATGGGGAGTGGGAGCTAATTTTGCTTCAGTTTATTATGTTGGGTGTTACTTTGATGAAATCTTTGGCTTGACTGGTGAAAATTCCCGTAGTATTGGCTTAAATTTCACATGAATCTGAAATGTACCATTTCATCTTCCAGCTATTCAGACTTTATTTCACTTTCTGTTTGTTAAACAGCCTATTACTATAAAGTCTAGCATTAGCTTAATAAAAATTAAAATCTACTTGTTAAAAGTAAATTGGAGCGTTTGTGCATCATGAGATCACAACCAGGTTGATTTCCCTTCTACTTTATCACCTGCCTTTCCCTAGTAGAGTGATAAAGTACTGAGTAATACATTAGAATAGTGAGAGTAGCAGTTAAAGAAAACAACCAACCAACCAAAACCCCAGGCAAAAACACTCTCAGCATTTTGAAGAACATAATTTACTTTCTTGAGGGTAATACGTGATTCCCTGGTACTCACCACAAGTATGATAAACAGCAGCAGAAGTGCCTCTGGATTTATTAGTTAGTCTGCCAGTTTGCGTGTTCTTGTCTGATTTTACACACTAGGACAGAAAATTCCTTTAAAACTACCACAGAATTGCTGAGGAAACCTATCATGCTCTCAGTACTACTGGCACATTAAAGCCTAAAAACTGGGAGTTAATCCTATTGACCTCAAAGTTCTCCTCCCTGCATTTGGAAATGCTCCAGGTGCTCTAGTACTTAATTTGGTTCAAGAACAGATTACAAAGTTTTTTGACTATTACCACATTACTGAATAAGAAATGAAAACTAATCCATTAACGTATTTGATATTGATTGGAAAAACTTTCTGGAACTTGTTCTTAAACCTTGATTGTCAGATTAGAGGAGAGCTTGTTTCAGCAAAGACATGTGAATGCTTGTTGCTTTTCTAAATTTGAGGAGGTGACGCTGCCTTGTCTATAATAAAAACTCAACCCAGAAGCATGCCTAGGCGTACAGTGTGTATCTGGGATTAATTCTTGGTAGATTGCAAGAGTTTCTGTGGTGTCAAGTTTCCCAAGTTATCTCTCTTTTAAGGCTAAAATATTAAAATGAAAATCTTATTTTCCACTTTTCATTCAAATTTGGGTTTTTTTTTGGTTCTTAAACCACGCAGAATGTAGTACTTATATAGTCTAGGAGACTAGTAGGTACTTGTAATTATAGTATCTTGTTTCAGATTTTGGAAGGCTGGCAAACTTTTGCAATATGGGGCTGAAACTTTCTAAGAAAAATGTCTGTATCCAACAGAATTTCTCTTCTGGATACTTCTGCCAAGGCAGCAAAGCTATTTCCAAGGACAATAAAAGAATACACCAGTGATCTTTCCTTAAATACTGTAGATTCCCTGTGGTGTTAGAGCAGACAACAGATATTTAGCTGGAAGCTGACCTTTGGGTTAGAGTTCTCTTTTCTGTCTGAAAATCTGACCAAATCTTGCCAAGACACAAACTTTTGGACCTTTGAGGACTAATGTGAAGCAGAAAACAGTGAGCTTGTGAAATGGTAGTAATTATCTGCCTGTTTGTATTCCCTTTCTGAGCTCTGAAATAAGACATTTTATTCTTCAGAATCACTATTTCTGTCTCAAATAACTGAAGTATTTTTTTGAGTGAATAGAGTTGGTTGACATTCTTTGATTTAAGGTTAGGTTCTAGTTCAGGGAACTAGATTGAAAATGTCTTCAACAGTGTAATAAAGGGCCATGAACAACAGGAGAAGGTGCATTCTTTATATAGTTTGAGAAAAGATCATTCTTTTTAGGGTTTGGAAAAGTACAAGATGACAAGTGGTGGTGTTACATTCTGCACATCCCATGTGTGGAATAATGGTTAATTTCAATAAGAGCTAATTGCTTATTGTTGCTTTAATCTCTGTAAAGGTTAATTTTCTGGGAATGGCAGTATTCTGGAAGCTCTGTTATTTATTTAATATTTATCCTTGCTGCCAGTCTACACTTCTGAATTATTGTTGGTTTTGAGGCTTACAGATGAAACACAGCCTTTATCCCCTTCATCCTTTCTCTTCCCCCGTGCAGATAGCTCCTGCAGAGTGCCCACCTGGAGGAAATGTTCTGTTGACATCTGGTAGATAGACAGGGGAAAAAAATTTTGATGGAGACTTCACTTCAAATACAGTGCATGAAAAGACATCTGAAAAACAGGCTGGAGATCTGACATCTGTCTTCATGAGATCTCTTCTAGGAGGGAAAAAGTCACCTTTTTCATCATGGAAGGAGGCACAAAAACATCTTGTCAGAAGAAGTCTCCAGAGAAGTTAATTTTCCTCTCATCCAAAAAAGCAGTAACTATATCACTCAAAACAACAATAAAAAAGTTATCAACTTACAAAGTAAAAGATGAAACAACCAAAAAATTCCCACCCCCCCCAAAACCTTAGCTTGAAAAACGCTTAACCTATTAAAAATACCTATTTGATGTGCTCCAGATAGCTGAGAAAATGAGAAGTATCATTTGGTCTGTCCAAGTGTGATAGAAATGGATTTGTCAGGCTGCCAGGCATTTGGCAGGGAGTTGGGATAAAAAGCATGTACAAGTGATGTCTCGGGTTCTATAAAAGAGAAAGCAGTCCCCCTTACTTGTCATCCCCTCAGGAGAATAAAGACCCTAAAAGGAAAAAAAGACCAAATGAATGAGGTGCTGTTCACATCTGATATAGAAAAGGGTGATGAATAAGGGAATGAACAGGTAGGCCTGAAACATTTAATTTATGTATGTTGTTAATTATGCTTGAGATGTATTATTACTAGAAGGAACCAATGTCACAAAATGGAAGAAGTTGTGCCATTTAATCTACAGTGATTAGGTTTGGAACAGGTAATTGCTTTAATCTAAGAAAACAGTTTACAAGTTTGAGGGCAAAAAAAATTTTCATAAGGAAGAAAGTTCAAGTCAGTTTTCTGTAGCAGAAAAATACTTTTAATTTCCATTGGAAGCAAGAGAACCATGCATAATACACATATGCTCTGTGTGGGTTTTTGTGAGGAGCTGAAGTCAGAGGATGTGATGGTTTTAAGCCCTGCCGGGACTGGAGACCACGTTGCTGTTGCCCCTCCCCCACCCTCAGACACAAGTAGGGCACAAACCCCGCGGTTGAAATAAGGAGAAATTTAATGCAACGGTGTAACAAAACAATCTGAGCAACAACAGTAGCAATGATGACAACAATAAACAGCAATAACAGTGAACAAGACAAAAGATATACAGAGAAATACTGCAATGGTTACAGACATCTCACTCGCTCCCCATCGCCAAAGCCACAAAGGAAAAGTTCCCGTGCTCCTGTGCCTGGACCTGACCTCAGCATGGTATGAACAACCCGGCTAGAGATCCCTTCCCCCTCTCTGCTGGGAAAACTTAACCCTATCCTAGCTGAACCTGGACAGAGGAACAGAAATTGCTAGCAAGCCTTCACATTTCAGAGCAGCAAAGATCTGTAGAAGGAACAAAAGCAGCAGCAGAGATGGCTAGAGGAGTGGGAATGAAATATGACTACTGGGAGTCAGTATGTGACTCCCTGCCCCATCACCAGAATGTAGAGCAGCTTGTATGAAACTTAGCTCCTCAGCAGGATAAGTGAGGGAGCCTTGAGATTAAACAACTAATACCTCAGATGTTGACAAGCACTGGCTGCTTAATGGTTGCTCCACCTAAAATACCCCCCAAATGGGGGTGTGGGGTATTTATGTGGGAATAGAAGAGGGAATTGTGTATTGTTATAATTATGATTTTGGGGAGGAATTGTTAGTTTCTTTATCCTGTTCAGCTATTACCTGGTGATGGTGGGGTGTTTGCTGTTGTCCTCTAACCACTGAGCCTGACTTTCTTGCTGCCAAGAAGACCACGTTGCTCCAGGAGGACTTGGTTTAAGGTATGGTACTCCTGGCAGTTCACTAGCTAAATGGTGATAACTTTGACCCTATGGCTGATTTTATATTTGGCATTTAGTCCAGGAGAAGGCTTAGGTTTAAGTCCAGGTTAGGGCATGTAAGTACAATTAGGACAAGAAATTTAAAAATTATGTTTCATATTTAAACAAACCCAAGATGAGGATAGGCACTCATCTGGGTCATATCAGGCTTACTTTTGGAACTGCTCATTGTGGGCAGCACAGCTGCTGCCTTGTTAATGAAGATCTTCTCTGGAGGCTGAGGATAACCAATGTGATAAATCTGAGGCTGACAGTTCTGAATCTCCTTATCAAGGAGAGCTACTGGTTTGATTTTTTTCATTTTCCTCCTCCCATGTCTGAGATACTCAGTCCTGTGACTGACATATTTAGGATTTATGATGAACTTTGGGTTATTTGGGCTTTCTCAGGGAGGGGTGGGAATCTTGGATGATATGTGAGATGAGGCCTGATTTGTGATTCTTTACTGTATTGTGTTCTATTCTAGTAAGAATAGATTAGTATTAATGTTCAGAGTTGCATTTAGTTATAAATTGGAATTCAGACACAGTAATGGAAGATAACCATGTTGTCCTGGTTCAACTGGGATAGGGTTAAGTTTCCCCAGCAGTGAGGAGGGGGCTCTAGCTGGGTTATTCATACCATGCTGACATCAGGTCCATGTGCCAAACGCGAGAACAGTTTCCGGTGGCTTTTGTCTGGGGATGCACGTGGCAGGCTAGCTGTGTCCCTTGCGGTATTTCTCTGTATATCTTTTATCTTGTTTACTGTTATTACTGTTTATTGTTGCTGTTCATATTGTTATTTATTACACTGTTGTATTAAATCTTGTCTTATTTCCACCCCAGGGTTTGTGCCTCACTTCCAGCCCTGCCTGGCCAAGGGTGGGGGAGGGACAACAGCAACGTGGTTACTGGTCCCAGCAGGGCCTAAACCACCACACATGTGCATGAGCTTAAAAAATGATTGAAGTTCATTGCTCTTCCTCTCTGTGAATAGACAGTCTACCAGAGATGCCATGAACTTTTGTCACATCCAAATTTCTCAAGACGATGACTCAGATTTGCTGATTCCCAGGTCAGGATTAAGGTGAAATGACAAGGATTCTTCAAATCACAAAACTCAGTTTTTATTCACTTACAACAGATAATTGGCACAAAACTTTGTCAGCAATCTCTGCATCCTCTAAAAAAGGCATTAAACTTACACTGACTAGTGGCAGATCTTATAACATACCTCTAAGCCTTAAACATGCCCAAAAAAGCCTTGTTTTATATGATGGCATACAGAATAAGAATGGGAGAGAAAAGGGGAAAGAGGAGAAGAGAGAGACAAAAAAAACGATTTCACCAGTCCTGATTCCAGTGTTGGTTGAGCCAGCCTAGGGGTCCAGTAGTGGTGTGGTGCAGCCACTTGGGACTTTGACTTGCGTCCTTTTATAATTCCTTGCCCCTCCTCCAGGCAGGTGGACACTTGGACTCGTTTAACTAATTAGGCATCATGCACACCTTATGCTTCTAGAATTCTCCTTGCTTTTGGTACATGCGCGGTTTGTACCTTCAGATTCTTGGAAATGAGTCAGTGGTCTTGGGGGTCACTGGGGAGTTACTCCCCCCTCCCTGGAGGTTTGACAGTTTTTTGACCTTTCATGAAGATGGCTTCTCTATTGGCTCTTCACAGAGTCACTCAAGACAGGGAAGTTCAGCCTCAGAAAAGTGTGATGCCACCCCCACCTCTGCAAGACCCCCTCCTCTTGCTGCACCTCCCTGCCATTACCTGCACAGCCCCAGCGTTTCCATAGAAACAGTTTCCTTTGCCAGAGTTCTTTATCGGATGGTTGAGACATTAACTGTGGTTTCATCATGCTGTCACACCGCCCCGTGGCTCAAAAATTCTGCTGGACTAAATTGTCATAGAGATTATCTTCCACTGTAGTAAACTTTACATACCAGACAGTACAAAAGAAGAGAAAAGTAAGCGGGTGCTGGGGAAGGCAGCTGGTCTGCCAACAACCTGATTGAAGAACAGTTTGATATTGACAAGATTCAGGTGTACCCTTGAGAAAGGGAAGCTCTACTTCAAGCAACAAACTTACCAAGGAGCTGCTGACTACACAGCAGGATGAAGCAAGCAGGGAGGAAACTGATAAGGGTTATCCAATGAGAATGTTAAAAACAACTTTTTGAACAATTATATTCTAACACTCTGGCACCTGAAATATATAACAATTCACACTTGTAGTAATGAAAAAACTAACCGTTTATTCACGCATGTGAGTGTGTGTGTCACTTTGTGTCTACAGTGACAAGCTGGTAATCATATTGCATAAGGGCAAGGCCAATCATTAAGAACAAGAATTCACATAACACCATAAGTTCAACGTTAACAAGCCATTTCCCCCACCCTGTGAGTCCCAAGGACTTTAGGAGAGATGTCATCCATAATCCTTCATTAGTTGACTTTGTTGCATTGCTTGGAAAAGTTCTCCGGTCTTGTCTGCAACCTCTCTCATCTTGGCTCAGTCTTCTTCACTTGAGGTAGATTCATTATGAATAGTTATGCAACTTTCCCAGGCAGTTAGATTCAACATTCCACATACTCCATAATAATTTTCAACACTTATTGAACCTGGGTGTTAAGTTCTTTTTTTTCCAAATGCATGGTGTGTACAGTTGTACAAAACGTACATTTGCCAAGTTATATTCTAAAATTTTTCCCCAGTAAAATTACAAGTCTTACTTGGATTCCACCTGTTTCCCCATTCCCAATATTCACTTCTCCATAACTATACTCGGATAAAGTATTTTCTATCTGTTCCCAATGCAGGGACATTATAAAACATTTCACCAACTGCAAAACAAATAGATACAGTCTGTACGATCTGGTAGGCATCCCAAGACAAAACATCCCTTCATATACATGATATGTACGTATATATTCATCTTTATATTTCAAAACTTTGTTATAAACAAAAAACCTACAAAAATACAACAAAGATCAAGCACACAAGTCTTAGACCACCAAAGAATTTGCTATTCACGGATAAAAATTCAAAGGGGTTTCCAATGTCAGAGTTACTTCCCCTACAGTAGGTAAAGCCAAAACAGATTGTGTGGGATAGTGGAGTGGGTGAATTGGATCTTTCATATCTCCCCTTCCTGGAAGTAGGGAGGGGGTCAGCCTAGGGTATCTGTTTATTGCTCAGCAGCTATTTACTTTTGTCACCATGTCTGGCTCTCATGGTGGCCATCTGGGTTTCAGGGTTTGCTTCAGAAGTCCATTTGTTAGCTCCACTATTGCATTTGCTTCACAGTAGTATGGGGTGTAGAAAACCCACTGTATTCCGTCATTGTGTGCCCATTCCTGAACCATCCTTGCAGTAAAGTGACTCCCATTATGTGGTTGAATTGATTTTGTTGTGGACAGGTAGCTAAACCATGTCCTTAATCCCTTCCCATATTTTAACAAAATCAAACCCAATAAGGTCAAACAAACAATGCACATAATGACCTACTCAGCAACCAAAACACAAATCCCATGAAGAGCTTCTGAAAACCTGCAAAATGTTGCAATAAAGACAATCAGTGATTAATACTATGAGACAATTCACTGGGTATGAATTTGGTGATCTTTCCTGTGTGTGTCATTGGCTTTCCACACGCAAATGAGCTTTTCCAAGGCCATAGTAGGCGTACAGTCTATTAAATTCTGGGGAATCCCTTTTTCAATTCCCTCAGCCCATAAGAAATTTCTCAGGTATATGTGTGGATCCTTGAGAGGGTTGTGCTCTCCTAATCTAGTGCCACAGAAGCCACATGCTGAAATAATGGTGTTACACAATTCTCTGGTTATGGACCATCCCCTGCTCACTGCATCTTTAAATAAATCTTTGCTCCCTGGGTGACCTCACTTTATGTGCAACCACTCTAATAAGTGCTCCTATTTCTCTGCCTCCTTGGTCACAAAGCACCCATCCCCCATGTCCCAAACCTGGCAGGTCTGCTCCTGCAGGGCTGCACCCAGCCTTGTTTCGTTTGCGAATGGCCACACCAGGGAGTTATGAGGTGTCTCAGTTGCAGTTTCATGGCCAGATAGCCAACATTTCATCAGAGCAGTCTTAGAGCCTCCAGAAATATCTATAACCCAAATCTGCTTCCTATCAGTAACTATGCCACTACGAAGTACTGACATTTGAACCTGTGTCTGTGAAAAAAGTGGTGGGTGTTTTAAGGGGGCCAAGGGGGAAAGCGATCACCATATCTCCTCGGTTGTTTTCTATGACCCTCTTTAAACAGATCCATCTTCTGTCCCCTGTTAACAGCATTCTTCACATGTATTCAGTTGTAGTCTCCTTCGCTAAGTGGCTAAACTCTTCCTGAAACTTAATCAAGTCCAAGGCTGAGTAAGGTACCTGTTTTGTCATAGCCTCTGCCTTTTCCTCCCCAGCATTTATTACTTCAGTTTTTCTCAAAGGGTGCAATACCTTTTTATTTTCCAGATCATCCGGAGGGTGAAGTGGTTTGAGTTTTTGGGATTCGTGTTTCATCCTATTTGCTAGGGAGGAAAAACCAGTCCCACCTTTGGAATCAGTCACCAGCTCTGCCCCGATCCTCGAGTGTCTCTGCATCACCTTTTCCCTATTTTGCAGATCAAGCAGATCATTATGAAGTTGGAGATCTGCCTCACACTGCATATACAGCAGGGTCTCTGCCCTTTCCCTTCTAGCACTTTCTTTCATCAACTGATTCTTCAGTGTCTCCACTAAACCTTGGGAGGATTTTGTGTTTTCTCTCTCAGCAAACTTGCATATATAAAACATATACAGTCAGGCCGCTATCAGAGTAGCTTCCCATACCCCACATGCTACTGCTTTTTTCCTCTCTCGCTGCCTTTCTAACACTGTAATCCTTTCTTTCACTGATTTAGGATCATGACAACTATTATGAGCCTGTATCATCCCCAATAAGGTAAGACACACTTTCAATTTTTCACAAATCAGGGAGAAGTCAAGAACTGACATTTCCTGGTCAGTCATGGCTTGCCACTGCTTGATCCTCTCCTGGCATATAGCTGAGAGGTCACTTCCTGCTTCTCCCTGTCTGTTTTTATCAGATGGAGAACTGGTATTCCTCTGACCCTCTCCTGGCTTATAGCTGAGGGGCCACTTCCAGATTCTCCCCATCTGTGTCTATTGGATGGAGAATCAATATTCCGGTTGAATCCCCCTTGACTCAGGGAATTCTGCTGACTATGCCAATTACTAAAATAGTTTTGGAAAATGTAATTTAGCAATTGTATGTACTAAGTAATGGAACAAGATCTGCCTTGGGGAATTAAATGTGAAGACCCAACAAGTATCTAAGATGGCATTGCAGAATTGGCTAGCATTGCTGAAGGAACATGGAGTGTGCGGTATGCCAAGTCTAACTGAGGGAGAATGCTTCTTTTTCCCCTGTACCTATTCACTATGTACAGATCACAGTGGTCAAAGAAGAACTTGGAGTGTTTGAGCCACAGGGTGGGATGTGAGAGATGACTTGTAAGAATAGGTCCTGAAAGAAACAGGCCTGCGAGAAACAAAGACTGAGGAAAAGAGTCTGAGAAAGAGATAAAGGATAGCAGGGGGAGTGGAGGCCGTCTGAGCTAAGGACTGTCTCAAACACTCACATGTAATGAAACCATAGTCATGGAGCGGATAGTGTGGAGGTCGAATCTGATAAAGCTGCCCAGATAACACAGGATGCAGCTGGAGGTGGGAGCCCTGTAGAGACAGGACGGCTCTGCTCTGGTGCACCTGGTGAAATTTCAAGGGCCATCTGTCCCGTGAATGACCTTTGCTTCATTATCCACAAAATGAATATTAAAGTTGACATCCCTGAATATGCTAATGAAGATTAACAAGATCATGCTAATTACATCATCCCATGAAGCACCTTACCCATCCCCATACATGGGATATGTAGGTATGTGAGTTGACCTAGGGGATGGACCCAAGAAAAGTGTGTATAAATTGAGGGTGTGCAAGGAGGGGTGTGGATCTGAAGAGTGAAGTGAAGCGAAGAAGTTGGATGCCTCCTGGAACCTTTGCTGGCAGGATTGACGCAGGAACCCGGACTGGTGATCTTTATTTCCTTATTCTCTCCATCTCCCTCCTTTTCTTTTTCCCCTTTTCCTTCACTACCATTAAGAAATGTAAGGCATACCGTATTGCTTGGCACAACTCGTTATATACTTAGACAATTATTGTGTATCCAGTTAGTACATTGTGGGAAGTTAATTAATGTCTGGACTTTGAGACTTATCTTACCATTGTCCACTTTGTTGGGGATATACGAAATCTGTCACTTGTCCCCTCGTCTGAGCAGGATGTGACAGCTTTACAGATAGGATAAGAAGAAATCTAGTCCTATCTAAGTGACATGGAGAACCCCAGAATTAGGAGTTTATATGGAGTCTGAAAGCAGAGTTAATTTGTTGAAGTATGTCAATAAAATCTTAAAACTAGGTCTCAGCTTAAACTGGATGCTACTTTTCTATGACTGAAGAAGAATCCCTCAAGGTAACCTGAAAATGTCATTAGCTGACAGTCGTAGGCTTGGTTTGCTGAGTATACCTGAGCTGCATAAGATGTAAAATATAAACTGGAGATAGAATAATTATGTAAGTTGAAAGGCTTTTCAAAAGAAATGGTACAAGATCCATAACTCTAATTTTGGACAAGACTTTGCATTTCAGTTGACTGCCTAATTACTTTGATTACATATGAATAGCTAAGGTGATCTGCCAAGCATAAATGTTCCTAAATGGTTTATAGAATTAGGTATGAATGAGGATTAGGGGAAGATAAGTGAGTCTGGACTGAAGGCTGGACAAGAAATTGTGGAGATAGACTGTACTGATTGATCAGAATGATGTCCAGAAGACCTGGCACTACCATTCAGTTTGACTTTTGTGTTTTTTTGAATGCTGGGAACATGTTAAAATGCAGTCAAGAAGACACAGGCACAACATGGACCCCATAATAAAGACAGTTGAAGGAGGCTGAAATACATACTAACTGAGTCCAGGGAGAGTCTCCATCCCCTGCTAGATGCAGGAGGAAATTTGGTAACAAGTGATGAGGAGAAGTCTGAGGTGCTTAATGCCTTCTTTGCCTCAGTCTTTAATAACAAGGTTAGTTGTATTGATGAAATCCAGCCTCCACGGCTGGAATACAGAGACAGGGACAACGACCCCCCTGCAATCCAGGAGACAGTCAGTGACCTGCTGTATCACATAGGCACACACAAGTCTATGGGACCAGATGGGATACACCCGAGGGTGCTGAAGGAGCGGGCTGGGGTGCTCACCAGGCCACTTTCTATCATGTACGAGCAGTCCTGGCTGATTGGGGAGGTCCCAACAGACTGGAAATCGGCCAATGTGATGCCCATCTATAAGAAGGGTCAGAAGGATGATCCGGGAAATTACAGGTCTGACAGCTTGGCTTCGGTGCCCAGGAAGCTGATGGAGCAGCTCATCCTAAACACCATCATGCAACACATGAGGGACAACCAGATGCTCAGGCCCAGTCAGCATGGGTTTATGAAAGGCAAGTCCTGCCTGACAAACCTGATCTCCTTCTATGACAGGGCGATCTGCTTATTGGGTGAGGGAGAGGCTGTGGATGTTGTTTACCTTGACTTTAGTAAGGCATTTGACACTGTTTCCCACAGCATTCTCCTGGCAAAAATGGCTGCTCAAGGTTTGGACAATCACACACTTTGCTGGGTTAAAAACTGTCTGGATGGCCGGGCCCAAAGAATTGTGGTGAACGGAGTTAAATCCAGTTGGTGGCGGGTCACGAGTGGTGTCCCCCAGGGCTCGGTGTTGGGGCCACTCCTGTTTAACATCTTTATGGATGATCTAGACGAGGGGATCGAGTGCACCCTCAGTCAGTTTGGAGCTGACACCCAGTTGGGTGGGAGTGTTGATCTGCTCGAGGGTAGGGAGGCTCTGCAGAGAGACCTGGACAGGCTGGAGCCATGGCCTGAGGCCAACTGGGGGAGTTTCCATAAGGCCAAATGCCGGGGGCTGCCCTTGGGCCACAACAACCCCCAGCAGCGCTACAGGCTTGGGGAGGAGTGGCTGGAGAGCTGCCAGTCAGAGAGGGACCTGGGGGGGTTGATTGACAGCCGCCTGAACAGGAGCCAGCAGTGTGCCCAGGTGGCCAAGAAGGCCAATGGCATCCTGGCTTGTGTCAGCAATAGCATGGCCAGCAGGGACAGGGAAGGGATCTGACCCCTGGACTCGGCACTGGTGAGGCTGCCCCTCGATTCCTGTGTTCAGTTTTGGGCCCCTCACTACAAAAGGGACATTGAATGACTCGAGCGTGTCCAGAGAAGGGCAACGAAGCTGGTGCAGGGTCTGGAGCACAGGTCGTACGGGGAGCAGCTGAGGGAACTGGGGGTGTTTAGTCTGGAGAAGAGGAGGCTGAGGGGAGACCTCATCGCCCTCTACAGCTCCCTGAAAGGAGGGTGCAGAGAGCTGGGGATGAGCCTCTTCAACCATGTAACAAGTGATAGGACAAGAAGGAATGGCCCAAGTTGTGCTGGGGAAGGTTTAGACTGGATATTAGGAAGCATTTCTTTCCAGAAGGGGTTGTTAGGCGTTGGAATGGGCTGCCCAGGGAGGTGGTGGAGTCCCCATCCCTGGAGGTGTTCAAGAGTAGGGCCAATTTAGAGCTTAAGGATATGCTGTAGGTTGGAACTGTGCTAGGAGAATGGTTGGACTAGATGATCTCCAGGGTCCTTTCCAATCTAGATGATTCTTGATTCTGTGTGATTCTGTGAGAAGTCAGCTGGAAGCAGTTATCAGGACAAGTCTGAAGAGTAAATGCTTTTTGTTGTAGATTTACAACTAGCCTAAACTGCCTGTAAAATTAGTAGTACCAATCAAAACAATGAGAGCTCTCACCTTAACTGGAAAGGGCTCATATCCAGTCTTGTTCTTTTTCTGGACTGAATTCTGACCTCAGGTTTAATTAAGGCTGCAACTACTCTCCCAAGTTGGTACTTGGAATTAAGCCAGTTGGAAATCTGTCTCAACAGGGAAGCTCTTTTCTGAAGGTTGGATGAAGGCTTATTCCTCATCTCCTTGTCTTTTATAATTTAGGCTTAGCATAGGGGCCATGAGTGATGGTGTGTCTGAAGCTGATGATTTGAGTCAAAACAATTTGGTCCTTTTTTGGTACACATGATGAAGTATTGTGAGAAGAGTTTTGTAAAGTGGCCTTTAAATGTAATTGAAGAGAGGCTTTTTTTTTTTTTCATTGCAAAATACTTGCAGTGTGGGCTAAAGGATCTAGACCTGAGCAATGGCTTGGGCTTAGCTACTCATGAGGACCTAGTTGCTGAGGGGTTGGAACTGCAAAACCTTTCTTGCTGTCTGAAGAGGTCTTCAAGAGTATTGGCACAGAGGCTGGTTGGACGAGACCTGCAGTAGAAAGATGAAACCTGGTCTATGTGATGAGGACTGCTAAGCCTGGGTTAAGGGTCTGGATGTAGTAAACCAGAGGCTTGAGAACTGAGCAAGGAAGTATTTTGGAAAAGCTGCCTTTAGCTTGGAGGATAAACTTGACCTTACTTTCAATCTGGCTGATGTGCTTTATCTATGCTAAACCTAGGGCTGCACTTCATGAATCAGATAGCCCAGAAGGGAGGAGACAGCTTGGCAAGAAAAAAGATTCCTAGTTAAGGTGAGAAGACGAGGTGATTTCATAGGAGTTGCTGAGTGTGGCCAGCAGATATGAAGTAGGAGGTCTGACAAGGGCTTGACTTTTGGATTTAGTTAGTGAGAATCTTCTGGGAGAGTTCTCTGAAGATAATCCTTGTGAGAAAGTCCATAAAGATAGGCAGAGGAGATATCCTAGCTGTGAGTTGGAAAGTTTTGAGGTTGGTTCCATGACAGACCCTGAGCTACAGCTAGGTATAGGGTTGCAATGAAGGATTATCCATCTGCAAGTTAAACAGTTCTGTTTGTGCTAGAAGGTATTAGCTAGATGAGTGCCTCTCTTAAAAAAACCACAACAAAACCTTAACTACCTACCTTACTGAACTATAATCCTCACTGTAACTATAATATGAAGCTTGGTTTAGGATTAGCTAGGTCAAGTCTAGGGCATTAAACTCAGATAAGAGTTGATCAATTCAAATGAAGCCTGTTATAGTTTGTCTCTTTAAAGGTCTCCTTAGTAGAGGAAAATATAATATATTATATTTTCATTACTTCTTTCCTGTAAATGAATCCAAACTTCATCTATAACTTTAGCTCTCTACCTATTTTGTGTCATCTCAAGTAAAATTAAATTTTATCAATTTAGATCAATCATGCTTGTTCCCATCTGTCTCAAAGGTTTCTTTCGATTAGGCTATAATGTCAGTTTTGACATTCCCTGGTTACAGAACCATAACTATCATCCTGTTCCTAGGCTTTGTTTAGAATTTATAAGCCCTGTGAGATCTAACTTTAAGTTAAATCAAATCAGTATGTGTCTTTATGTCAATTCTGAATAACTCTTCAAAAAAGAATTATTTTGCTTTGGTGTTGTCATTTTCTCTGAAGACACTCCTGCTTATGTCCTTGTCTTAAATCCATTTGTAAACCAAACTGCAAAAAAAAACCCAAACCAAAACAAAACCAAAACCCCACAACCCAACAATTTCTGTCTATCTTCTAAGTGTAAATTAATTTTTACCCAAAGTTCTGCAGTTTAGCAGAGTTTAGAGCTATTGGAGGTCTATTCAATAAATATGAGAATAAGGTGTACTTTTAGCCCTGTGCCTAAGGTGTTCTCAACTTAACCTGAAGGCCTCTTCTTAATGAAACTGAAAACTCTACTTTCCCAAACAATAACACTACTGTTGTCCTTTATCATTTACATTCTGCATTTAAGCAATACGAGAGTTGCTTAAAAGAATTTCTCAGGCTAGTCCTTGTTCAAACTGTATCCTGAAGTATGGTTTTTGCTGAAAATATAATTTTTGTTGAAAGTATAATTTAAGAAGATTATCAGCAATTCTGAATCCTAATTCTAAACTTTACCATAAAGCAAGATTTGTTTTATGTGAGGATCCAAAGTAATCATCAGTCTTACAGTTAACAAAATGGTTCAGGTCACAGCATTCCCAGCTCAACCTGAAGGCCTGCTCTTGACAAAGTGTTGTGGGTTAATCCCAGTAGGCAAAGCCTCACACAGCTGGTCACTTTCCCCCCTTCCTCCTCCCCCAAAAAGGATGAAGGAAAGAATCCAAAGAGTAAAAGTGAGTTGAGATAAAGACAGTTTAATAGGTAAAGCACACAAGCAAAGCAAAATAAGGAATCCATTCACTGACAGGCAGTTTTTTAGCCATTTCCAGGACAACAGGGCTTCATCACGTAATGGTTACTTGGGAAGACAAATGCCATAACTTTGAACATCTCTGCTTCTTCCTTCCTGCAGCTTTTATTGCTGAGAGTGATGGAATATCCCTTTGGTTAGTTGGGATCTGTTGTGCCATCTATGCCCCATCCCAACTTCTTGTGCCTACTTGCTAGTGGGGCAGTGTGAGAAGCAGAAAAGGCCTTGACATCGTGTAAACACTGCTCAGCAATAGCTAAAATATCCCTGTGTTTACAGCACAAATGCAAAACATGCCCCCATACAAGCTACTGTGAAGAAAATTAATTCCATCCCAGCCAAAACCACTAGACAAAGTTAATACTACTTACTGTCCATCTGCATTTACCTGACTAAAGCCCAATCCTAAACCTAATGAACGTAGTTCAGTCACAGTAAAACCTCTGTTAGAACTGGCTCTTTCAAAAACAGTTGGACTGAGGAAACTCCAAGAAACGTTTGTTTCCCCATACTTAACCTGAATGTAGCTAAACCCAGTCCTAGCCTGAACACTGGCCTGATTTACCAACCGTGTGGCCACTCCCTAGATAGATACTGCAGTATGATTTAAAACCTTATTTTCCTCAGTAACTTGCTTAGTCCCACAGGACTTCTGGGATTCATCAGGAGAAAAAATATCCCCACATTCAGCCTAATTTTTTTTCCGTCACTAAGACCAATGTCCTTATTGATTAAAACTGTAAACCAAGGTTTAATACAACACAGACTTTTCTCCTATACAAATGACAAAAAGCTCAAGTAGATACAGTCATCATTTTTTGTTCTGAAATATTCCATGAAAATCTTCACTCTTCACTTCCAAACCCTGATCTGAGTTACTGACCAAGCAATCAGACCCATGTCTGAAAGAGCAATAGGTCTGTTATTGTCTGCCTTAAATTGCAGTAAGAGACCTTCCAGGATCAATCAATAAACACAGATCTTTCAGCCTCTGCTTTGCCAACTTGTAATCTCAGCACACTGCTGAATTTTATCAAAGGCCATGTAGCTGCACCTGATTTGGAAACTAATTTCTTTTACTATCAGCCAGCATTATATCTGCAGAATTTAATGGACCCACCAGTAAATGCAAATGTGTAGAGCTGGATTGGGAAGACAGTCCAACTCTGGCTTAAAATTAAAATAAAAATTAATGTTAAACAACTATATCTAAATGAATACTGGCAATAGCATGTCAGCTCCTGCTGTCACCATTCCTCATCTTTCTTCTGCAGCTTTTACGGAATAATCAGTAAACACTTTCCTGAGCCTTCACTTTCTGAATGTTCTCCTTAACTATAATCATAAGCCGGACAAACATGTTTTCCCTGGTACAGAAAATTATATGATGAGCTGTCATCACCCCTTTTCATAACAGATTTTTGCAGATGTTTGGACTATGCTTTAATAAACCTGAATTCTACCTATCCTAAGCCTGCCTTTGTTGATTAGTAAGACAATTGGTGCTGTAGTAAAGGAAGCAAGTCCCTGACATCTTTCATTTAGTCTTTCAGGATCTGGAGACGTTTCAAGAAGTGTGAGAAATGTAATCATTCATCAAACATTGCTTTGAATCCTTGTTCAGACCATATCCTCAAGGGTAAGCTAAGTATTGGCATTAAAACTGACATATGGTTATTCCTATTGAGCCAGCCCTGCATTAACCCTGGAACAATGTGCAGGACTGATCAGACAGCAAAGCCCTGAAACCTTCACTCTAGGATTCTGACGTTGCACCTTGCACTAGCATTTATTATAGTTAAGATAACTACACATATGGCAGGACCAGCAATTGCACATGACTCAGCTTCATCTAACAGGAGAGGCAATTCTTCAGCTTATGATCTGACTTTCAGTTCCATGCTAAAGCCCAGCCTTAAGCACTGACCAGGCAAACCTGTTAGCAGTGAACTGTCAACAGTGGTTAATCTCCACAGCTGTCAGCCCTCCTTTACTTGTAATGTCTAGGTTTCAACATTAAAATGGCTGTAGAACATGTGTTTTTCAAAACGTTCTAATCCAAGCTTTTATCTCAGAACTGACCTTTATCACGGATCAGTGAAACCAGCTTGTCCAAATTGGAATATTAGCATCCAACCTATTCAGAGGCCAGGGCTCATGTTGCCTTTCATCCAATCTATAAATACTGGGCTAGCATTTATCCTTATTTTGTCACTGCAGATTTTTCAGGATACATGAAAACTTTCAGACCATGATACTGAAGTCTTAACCCAAATTTTAATTTTAACAACGGTCTGAATCATTGATCAGATTTCTTTATTTAGCCATCTAACCCTTTCTTAATTGCTTCATGCAGACAACTTTTGTGGTGTGCAGAGACTTGATAAACATAACACATCTTTGAGTATATAACAATTACTCATTGGCTGTTGACAAAATAGATATCTAACATTAATAAACTACAGTGGTAAATTCATAATCTGATGAGACATCTCCCAAGTCTTTGCCAACCAGTGCAAATGCTGTCCTCTCTTTTTCCTTGAAATTGGCTGATCCTCACTGTTTTTGAGTTTGTATCTTCAGATTATCTTTAGTCTTTTTCCATTAAGGTTTCATAGCTTTTTTTGGTCAGTATTTTTATTCTCCCTCTTGAAGCCCTTATCTGCCGACTATTAATGTTTGAGCAATTTTTTTTTTTTTTTCCTTTCTTGCCCTTCTTGCCTTTGTTGCATATTTTCTCACTTCTTAACAAGGTTTTTCTCAGTAAAACTCAGCCAAGGTCATACTGCTCTGATGTACTCAGATCTTGGATCACAGACAGCTGAACTCCTGTTGCAGCAGGAGGTCAGTAAACTTTTTCAGTGTGCCACAAGCCCTTGACATTCTTGTAGGAGCCCTGTAGAATGTGTCACAACATATAGCTCCACAGTGTGACTGCTAAACAATAATTCTAACCCTAAAATGAGAACAGAAGCATCTCATCAGACAAAAGAATCAGAGGACTTGTTGACATCTGCTATTATTGAATGCTGCCAACATTTCAGGTTTCACCAACAGTTATTCAGATTATGATTTCTCATACATTACTAACAGCTCTAAACAGAACGATAAATCAGGAAGCCTTCCCATCCTTGTACCAACATTAAAACATTAGTTCTGTTCACACCATTCTTCATCTTAAATACATATATAAACCATCAATGAAAAAGGTCTTCAGCCATCATTTTCCCAAATATTAATTCTAATCCTAGCCATCAGAGAACAGAACAGCCTTCAGGATAAAATATCTGAACTAGCTGGGACCAGCTCTTAGCTTGTTCTTTGAACCCAGAAGGATCTTAAATTTGTTTAACACAACTGAGCACTAATTCTAGCCCAAACTGATACCTAATCTGGGAGTGCTTCAGGTTACCTCACTGATAGATAGCTTTTTTATCAGGAATTGGACTTGCAGAAGTCAGCTGTAAAAACGCCAGTTTGACCTATTTTACAAATCTTAACTCTTATCGTAACTGTAATCTTAATTTAATTTGTGCTTCAGAACATGTTTCTAAATTAGATATAAAGGTAAAAAAATATCCTGCAAGAGCTTGTAGGACAGGTGGCACACACAAGAATTTGTCCTAACAATGATGCAAAATATATGAATCTGGAAGATCTGTAGCTATTACAAGCTTCACAAAAATCCATGAACAAAGTGGGCAATGCTAGTGTGTTAGATATTGAAGTTCTGTCACCACTGTTACCTTTTCTGGTATCATCAGGTAGATGATGCTACCTGATGAGACCTCTGTTTAATCCAGTTAAATCTAGTAGAGAGGTTTAAGAAAAAAAAATAAATATCCTACAATTCTCTTTAATAGATAAAAACTTCATTATTCAAAGTAAGCTTTCTAAATTTGGTAACAGATAGTAGTGGGATTACTGGAATTCTTTTTTTTTTGTTTTTGGTTTAGAGTCTAAGATAGAAAATCACAAACATTAGAAAAGTTTTTGGTATTTTTTTTTTTTTTAAATAGAGGTAAATACAAGATAAAATTAAAAGAACTGTACATAAGCTCTTAACACTCGAATAAGACTCCTGTCATGCAAGAGCACTTGGTGAATAATAAAATTTCCTAACATATAGTTTTCAGACAGTAGTTTCATGGACTGTAATCAGTATAGATTGCTGATCTCTCCCATGATACATTTCTGAGACATACAATTGCTGAATCTAACGTAATATTTTTTCCAGGGGAAAGTCAAAATCTTGTTTTCTTCATTGAAACAAAATATTCTGAAATATTTTTGGTTTGTAGTCAATATTTCAATTTTAAGTCTTTACTCATATATATTTTTATCAATAATTGCTAAACTTATAGCACTCATTATTGGCCAAACAGCCAATAGATGAAGAATTGATATGTTGTTTCTTCAAGAAGCTATACTGATAAGAGTCAAGTATAATTTTGGTGCAATCTTATTTACATATGAGGGAGTGGACTAATTTCTGTCTCCTGAACTAAGTAGCAAAAAATAATAGGAGCTAATTTTCTTCAGAAATACAGGCACGGTTTGTAGCCAGTCCTGATATTTTCCGTTTTCTTTCCCTCAGACTAGGCAAAACCCATCAACTGTGTAGAAGGTCTGAGTCAGACAAACTCTTGACTCCCTTCCTTCAGACAGTTCAAGTTCTAACACAGCATAATATATCCAGTAAATCAATTGTGAAATGAAGACTGGTGCACTGCTGTTTCTTCAAAAATCTCTGAAAACAACCAGATTTAAACCTCGCAGCTGTACCAGACTGTTGCTGTACCATAGTATAGGTTTAAAACATATAAATTAAATAATAAAGCAAAAGTGTTCTTAAATAGTTATTATAGATCAAGAAGAGTAAATAGGGAGAAATAAAGCATTATTTAGAAACTTGAGAAAGGCAAAACTTGACCCTTTTACAAAATGGTTTGTAGGGCATGTCAGTGACTTTCTGTGAGTAGGCTGATGTTTTAATATTTTGTATATTTTTGCGTAAACTGTGTTATTTGCTTAGATTTATTTTAAATCCCCTGCTTTTTTATGGTCCAGAAAACCCAACAATAATATAAAACACAGTTCATGAACATCTATCTAGCTTCCTCATTTATCTTCAGCCTCCAAGATCTTACTTTTCTTTCCTGACCATGGACATATCAAAGTTGAAATTTCTTGAGCAACTTGCATTGTAATAGATAAGAAGGAAGTTCAGTAACATAAGGTGTTTATATGTAGGCTCCTCTTTTGCTGTGCAAAACTTAAAAAATCAGAGGCAAATTTAAAGCCTTGTAACCTTTCACAGTTTGTGTGTGTGTTTTGACATACATAAAACTAGAAAAGCCTACTGAATATGGCAAGTTGTTTACTCAAAATATGATAATGTTGTTCACTTATTATTTTTGTATTTTTAAATTTAACTAGAAGCAGCAAGTGATTATTCATCTATACAGTATAATGTGAGCTTGTTGTAACATGGTATCTAGTATATAGCCACAAAAAACCTAGCATATCTGTGAAAGAAAGAAGAATTTTGTTTTGTGCCAGTTCATTAACTTATTCTTTGTAGTTTTATCTTTATATTTATATTAAACACACATCCTTAGCAAAAAAACCTATCCACCAACTAATCCAAACCAAACAACAACAATAAAAATCTTTTTAGCATTTATGTCTATAAAGAGGCATTAGCATTCAGTTCTCAGATACAGCAATGATATAGACACAGAAAGATTATCATGCAGAACATTGACTTAAATTTTAAAGGACAAAGCCCAAAAGAAATAGCTCAAACAAACACATGTATGCTTTTGTTCAAAATTTTCTATTTTTAGATGGATGCATTGTGAATTTTGATGTAAAATATTAGCTCTAAAAATGGGATACTTAAGCTACCAAATTTGGCATTTACCAAATAATTCAAATTCCCATCAGCACAAAAGAAATCTTTATGTTGACACACAAAACAAAATAATAGTAAATTGAAGGTGACACCTCTTTTTAGATTAACTGAAAATATACTATGAGAAAACTCCTACTTCTTCCTAGAATGTGGTAATAAATATTCCTTGTTGACTCTTTATTTTATACCAGTTTCTGTTCAAGATTTGTGATTAGTGAAATGATATTATAACTAATGTAGATAAGATCATGTATATTCTTAAAGCTGGATGGGTATTTTCCATGATTTTTTTTTTTAAGCTCTTCAAGCAAGGGTGTCTATATTACAGTCATTGAGGACAGATTGTTAGAAGCTGCAGGTTTCTGGATGGCCACAGGGCTCATAAGATGAATGGGAAAAAAAATGAGAAAAGGCTCAGTGTTTATGTGGGGTTTTTTTCAAAGTTGAATTAACACTAAGAGAATTCGCATTTCTGGTAACAACCTGGAAAATAGTTGTAGCTGAAAATACTTTTGAAGAGAGTTCTTCTTTGATTTTCCTCAGACTCGATCCCAAGCACATGTTATTTTTCTCACATTGCAACTCTCCATCATAAATGTTTTTCTTCATGGTACATGATATATCAAGTTTGATGGTGTAAGTAATACAGAGTTGTATGGAATTTACTAGTAGACTGTAATATTTACTCCATTCACTTAAACAGCAGTTGTACACAGATATACTGCCTTGTTTATCTGTACAGTTTTTTATCACTAGGATTTATTCAGAAAGTATATAGCTGTAGTAATTGTTGTCATGTATTTCTAGAGATAAGTTTTTAAACATTTCTAACATGGCTAGTGTCTGAGACAAGTACTCACAAATTACCATGATTTAATATGTACTTCTAAATAATCACATTTTTCAAGGTCTCTGAGTTTTTAAGCTGGCTGCCTTTTTCAAGCCCTTACATTTATATATCTGCATAACATAGACCTCACTGTCCTTGCATACCAGTGTAAATCAAAAGTAACTTCATTAAATCAGTGGTGGTAGATGAGAAGAAAATTATTGTAAGTGAGAGATGACTCTGCTATACACCTACATAACTTACTTTATGATATATGGGAGGTGTAGGACATGTCAGCACTATTTTAAATTGATGTCTGTATTTTATATTCACATGTCATTACTGCTGCTGTGAATAAAATTCTCTGCCCTCTTCCACGTGGCATCATGCACCATGAAAGCAAATTAATTGCAGTGGTATTAGTAGGCTGGTGTAGAAGTATAGACTAATGTGTATCACACCATGGGAATATGCTCCCCAAATGTAAGCTGGGTGGAAGCCCACCTACTTGAACCAGGACTTCGGCAAACCTCAGTCATGACATGTTGCTGTTGTTTGCAAACCAGTTTTTCCTCTAGCTACTGCTCAGCATTTATGCTTCCCAGTGCTATATATAGCCTGGTCACAATGGCATCATGCAGCAGTCATTCCCTCCAGCAACAGAAAAGGAACTGAGGGGAAAACAATATTTGGATGTCTAAAAATTGATTTATTTTGTCCCCGTAAGGAAGACTAGACTTCTGTCTTGCTGATTAGGGATACCAATTAAACTCAGACACTGGAGTGAAAAGAGCAGGCATATTTTACTAGAAGTAACTAAATAATATAACAGAATAATACAGAAAACATACAGTAAGAAAAGACACAATAGTGCACTCAAACAAATAGGAAAATACAGGGTAATGCATCAAATCATTACTACATGAGAGAGAGAACAGTGATTAAGAAAGACACATCACCACTTGCACACGTTCCCATCACCCAGCCCCGCAGTGGCTGGGCAGCCCCGGTTACAGCGAGGGTTTGGGGAGCCTGTCCCGGCAAGGGGGAAATCCTACGCGGTGCGTCCCCCATAGGTGAGGCTGACAAAGTCACTGCAAACGGGCCCAGCCTTATATACCAGAGATCGACAGGCCAGAATAGCTGGTACCTTTGTTTTAAGTGGAAATATCTTGTTTCAGACTCACATGAGATTCCCCCAGAGCCTGGCCAGGGCTCAAGAAGGAAGCTAAGGGAGTTTCCCTACTTATCTAATTGATTTATGAGCAAGGTTGTCAGGTCACAAGGCCAGACAACTGTCTCTGTGTCCCTGTTATCTTGCCCACACACAGAAAGAAAGATAAAAATATATTCAGGATAGACATTTTATGATGTTTAAACTACATCTTCTATACATATTTCACTCATAACTATGTACTGAGTTAGCAGTTTCAGCTCAGGGCTTGTTGCTCGGGCTTCAATACTACCACCTTTTACATCAGAATAGGTGGTTTGTTATAACTTAGTACAATACCTACTAGCACAATGGTTATCAGTTATAAAATATACAGGATTCATTTATAGGTCAACTCTGGCTTGGGCTTACTGTCCAAGACTTAGCACTTCAACTTCCCCAAAGTCTAGTTTTCCTTAGGACTGCTGCCCCAAACCATACCAGTGACCTATAAGTGGACGTTGAGTATTGTTCTGTGCTTGTTGCTGAAAATTATTCTATTGGCAAGAAAATGGCAGTCATACATTTGTAGCCTGCTGGGTGATCTGTGCAAGGCTGAAGTGGAATCCTGATAACAACCATGGGCTGAGTAAGATGGCAGAGTTTAAGACAGTTCAACTTTAAACTGTGTAATTCTAGTAAAATTTTTTTCGAAAGTGGCAGGAACATATCTGAATAATATATGCTCTGTGATGAATGATATAGCAAAAGGATGGCAGAGAAAACCTGAAAAGGAATATGGTAGTGTTGTAACTGACATAATGATGTAGCTACTAGATGCTTTTCCAACTCCACCAAGAGAGTTTTCTAAAGTTTGCGAAGTCTGAGGAGCTCCAAATGCATACATGTCACTCTGAACAGCTGCCTTCTCAGGCCAGGGAGGTTAGTTTTGCTGTGTTAATCCCTACTCTTTAGATTTGATAATGAAAGAATTCCAGTAAGTGTGGGGAAGGTAACTGCATTACTTCACACACACATTGTGTAGAAACAGAATTTCTTTCTCCACCAAGGTGGGTGGAAGTGTGTAAGCTTGATTGAAGAATTAATCAAAATTGTAAAATTTTGATAGATGTAATAATCACAGGTTTATAAATATACACACATGCACTTTTAATAGGAGTAGAAATATCTTGAAATGAAACAAAACTACATAAACAATACAGAAGCAGAAAGAATAAGAAGCTTAATAAATAAGAATGCTTCCTTATAAAAATGCTGACCCTTACATAAGGTTCATAAAAGGCATCTTGGTTCTGGAAAAGTGTTTTCTGCAAGTCAGTGTGACTAGGCTGTGTGGTGGATGGGATCTGAATTAATTAATAAAACACAGATTAATGAATTTCAAGCACATGTGGTTTTACGATAGCTGCATTACATTGACCATCCATCACTGTGTTCTCATTTGGACTGTCACAGTCACTTGTGTCTTCCTTAAAAGACACAGTAATGTCTTTAAAGAAGAGATTGTCTTCCTGTGTGAACAGCCCAGAGGGATTTTGGTCCTGCTTGTAGGTAACACTGAATTACAGACAGCTGATAACAGTAACAGTTTGCTGAAATGACTGAATGACAAGTGCTCTATGGTAGAGTTTTGCTCAGCTTCTTATATCCTCAATGTATAGTTGTCATCAACCCTATCTCTTCATTGATGTCTGGCTATTTGACCTGGGGTTACAACACAGCTGGCCACACAGAGGCCCCAGAAACTGAAGATAAATGGTAAAATTCTGGTCCTTATGAATTAGAAGTAAAACTGTCTTAGAAATAGATGGGGCCAAATGCTCATATGACAGTCACAATCAGAACACAACACACATTCCAGCCATTCCCTGGATCTCTTGGGAATCCTTTGGTTGTTATTTTTCCTAATTGAGTGGGGCTGGGTAACTGGGTATATGTCTCTTTGTGTGAAGAATTGTAAAGGGTGGTTTTCCAAAAACTGTTCAGATTTTCACTGTGGAAATACAACTCTCTGAAAGGAACATGGTGCGTGCCTTGTGAGAGTCTGCATTCACTGTGGACACTGACCAAACAGAGATGGTTTCTACCATTGTTCAACTTTCTCAGATGTCTTGTTCTAGAGTTGAGTAATTCATCACCTGAAGTGTTTAGGTATCTTCTCAGTACTTTGGTTACTGCTAGACTATATTGTAAAGCCTTTTTTTTTTTTTTTATGACTCCTGACTATAGACCTAGATTCTCATCTCTGACATCATCAGGTTTACCTGATTTCGCCCTCTGAAATCAACACCTAATATGAGTAATCATAACTGGGAATCAAAGAGAGACAGTCATGTAGTCATTGAGTTTCTTCCATGTTAACTTACCTTTCCTAATTCACAGTGGAGAAATGATGCTCAAAAGCTAAATAGTACAGTTACATCTAATGAGAGTATGTACATCTGCAGAGACTGTGCTAGTAAGTAGTGTTCTTACTCAGGAATATATTAGTCTTCTTTTTCAAATATGAAAAGGAACAGTGGTAAAAGTATAAGAAAACAAAACCCACTCATCTTCAACATCTGTAGTGTCTTCTAATGCCTTTTTACAACATTCTACTGAACACTACACCAACAATATTCATTTCATGAACTAGTCCTCAACAGGTTATGGTCAAATGGTTGTCTTGTCTGTAACATGATGGTACAGTCTAGGAGATAAAAAACCCCTTCAGTTATCCCAGAGTGACAGATACTTTGATGCAATGTTTAACACTGTTTTTTAGAGTTACATTTCTCCTCACAGCAGGACATAGATGTCAGCATGCCAATCCCATCCCAGTGCTCCATAAGGACTCTCATAAATTTTGGATCCTGGTTTGCCAGTTGCAGCTGGTAGCATCACATTCCAGTAAGGAGTCCTGTGAGCTTGCTGGTGTTGCATATTGACTACGGCTAGATGATCTGAATCTGTTCCTTTTTCCCACGAGAAAAATAGGCTAGAGTTGGCCTTCTAATTCACAGGATCATTCTGGAAAGAAAAACAATGAAAAATCCCAGTGAACTAGGAGTGAATAAATGGATTCCTAGGTTAATGATGAGCTTGAGAGGAGCACTTCTAGAGCTTTCTAAAGGCCAGAACAAAGGGAAAGAAAGAGCTTGACACTGAAAACTGAACAAAGATGAGAGAAGGGAGACAAAGTGAAGAGTGAGGCTTGAGAAAGCATGAAGATGACACAAGAAGAAGAGAGCTGGTGGAAAAGGAGAGGGAAGAATAGGGAACCAAAAAAAAAAAAAAAAGAGAACACAATGAAAAAATGGGAAAAGAGAAATGCAGGCAAAGAGTCAAAATGAATTGTACAGGTGAGAATACAGAAGGGGAGGAGTAAGCAAAGTGAAAGAAACCTGAACAGGACTACAAGTAAGTCCTAAGGGCCATGTGCCTTCTGTTTCTACAGGATGATGCTGAATTAGTACTGACAAGACCAAATGACAGAGGGGGAAGACAGCTCAAAGGCTTGTGAATTGATAGGGTGTAAGAGCAACATGTGAACTCCTTGTGGCACATAAGGAGAAAAAATTGGTCCAACCATGACTTTGTAGACATACTATTGCCAGAATACTATGTAGACATATTATTGCCAGAATAAATACTACCAAAAAAAAGTAATTGAAAATTCAAGTAAACCAGCATGCTTAATATTTTATTTCTTTAGTGCACATTTGTGCAAGACAGAAAACTTTGCCAAGGGGATCTGGACTTAGCTGACTGAATAATATCCTGAAAAATGTAATTTACTGACAATTTTTATTGCAGAGTAATTGTTTATTTTAGGCAGTAGGGTTTAGATGATAATTTCTGACCTTGTGCCTTTATCCAGACAGGCTGTCACCATCTTGACTTGAATCTTTCCTTTGATCTCCACACTGGCCTTTGCTATGGAAGAGTTTACAAACATGAGAGCAGAGACTGACAAATGATCCTTTTAATCCATCCCAAACCTGAACTTCAGTGACTGTTTGAACCAACAACTGTCTTTTGGCATGGACAAGTGTTTTTTGTCAAGTCTGTCCATGTTTATGACCTGTTAAACGTCTACTGGCAGACTCTTTTCCAATTCTTCTGCCATTCCTTGTGGCTAGGTTTTACTCCTCTGTGAAGAATTAGAAATCTTCTCAAAGACAACAAAGAAAGACAGAACCTTAATAATAACCTTTGGTATCATTTACACATGCTGGGAAGTGCTTGCCAGGTAATTTTGCAAGCCTGTTTAGGCAGAGTGCTGTATGGAACACACAGAGAATAGATCATAAATTTAAATTACTTGCTTTAAATTAATGCTTCCAGCAGTTACTTTTTTAAAATTTTCCTATGTAATATCAAGAATATAGAAAAGGAATGTTAAGAAATTGCTTAAGAAATAAATAATAATCTGAATAAAAGATAAAACAGACAGTTTGAGAGGAAAGCTTGAGCCCACCAGGGGAAAGAAATATCACCTGTAGGACTAATTTTGAAAGAAGGCAGCTGCAGTAAAAAAGGGACCTTTTAAAACATTATGCTGAGGCAGTGCTCCAGCTCTGGGTCAGATGGAAGTATGTTACCTACTGAATTATGAGCAACATCTTGTTCAGCATCTTGTTTAAAAATGGTATTTTCTCTTTGTGCTGCAAAAGAAGGAAATGGAAACCTTTTAATAAAAAATGTCTGTCCTTCAACTGAATTGCCATTTGTAGCCTGTGTTAAAATGATCTAACGCATACATTTCTTCAAAGATAATATAATGAATTTTTAAGTTATACAATATGCATGAAATTACTGTGGAATTTGAATTGATGTTGGCCACCCACAGTAGAGTTGTCAAGGGCATCTTAGAAAAGACAGAAGGGAAAGGAAAGGGTATAGATGTGATGGAGAGCTTAGAGGAGGAGAGGTTGAATATATGGACTTGTGGCCTTTGTTGTCACACAAGGAAAAATGGGTCAGAAGTAGCTGTCATCTGGTTCATCCCACTTTATCCTCTTCTGTCTGCATCTCTGACCTACTGAAAACAATTGATAGGATAGGGACATGTGGTACTCTGAAGTAATCTGTTGCTTTAAGTGTCTGTCTAACTTAAAGTGGAGAGCCAGTCCAGCATACAAAACACGCTTATGAAACTACATCCTAATGCATGCTGAATGTGTAGAAAAATATATGTAACGGTGCTCAAAATGGACTAGTACTTAGCAATGTAGTTACCACTTCACATATGTAAACTGGAAAACATGACATGTGCTGCAGAGAAAGCTGTTGCACATGTAAATTTCCACATTTTAATTTGAATGCTGTTTGTAGTATATAATGGCTCATTTTACAAAATAATATAGTAACCGGATTATTTAAAGCACAGTGTGTTTTACTTCTTTTAGGTTTTCATAAACCTCTTTTCTCTAGTAATATGATATTCAGCCAGTGGCAATTTATTTTTTCTACAGATTTTTCAAACTATTGTCACAGTGAACTTTATTTTGATTTTACTGGTAATCTTGTCAGATATATTGTGGTTATGATGATTCTCTGTCTCTGTTCTTTAATCCAATATGTACTGATATTGAATTTCTAGCACAGAAAACAAAAATGAAATAGATAAAATTGCTTCTTTTGGATAATTGTATAAACTATGTTCAAAAAAGACATCACAGATACCTGAACTTTAGCTCTTAAGCACAAGCAATTGTAAAGATGTTGGGTTCTCAGAAAATCCCTGTCCAAGGATTACCAAACATTAGAGGTTCCAAACTCAGACTGTACACTACATGGTGCTTAGTACATAGCCCAAATTACTACATAGAAAATCAAGTGCAGGGCTGCTGGAAAATAATTATTTTTAAATAATGATGTCATAATTAAATGTTAATAATTCAGTTTCAAAACTTCTTACCTGGTTAAGGTCATCTATATTTACAGGTGGTTAAGCTATAACCCATTTTTTTCCTCTTAGCATTGCATAATTTGGCTGAAAACTGTTACTCTCCACCAGAGATATATTTTAATAATGCACTAATTCTGGATAAGCTGCCCTCATTCAATATACCTTTTAACTGAGATCAAGGTGCTGGGGGAAGCTGTCCAGAACGTGTTGCATATGTTCACAGAGCATTAGAAAGCCACAGGTGACGCTGTAAGGGGGGTTCAAATAGAAATCGAGAGACCAAAATTTTGTGTTATATTTAGACATTCACTAGAGCAGCACTAGAGATTGGATTTAACTTGAGGTCATTCAATGTGAGATTTAGATATTGACATATAAGTGTCTGTGTCAGTGGAGATCTTAGTAGAGATCTTTCCTTTTATCCAGTTGTCTCCACACATACTGCTTCCAGCATTTGAGACATTATATGGCTTTTTGCTTGGCCTCAGCAGTTTCTCTGAAAATGTCATCCTATAGATGCTGTAGCATATTGGCCAGACCTTACGGAATTTCGCATATACTGTGACATCTCAAATGACATTAAAGGCTTGCCTTTAGACAGCTGAATAGAGCACCTGGGGCTGACCAGCTGAATTGCTCTCCAGAAACCACTGCCTGCATCAGCTGAAATGGGAGGTTAGACACTTAGGACACAGGTAGATACCTGTATGCAGAAACTTACAGTTAGTTGCTTTATTTTTCAACAGAATAGTACATTTCATGTCAAAGATGATGGGAGGACAATAATTTATAATATACATATATAGTCTGTTATAGTTCGTAGTGAATTGAGGAAAGTCCACAGATTGAAAGGCTTATATTAGAACACACCCACAAGAAGACTTGTAGATGAGACTGTTTTGACCTATTTCTGATGAGATAAAGCCCTGACAGTTGGCTCTTCTTTAGGCTACCTGGCTTAGCCTAAATAATAATAAAAACACCTCTCTGCTCTGCGTGGATTGTTTGTTCATATTCTGGGGTAGTTTCAGATGACAACATGGATGATGCAGCAAATCACCTATACAGTCAGAGGCAATACAAACAGAAAAAGACATTTAGATTCCTGGATGAAATGCAAGGTACAATAATTTGACAAAACTGAGTAAGACAAAGAGGGTGGAATTAATTTCAGTTAAATTTTTAAGTATGTAGTGCAGGTCTCTGTTGCCTGGCTAGTCACCTCAGGCTACCTTCAGAATCAACAAAGAATAATAGTCACCCCTGGGGTGCAATTCATCTCATCCTATTGTTGGCATCTGAAATTAATCATACTCTAGAATTGCCTATATGCCTTTGTGGTCTGTAAAGAAAACATAACACAATTAATTCAAAAGTAGGTATCTATATCTCAGATGGCTGAAATTCATTGAAAAGAAATAATCTGCAGCAGCAACTCTTCCAAGGGTATTTCCACCTTGGGAAGAATGCTAGAGACAATACCTGTTTTTCCACAAGATTTAGTAGTGTTTATCAGACTTACATTTGTTCAATATTCAGACACATTTAGGGCTTATACAGTGCATTAAATAAATTCTAACTTGCTCTTGAGAACAAATCTAATTTTTGGTTTGATTTGGATAGAAAACAAGAGGAGTTACTGGGTCAGAATTAACCTGGGAGAACAGTTACTGGAACCAGAGTGTCCCTGCTATGCCACAGGGAAGAGAAAAACTCAATCATCCATTACAATAGAGCTCAAAAGTAAGTAACCTTACTCAAAAGGTGAGTAAGGCACTTCGATAGTCTTCCAGAAACACTTAGCAATGGGTTTGTGTCTGCTGATACAACACTGGCGCTGGTAATATGTTACTTTACTCATTTTCCTACTTTAAAACCAATGTAGTCTATGCTATTTCTATTTTATTCTAATGGAGACATAAATCTTTGTCCCAGCACAAACCAGTAAAATGAAGTTTGAATAACTAAGCTTGCTGGGGCAGAATGCTCTCATTTCTATATAGTGCTCATTTAATTTTGAACAAGCAACATATTTTCTCTCAGATATGACGTGCAATTTTATTTTCAGTGTTTATACATTGTCTGTTCTTTTGACAAGTAGCAGACAATGTTTAGTAAGATATGTTATTATGTTGCATAAAAGTTGCCAACTACATATTAAAGACACAAAAAAATTTGGATTAATTAGACAGTGTATACTCTTTCACAAGAATTTCTCAGAACGGAGCTGCAAGGCTTTCATTGTGATGGGGATTAAAGTGCCAGTTTACTGTTTTCTGAGATGGACAGCAGCTGTTCTTGTAGAACAAGTGCAGTAGGTTAATAACTGGGTCAGTGCTGCATTCATGTCACTGCTTTCTTATTGAGGGAAAGATTCATGCTGAAAAAATGACAGTAAGGGCAAAATATTGGATTCTGTCTTTGTTTTACGATGAGTCTTCAGTAGATGTGTTTAAGATATTCTAATTGACATGCTTGCAAACTTCCCTGAAGTTATCTATTCCTCAGTAATTATAAACAGTAATAACAGTTCTATTGATCAGTAAATACCTTCAGGCATAGTCTCATTCATTTTAAATTCTGAAACAATAGAGACAGATGAATCCTATTGCTTGTTTATCTATAAATAACTGGAACATAAAATACTAGTTCCTTTGAAGATTCATAAGGATGTAGAATTTAATTAATCTCATTTTGCTATGTTTTATTTTCAAAGTCTAATAACACCAAACTTAGCTTTTCCCTGGAGTGTGCATGTCTAATGCTGAACACATAGAGGGAACAGACCTGAGGAGGAAGAAATTTCCTATTTTTGAACAGTTTCCATAGAGGTGCTGCAGTTTAATATACATATCTGGCATATGAGTGGCTATCTGAAATCAGGATTATGTTCAGACACAGCAAGTTTCAATGCCTGGCTTGTTCTCACAGTATATGAGGACTCCTTTTTCATAGTGCATTGGATAACCTGTGTTCATCTGCAAAATCTCAGGTTTATTGAATAACTCAGGCTCTTTTAAGTTGAATTTTTATTCTTACCTCTTAATATTCTTAACATTTCTTCATACATAAAATATTATCACAGATATCCTTTGACCAAATTATTTTTTTTTTTTTTAAATTTCTTTTTTTTTAATGTCAGTGCAGTTCAATATCTAGATGCTAGCCCTTTGTGGAGTTGCAACAGAAGTAGCCTATATTCTTCCATCTAGCAAAATTTTAATGAAAATGAAGATGTGAAAGAGACAAAATCTCCTACATAATGTGAAGGAAAACACTTTAAGGCATAAGGATCTCAGAAAAGGAGAGAGAGGGAAGAAGAATAAGTGAGAAACATTTAAAAAGAAAGATTGAGTTGGAGGTAATAGAGTAAAAGAAAACAAATGTAGGCTTCAGCTACTTCAGAGAAGGAAAATTAAAAGAAAAATTGTGACAAATTTAATGAGTTGCCTCAAATAACACTAGGCTACACTGCTCTGAAAAGAAGCAAAGTCCTGAGCTAACCCTAAAAAGGAGTAGTAGGTGGGAAAGAGAAAGAGGAGAGGCTGAGAAGGCAGAAGAGCAGTCTGTCATTTTTCTACTCAGAGGGAGTAGTCCATATGGTGCACATTCATCCATCCTGCTGCAGTTCATGGGCTGTTGGGGAGTCACTTTTAGTGGGATCAGCCTCTGGAGTGAACTGTGGTGAATTATAGAATATTTTTATGTGGTTATGCAATACTGTAAAATCACTTTGAGGTGGCCAGGGAAAGTTTCATCATGGATAAGGAGGAACTGAGGAAAGCAGATAGGAATATTTCAGCAAAGATGCAGCTCAGATACAGATAATACAAAAATATTAGAAAGAATTAAAAGGAAAGACAAGGGGAGGAGTGGGTAGAGCCAACTCCATTCAGTTTGGTTTACAAAAGATGCAGGACTTTTAAAATGGACTTTGTCATGTCTCGGTTTCTTGGGATGACAACTCAGATACGTAGATTCCCACATCAGGATTAAGGTGAAATGCCACCAAGGATTCTTCAATTAAAAAACCTCAATTTTTATTCACTCACAGCAGATATCAGCATGAAACTTTGTTAGTAAGCTTTGCGACCTCTGCAACCAGCAATTAAACTTACACCGACTAGTGTTAGAACTTATACCATACCCCAACAAGCTTTAAACATGCCCTGACAAGCCCTGCCTTATATGTGTGGATGCATCATAAGAATGGGAGATAAAAGGGGAGAAAGAGAGAAAAAGAGAGAAAAAGAGAGAAAAAGAGAGAAAAAGAGAGAAAAAGAGAGAAAAAGAGAGAAAAAGAGAAAGACAAAAAGGACTATTTCATCAGTCCTGGTTCCATCGTTGGTCCAGCCAGCCTAGGGGTCCAGTTCCAGAGGGGAGCAGCCACCTGGGGCTTTGACTTGTGTCCTTTTATAATTCCTTGCCCCTCCTCCAGGCAGGTGGGCACTTGGACTCGTTTAGCTGATTAGGCATTATGCACAATTTATGCTTCTAGAATTCTCCTTGCTTTTGGTACATGTGCGGTTTGTACCTTCAGATTCTTCTGGAAATGAGTCAGTGGTCTTGGGGGTCACTGGGGAGTTACTCCCCCCTCCCTGGAGGTTTGACCGTTGTTTGATCATTCCTTTTGGCACATGCACTGTGAAAACAGCTTCTCTATTGGCTCTTCACTCAAGAAAGTGAAGTTCAGCCTCGGAAAAGTGTGATCCCACCTCCGCAGGACCCCCTCCTCTTGCTGCACCTCCCTGCCATTACCTGCACAGCCCCAGCGTTTCCATAGAAACAGTTTCCTTTGCCAAAGTCCATTATCAGATGGTTGAGACACTAACTATCATTTCATTGGACTGTCACAGACTCCTGCTGGAAGAAGGAAGTGCAGAAATACTCCATCCTTTTGAAGAAACTATATCAGCACCTATTTGTCTAGGAAATTACATTCCAGTCTGGTGAACAGTGACTGTCTAGTTATAATTGTTTTGTCCCTTCTCAACCGTACTGTATTAATGTGTGTTCAGTATTTAGGAGACTCAAAATAATACCAAAATCAGTAGTAGGGCACACAACAGCAAATTGCATCCATACACAGAATTGGTTGGGATACTCTAAAGAGCAGGTACAAATACCAGAGAAAGGTGTGGCAAAATATAGCACTGTAGATGGAGGGAGAGGACTGTACTGGGTTTATGTGGCAGGGGTTTGGTAGAAGGGGCTCTACAGGGGTGTCTTCTTGAGAAGACACCAGAAGCTGTCCCCATGTTGGACAGAGATAGTTCCAGCCAGCTCCAAGATGGACCTGCCACTGGCCAAAGCTGAACCAATCAGCAACATTGGTAACACCTCTGTGATATCATATTTTGAGAGAGAGAAGTGAGAATATGTGAGATAAATAACTATGCAGTCACCAAGATCAAAGAAGGAGGGGAAGGAGGTGCTCCAGGTGCTGGAGCAGAGATTCCCCTGCAGCCTGCGTTGAAGACCATGGTGACACAGGTTGTCCTCCTGCAGCCCATGGATGTCCACAGTGGAGCGGATAACCACGCTGCAACCTAGTGAAGGACCTCATGCCAGAGCATCTGGATGTGCCCTGAATGAAGCTGCAGCACACTCTGGAGCAAGTTTTCTGGCAGCATCTCTGACCGTGTGGGAGATTCATGCTGGAGTAGTCTATTCCTGAAGGACTGCACCTCATGAAATGGACCCACACTGGAGCAGTCCATGAAGAACTGCACCCTGCGGGAAGAACGCACCCTGGAGAAGTGTGTGAAGGACAGTATCCTGTGGGAGGGACCCCACACTGAAGCAGGAGAAGAATGTGGGGAGGAAGGAGTGGCAGAGATGAAGCATTATGAACTGACTGAATCCCCATTCCCCACACCCTTGCGCTGCTTGGGGAGGGGAGGAGATAGAAGAGTTGGGAGTGAAATTGGGCCTTGGCAGAAGGAGGTGTGGGGAGAAGGTGTTTAGACTTGTTCTTATTTCTTGTTATCCTACTGTGATTAACTGGCAATAAATTAAATTAATTTTCCCCTAGTCGAGTCCGTTTTGCCTGTGATGGTAATTAGTGAGTGATCTCCCTTATCTTATCTCAACCCATGGGCTTTTTGTTGTATTTTCTGTCCCTGTCCTACCGATGGAGGGGGAGTGATAGAGCTTGCTTGGTGGGCACCTGGCAGCCAGCCAAGGTCAACATACCACCACGACATAGGCAGAACAGCCCCCCCCCCGATTGATTTAAGGCTGCAGAATGAACACCTGGTGTGGATGCCTTTGATCTTGTTTACTCTCTGGTAAATGCATAGCAGGCATATTAAAACAGGTAAAAAACACACCAGCAAATAAGAAAGCCCACTATTCTGTAATACCTCAGTCTGCAGAGAAGATAAAAGAGAAAAGAGCTCCTCCAAAATAGATACTTGTTACATGATTTAATTCCCTACCTAAAAGTGCTTAAATACTCTGGCAAAGGCTACATGAAAATGAAGAGAATAGTCAGGCCAAGTTTATGAGTTTGCTTTTATCTCATCCCGGGGGAAAAAAAGCCAGCAATGGTTTGTGACTCTGTATTTAGGACATAAGGACATGGATTATGAAAAGCCTATGGAAGGAGTGTGTGTACCAAACCTCATGCTCATTGTTTACAGGGCTGGTCACACAGCAGACGTAGCTAGAGAGCACAATTACAGCAGTAGTACTTTTCAGATACAGAAACACAGTAGCTTGAAGCTATAAAGGAAATGTCTACAAGTAAAAGGTCCTTTCAGCAGGTATTTGATTTTTTTAATTTTGAGCTTGATCATACACACATACTGTTGCTTTTCCACATTGTAAGTTTGGAAGACCACCACTAATAAAGAAATACATTTCATTTCCTGCATTATGATTTAGGTATGATATGGTTGATAATTTTTTTCCCCCCCAGTCTCTTCTGAACAAAGCTAAATAATTTTATAATTTTTAGCCTATTTTAACTCTTACAACTGTGTACTGGTCTGTATGGTCAATGAGCAATCTGTTTTGATTGAGTGGAAATAGCAATATATTCATGCTATCTCAGTACTTGGAGCTAGTTCAAAGCTTACGTTCCCTCATAGCGTATAGAGGACTAGTATTTGATAAAAAGTTAAAATTTTGTGGTTTTTTTAAATCAAGGGATTTAAATGGACCTTGTTTTCTTTCTTAGCTTCCCCTTACTTGTTTGTTCTTATGCAAAAGGAATTTATCATAATGTTTTAACAATAAAAGTGTTTTACAGTAAGCAGGACTAACTTCATGCTAAATAGCATTAGCTTTTGGAAACTAAACCAAACACATCGGTGATTTTATGTCATTCTCTTCAAGACAGAAAAGAAATGCACAAATAATGCTGCAAGCAGCTTTAAAAGCTTCTCTCCTAAGAAGAAAAGCAAGTAATAAAACTAACAGCTCAATTTCTTACAAACCAAAGAATTTTCAGTTTACAGGTTTACTGACATAGTTTTTAATAATTAAAATAATGCTGAAATTGTTGCCATGTCAAACTCTGGAATATGATATTGTGATACAACTGTGCCCTTCATACAATACCTTTCATGCTTCATACAGTAATCAGAAGAGAGGTAGCCTGATATTTTTTTACACTCAGAAATGGATCTCAGTTACTTTACGTCTCCCCATGGCTCCTTATACAGCTGTTTCTTTTTAAGAACATCAGAAAAGTGTAAGTTTTGCTTTTTTTTCCTGACTAGAAGCTCTGTTTAACAATTACAAATGGTCTCTCCAATTTAGAGACAGGATGACATGTGGGACAGTGTCAAATCCTTTGCACAAGTCTAAGTAGATGATGTCAGTTGCTCTTCCCTTTCCCTCAATACTGTAACTCCCTTGTAGAAGGCCGCCAAATCTATCAGGCATGATTTGCCCTTAGTGAAGTCCTGTTGGCTGTCACCAATCAGATCCTTATTTTCTATGTGCCCTAGCATATTTCCCAGGAGGATCCCCTCCCATGATCTTGCCAGGTACAGAGATGAGACTGGCCTGTAGTTCCGGATCTTATTTTTTTTCCCTTTTTAAAAATGGAGGTTATGTTTCCACTTTTTCAGTCATCAGGAACTTCACCAAACTGCCATGAATTCTCAAATATTTCCTAATGGCTTGTAATTTTTGTTTCACATTTTCATTTTTTAGGGGCTAGTCCCTTATTTTGCAACCATCTCTACTGTATATCTGTATGAACATGTGATGAAGAAAAGAATGTTGTTTCAAATCAGAACATGTCTTTTAGCCTGAATGAGACAATTTCTGTTTCACTTTTTCAAAATATTTGTGAATAACTTTGAAATAAAATTTGAATCACTGATATTAATTATAATCTTAAGTAAATGTCAGAGCAAAATATTTTTTTTATCATTCAACTGTTTTGCTCTGCTGAAACAATTCAATGAGGTCAACACAAGTTTGGTTAAAATTTTAGCCAGACCAAAGCTGTTCTTTGCTGATGAAAAGAGTGGAGGCTGAAACATTTATTTCTAAACATACGCCATTGCTTTCCATGCTGTGCAGCCAGCCTAGGCTGCTGGCTTACTCTCTAATGTGGGATCTGCTGGCAGTGAGGAAATCCAGCCAGGTGTCTTGTGTAACTCGCTTTGCTCTACAGAAGCCAGTGAAAGACCTGCCTTTAAAATAAAGTTTGGTGGAGCAGTCCTAAACAAGCTGACTGATACACACAATCTGCTAGGTCTAGAGAGTCTCCTGATTGAGATGTGCCACTTTGTGAAATTGTAGGCTTAGAGGATGGTGGAGAGAATGCTATGTTTCAGATTAGTCTACCAGGGATAGCTACAGATGGATGAGTTTGGTTACAGAGAAGTGACCTAGAGTATCATGCCCACACTTAGCATTGCAGTTAGATGTTTGAGGTTATAGTTGTAATGATTGTAGCTATCCAGTCCTGGCCTTAAGGGCAGGAGAGTTGCCAGCAACCAGTGAGGCAAGAGGCAGATAGTAGTAAACCCCAGGTATCTATACACTGATGCATCAAAGCATGTCTAAAATACCACCCTTGTAGTGATTAGAAACAAATCCTCTTCCCAAGAACAGTGTAAGCCTTCACAAGGAATTAATAACCTAAACAAAACCTTTAGCCCAGTCTAGGAGAGGAACTGTGGGAAATGATCATAAAATTTATCAGGCAGATCATCAAAATTCCATTTAGTTGTTTCACAGTAGCTACACCTTGTACTGCCTTGTCAGGCATGTTATTTGAATAGTTGAAGGCATTTGTATGAACAAAACTATGAATACTAATCAAATATGCAGAGAGAATAAAGATGCATGAACAAACCCCTTGAATTTATAAATCCTCTTCTTTTAAATCAGTGATTTCAACATCATCTGCTGTAATACTTTTTTTTTTTTTTTTTTTTTTTTAAAAAAAAGGCATTAGAAATCTGAAGCACTGCAGTTTCCAAACACTAAACTGCATATTGTGAACAAACTGATTACTACTCAAGTGTCAGTGGTTATTTGTTTACTTATTTCCCTCCAATATTGAAAATTCAAAATCTTGTTGAATATCAGATGTATTAGGGTAAGATAACACTGCATTTTTAAACATGTGCTATCTTAGTGTCCTGTTATTTCACAAAGAGTACTTTGCCCATACAAAATATGAAGACTGATTTCAGATGCATCTTTACTAGACACTGTCTTTCTCAAAGATAATAAACTTATTAACCCAGGTTACCACAAACTGCAGTGTACTCAGAGCAGGCAATATACTTCTTTATTTTTGTGAAGGTTGGAATAAGCAACAAAATTCTTATTTCATTGAACCAAGTATTCAGATAGTTTAAACTATCTATGTTTTCAGTTTTTCTCCCTTGCTTTACATTCCTCTCCTCATGTCTCACAAGGCACTGCTTTCTTTATAATATATATTCCCTGATACCATTCATGTGTCCTTATGTCAGAATTCATCCATGTAGATTGCTTTTCTCCCTCACTGTACAGCATTGTGGAAGATTTGTTCCCTATTTATTCGAGCCGGTTTAGCCGTCAGTGCTAAAGTACAATGGCTTCTAGTTGTCTGGAAATAGTTTTATCCTTAGGGCTTGGAGGGTGGTTTAGTTTTTCTGAAGCACAGCACAAATGTGATACAGTTGAACAGACATTGTAATGTACCCAAAATGCTATAGAGCCTTTGCTGTGCCAAAATGAGGACCATGAAATTTCCTTATTTCTTTTCTGCATAAATTGAGCTGATTTTTTATCTTCAGAAGAAAAACTGACTAGAGCAAATGGAATTATATTTTTTCAGCAGTCTGCAGAATAATAGCCTTGAGGAATAACATCATTCATCTGTAGCTTTTTGTGAAACTGTATTTCTCCCATAATCAGGCTGATAGATTTTTCAATAGCTGCTGTGTAACTATGGAAATGAAACTTTTAAATGTAACACAGAAACTGAAAACTGTTGTTCTTAAATATAGTTTGCCAAGTTGTTAAATATTTCACATGTAGATAAGTAATTTTCTGAGGTGAATGGTACTTTGACTTTATAAAATTATTATTTATACTTCAGGTATTTATCACTTATTATCATGCATACACTCTTCCCTTGTGGCTTTCTTCATAAAATAATTTGGGTTTACCAAGTTTAGTAACATTTAAATACCTGTTTAACCAGAAGCTCTTGGGCCTCTGAGGGCAACTGCACAAAAATCTTCAGAGTAAATAATCAGGGATGTGATGTAGATTTGGGCTTTAAGTTGAGCAATGTTCTGTTGGGGTGTAGGTATCTTGTTTTACATCACGCTCTCATTCATCATGTATGAACAACTTCACAGCTGTTATTTCCTTTCAGCTTGTGCAAATCATGCCTGTGGTAGCCAAGGACAAAATTAGCTCATTAGAAAGCAAAAGTTATTTTTAAACATAAAATTATTTATTTTGCTGGAGAAGAAAAAATCTTTATATACAACCAGTGTATTTTTACCATAATTTCAGAAGCAAAAGCCTCTAAAATGTATTTCCCTCCGCAAGTATTCTGAACCAACCATTTGTTGCTATGTTCAGTTAGCCTGAAATACTCCATATATGATTTTGTGTAGGAGAATTTGTATTGTTCTATGTTGTCTTGTTCTCTCAGATATTTTTAAGTTGTTCAGGTGTTATTTTTATGTACTTTTGTTACTTTCATTTATGGGATTTTTGTCACTCCTGAAGACAAAAGAAATAAAATCCCCAAACTTATAAATGTGATGGGGTTTATGCAAATTGAGGTGTTAAGCACTACAACAGATTGCTTTTAAGTAACATTATAAGAATAACTTTAAAAAAATTTTTCTTCATCAGAAGAAAAATCATCATCATCATCATCTTTTACTCTTCATCAGAGGATTTCAAACCACTTTACAAATAGCAATTAGTTAAGCCTTTTGGTTCCTCAAGATGCACAACAGTTCTGAAACATTTAACATTAGAGAATACCTCAATATTATGTGTAATCAGACAATGAAAGCTTCATAGGTGTAACTGAAGAACAAAATAGGAAAAATTACAAGTTTTCAAGAGCAATGGAAAATTTAAAGGGCAAAGGTAACATTCCTGATTTTTCTTCCTTTAAAGATCGTTGGGTCTTAGTTCCTTTATTTATGACTATCTCAGGTATAGTAGAAACTGAAATATATGTGTACTATCTATTTATAGATCTGTAAATGAAAGCTTCAACACTTTAAATCATACTTATATTAAAAGAGTAACATAGCATCTAGGAATGGACACCTCTACCTCTGTGAATAGAAGAAATTACATTTCCATGTTTATTTTTCAATGTCTGTTTGCAATTCATGCTCATTGAGGCTGAAATGTGGATATTCCCATGTACAAACAGTGGTGGAAAGCCATAGCAAAACCTTTGCTACAAACTTATCCTGCTAGTGCTGTGTTTAGCCTTTGTCTTTGTACCTCCACAACCATTTTCAATAGAGACCTCCTCCTAACACTTTTTTCAGCCTTTGAGGTAACCCTCGGAGAAGTCTTTCCTCTGAGTGGTGCGAATAGTCCATCCTGTGTTTCTTACACCAGGTTTCCACCTAACATGCTGCGGGACCTGTAGCTGACTGATAGCAGGACATAAGATTTAGTAACAAATGTGATTGAAGGATATTCCCACTATACCAGTGAGTATGCCAAGTCCTAGATGACAGATCTGTGATGAACACACACTTCAGTTTTTAAAGGTGCTGTGACAACTTTTTCCTGTCCTAAATAATGCCCTTAACTCACTGCCTCTTGCCTGTTAGCTCCTTCACATAAATCTCTGTCTGCAGGAACCTGTCCTCTGATGTGAAAACACAGTACATGCTCACCTGCATGCTTTATATTGCCATGCTCAAAAATAATGCTCAGAGAAAGAGTCCTTTCTTAAAAGGTCTTAAAGCACTAGTTAATATATTTTGTGTGGCTTACCATGGAAGCATTCTTGAATATTTATTTTACATTATTCTTTCTTCTCTAATACCAGAAAATAGAAATAGAGGCATACAAACAAGGAGGCATTAGCTTGTATCTAGGGATGAATTTGAAAATAATTACTTCTGCCATATACCTTACAGGCCATATGGATAAGGTATAATACTGGCACTGATATCTACAGGTCCATCTGCACAGAACCTCATTTTACTGCATAAGGTAAAGCTTTGTAAATTCAGCCATCTGTTTTCAGTGCTGATTTTTCTCCAGAACCTCTAAGTGAGGCTGGGCAATAAAGATAAAATGTAAAGAATTCCTCTATATCATAAGATTGAATTTAAAAACTGATATTAAAGGTTTCAAAATATTATTTGAATATTTTATATGATCATTTCTGTCCCTAAAATTATTTTAAATAATGAATACTTCATTTGACTATGGTAATGGCATCTGTTAAATGTTATGTAGTCATAAAGACCTAATGCTGCTTCACCTTGCTGTAGAACAGTTTCTCCACCAAAACCAATGGAGTGACAGCACTGCAGAATCAGACTCCTTATATATTTTTTTTTTCCCATGGATTTGTTGCCTATGATAATACTGAGGGAAAAATTTGTTTTGACTCTTTCAGTGATTTCCTTTTGGCTTTTGGAGCACCAATGAATGTTTTTAAAAATATTATTCCTCACTCCCTAGTTGGGTAACACAAGAATATAAACACGTTTGGTAATATCTACTTAGTGGCTTGAGTAATTTTGATTAGTCTCAGATGTGTGTGTATATATATATATATATATATACACATACATATATATATATATATATATACACACACACACACATATGAAAAAATCCATTCTGTGAGGTGATTCATGGATCAATAACAGATTCAGTGCATTCCATAAATCCAGTACACTAACACTCTGAAACTGTGAAGTGCTGGAAAATGCTGGAAGGTACTTCTTCTTTGTCTAGCTTGGGATAAAATGTTCAAAGCTGATATAATTTTCCATGTGAAGAAGTAGTAATAAAGTAATCGCAGAATTTCCTCAGATAGTCCTGCACTTTAATCATTCCTATTTAGAAAATATACAACTACATAGTAAGCCACATCTCCTGAGGCCAGTTTATCAGATATATGTGTATTGTTTGAAGAAAATGAAATGAAAGCCATATTCAGTCATGTCTGAGCATTCAGTTCTGTTATTGATCATGGAGAACCTGAAAAAATTAATCAGAAGAAGCAAGGCCTCAAGGCACCTTGGAGATAATTGAGAGACTATGAGGGTCTACTATTGCTTTATTTTTATTGTTGATTTTGGTTGTCTTCTCCATATAATATCAGATCAAATACTGAAAAAGAAGAAGAAAGAAGATTCTAATCTGAAGGCAGATCAGACTTGTCAGACTGAAATATAATATGTTACTGGACAACAGGTAATATTTCCTAAACACTCATTCTAGTTATTATTTTAGAATCAGATTTTCCTCAAATTTTAATTTCCTACTGTCTACATAGCTGTTAGTTTTCACTAAACACCCTGATTGTACAAAAATTTGTATTTATTCATTGACATATTCAACATCTTAAGGATATTTTCCAACTTAAATGATTCTATGATTCTATATGGGGAGGGTTGGAAGTAGATGACTTTTAAGGTCCCTTCCAACCCAAACCATTCTATGATTCTGTATGTAGCTTAAGAGCATAAACACAGTGTTTTCATGCAAACTTCCAGACCACTGGCAGTTTAAGTTAGAAGCTAACATCTATGTCCATCTCTTTATCCAGTAAACACTTATTCAGAATAACTGACTGCCAACCAGTGACTTAGGCACTGGTGATATACAAGTTAAATGTTTACATTAATAAAGATGACAGAATCATCTAGGTTGGAAATGACCCTGGAGATCATCTAGTCCAACTGTTCGCCTAGGACAGTTCCCACCTACAGCATATCCTTAAGCTCCAAACTGACCTGACTCTTAAACACCTCCAGGGATGGGGACTCCACCACTTCCCTGGGCAGCCCATTCCAACAACCTGTTCTGTAAAGAAATGCTTCCTAATATCGAGTCTAAACCTTCCCTGGTGCAACTTGAGGCCATTCCTTCTTGTCCTATCACTTGTTACATGGTTGAAGAGACTCATCCCCAGCTCTCTGCACCCTCCTTTCAGGTAGCTGTAGAGGGCGATGAGGTCTCCCCTCAGCCTCCTCTTCTCCAGACTAAACACCCCCAGTTCCCTCAGCCGCTCCCCGTACGACCTGTGCTCCAGACCCTGCACCAGCTTCGTTGCCCTTCTCTGGACACGCTCGAGTCATTCAATGTCCTTTTTGTAGTGAGGGCCCAAAACTGAACACAGGAATCGAGGGGCGGCCTCACCAGTGCCGAGTCCAGGGGTCAGATCCCTTCCCTGTCCCTGCTGGCCACGCTATTGCTGACACAAGCCAGGATGCCATTGGTCTTCTTGGCCACCTGGGCACACTGCTGGCTCATGTTCAGCCGGCTGTCAATCAGCACCCCCAGGTCCCTCTCTGACTGGCAGCTCTCCAGCCACTCCTCCCCAAGCCTGTAGCGCTGCTGGGGGTTGTTGTGGCCCAATCTAGATGTCCTGAATAGGTGTATTTTAACGTGTGTCCTGAATTATTTTAACTTAAATTACTATAAGTACAGGACTGATGGATGGTTCTTTAATTTTTTTATGTTAGCTCCTCTAACTAGCTCTCCTAACATGCAGCAACATACACATCTACGTAAAATGCATAGCCTTGTTTTGTGAATTGGAGATAAAAGCATATTCAAGCAACCAGCAATAACCAGGAAAGCCCCTTGATGTGTAGCAAGATATTTGGGGATCATTCTGAAGCTCTAGGTGTCTCAAGGGTGTGTGTGTGACACACCTGAAAAATTTTGCTTCAAAATTTGAAGCAAAAGTGACTGTCAGCCCAGTCTAAGCTTCTCTTACATAGAAGATGGAGGACTCCATAAAGAAATGTGTTTTAAGCAGTGGCTTCATGTACTGACTTCTTCCACTTTTAAAAGGTAAAGGTCCAGTGTTCTAAATTTCATCTTCATTTCACATGAGGAGCTCCATGAGACACGTTCCCTTGAAAGCAAATGTTAAGTTCCTGTTTTTTAAAGTGAAATTAAGATGTGTGTAATAAAATTTGAAACATTTAATCCTCAATGATTTACACATAATTACATGCCAGTTTTGTATAAATAAATGTGTGTCCATGCTGAACATCTATGTGACTCTTTTTATGATGTTTCTAGTAATTATAGCTTGTAACATTTCTGCATAACTATTTACAAATTAACATCTATTATCTTTTGCCTATAGAAATAGTAAATTTTTAAATTTTAAGAGATACTTTTTCAATTAGCCTTATCTGGCATCTCATCTCAACAGCTACCACTACAACCAGCTTCTAAGAAGTCTTATAAGCTACAAAATGTGTTAAGACATATCCAGAAACTAAAGTGTTTTATATTGGAAGATGAACAGGCAAGTCTCACTGTAGTTAAATATTGTTAATGTGTTTTTTCAGTCAGTCCATTTCTGCAGCACAAAACAATTGAATATGGCAGAGCTGGAAGAAGTATGCAAGAATGTTGAACTGTGGTTTAGAGTACAAAGGTTAATCTTCAACAGATGGCTGGTCAAAAGGCATGAACCTTACTTGTAAAGTCAATGTGCTTAGTTTTAAATAGAAGTTATCACAAACTCAGAATTATTATGACTGTTCATTAATCACTAGGCACCGAGGTGTAATTTCCATATAAAGACCTATCACAACTGTCCCCTCATCTACTCTATCATCATTGGTTTTTCAAATTTATGAAATGAAGAAAATCAATGTTCTGCAGTCAGATAAAAGCTAAATGCTAAAGTCCTTTAAAAAGAACTCAAATATTTTGACTGGTATATTACCATTATTTACAGTTATTAAAGTGAAGTTGCTGCAGGAGACTCATCAAAATTCTGTCAGATAAAAAACAATTGTTATGTCAGTGGAAAGTGATGAAATTTCCCTGGGGGACTAAGACATTTGAGATATAGAGTTGCAGTGAATACCATGAGTGACAAATGAAGAGAAACATTTGTTCTGGCCAGTTTCTCTGGATAATAACATCCCAGAATCAAAGTCATGTTTAATCAATTCGTACTGATTTTGCCAGTAAGTTAATAAGAACAAAATAGTATCTCCTAGAGCTTTATCTACTGACGATGCCATTGCAAAACCATTATTAAACTCTAATATTCAGTGACCACTACAAGAATAGATTTTAAATCAACATAAATAAAATTGTTATCTTGCATTAATAAAGCCTTATTTATTATAGAATTTGACATAATGACTGCGTATGTTTTAATAATACAATATTTACATTTTGGGGGGATTAAATTTGCAAGGAAAATCTATTTTAAAAGATTTGGAAATAAATTTTCTAGAAACATGGGTAAACTGACTAGAATTTAAAGAATGCACTAATGCAATTAATAACATAGTTTAAACAAATCTTCTACTATATCAGATCACTCCTCTTGTCAAATTATGTGAATGTTTCAAACCACCCTACTTTAAATAGACATTGCTAACACAGACCTAGTAGTACAGCATGCAACTACAATGAGAAATATGCAATAAAAATATTTATAAATTATTTTCTCTTCTTCTTGCCTTTTCATGAAGCATAAGCTTCTTGGACTAGTTATTTCATCAAAATCTGTATCTACTGGCTATTGGTGTGTTGTAGAGTAGGAAATGGACTTAAAACATTGATAATCCTTTTTGGCTCAAAAATGCTTGAAAATAAATCCAATTAAATCTTTCGCAGTCCTTGGGATATATAAATTAGGAAAGTTTTAATGAACCTTTTTTAATAAATTAGTTACTCATATAATTTTAAAGTTATTGTTATTAAAATAATAAAACTGTATCATGCATGTAATTTGGGCCAACTATAGTGAAATATGTTTCTAATTTAAAATGTATCTTCATATATATATTTCATCTGTCTAAAATCTGATATCAAATAGCTAATCTAATACCTAGGTAACGGCTATCTAATATGTATAAAGATGTGGATATTTTAATAATAGGAAATAGAGGGAAAAGTATCAAAAAATAGTGTTAATTTGGCTATCAAGCCTGTGATAGTGTAGCATTCATAAAATGAATCGATTGTTTTCCAATAATCAGATTTTTAATGAAAAATAATTTGTATGCACATGGCAAATCCCATGTGCGTTTTGGAAACAGACACAGCTAGATGCTGCTTAACTTTTTTTATTGGGGGGGGAGAAATGAAATATGCTACATTCAAAGACTAAAATGTTTTTCTAATCTGTGTCTGACACCCTCAAGAGCACAGTACTTATAGAGTTTTATCTACTCAGTACAGAGAAGATAGAATATACTGGGTTATTCTGCACTGGGGTAACTGTCATCTACAGACTTCAAGTTGTGAAATGATAATGGATTCATTGTTTAAATTGCCATCTGGGGATGAAGGGTCAAGTCTTTCTGTAATGTAAAAAGAGATCTTTCATAGTTTCCTTATAGCATGAGTGATTTAATGTATATGAACAAAAGGTGGGGTTTTTTTATTTTTTTTTTTTTTTCTTTTTCAGGGATTGATTAGTGAATTTAGTGACTCTGTACTGATGAAAATTTGGCTTATGCTGAAAGTACAGATTCTCTTAAAACGATCCTCAAACTTCCTTTAATATAATTTTTTTTTTTTTTTTTTTTTTTTCTTTTTTTTTTTTTTCTTTCTTTATCCACAAAATGTTAAACAAGCCACTTTTGCCAATAACTTTAATGGGACAAATCTTACTATATTGATAGTTTGGGAACATCCAGAGGAAAAGGAACTGTAGATGATGTTTGGTTGGGAACACATAGATCCTGACTGGTTTTCTACAGAGCTCAGGATCTGTCATGTCAGGTATATGCATGTCAAGTATTTGAAAGTTTTGTCAGGCTAGCTAGGAAAGATGGAAACATTGTAACAAACAAAAGTATCCAAAAACTGAATCTAATGGATTTAGTTTATGTATCTGTTTTGGGGAAAGCTGAACCCACTTTCCAGATTACACTGGTTGTAGTGGCTTGCACTCCACTGACTACACCTCCGTGCATTAGAAATCTGCATCTATAACAAACTGATCTCAGTCCCCATCTGGCTCCACACTAGTGGTGTTAAAAAGGAGAGGAAAGGAATTTAACTGTGTTGTAAACTTACAGCAAACTATGCTTCCTTTTGGCAAACCTATCCTGACAGCTTGAATCCATAGTAATCACAGATCTGAGACTCTACTTCTTTACACATGGGTGGAAAAGGAAAATATTGAGTGGAGCTATTCTTACTTCCTGCATGAAAGAGTAGACAAAACCACAACCTAGTCTACTGTGAATTACTATAACAGTGAGATATTCTGCTCCTGTCTAAGGTACATTACTAATTTAAATTGCTACAGTAATGATATTTGCTTTGAAGCAACATGAAATGGACTCTCCAGTTTAATGTAATTAAAAAATTCCATATCAGTAGGAAAGGCATAATTTATAGCTATTTTATTTAATCTCTATCATTTTAATAATATAAAAAAGTATAAATGACAAGCACCAGAAGTTATTTTATACAGGATATACAAGAAGATATGCAATAATGATTGACTATTAAAAAAAAAAAAAGTTTAATATCAGGTTTTGATCTTGGAAAATCATCACTGAGTTTTTGATCTTGGAAAAATATCATTTAAAAAATGAAGTATAGGAAAAGAAGTTATCTCCTGGATGACCTGTTTTGATGGGAATCTAAAACAATTTTGGTTCTATGTACTTGGTTATAATCCCTAAATTAACCTTGAGCTGAGTAATTATATTTACTGCAGTCTTATTTTGGAAAGAGATAATGAATTTATTCCCTGTTACAGGACTACTTGATATTGCTGGATTTTTTACCTACAGAAATATTTCAAATGAAAAGCATAATTTTCTCAGAGGTGCACTGAGCTTCATGTTTTTACTGCAATACCTAGTTAATGCAGAATGGGAATTCTTAAAACCAAACATCAGTATTAAACAAAACCCCAGAATATAAATCTTTCATAGTTTAGCTAGAGGGCTAGTACTCAAGCTGAACTTAGTGCAGGTGTCTGTGCATGAAATTGCATGTTCTTTCCCATATAAGTAATTAGCAAATAGTTCTTTACTTTCAAGTTCTTTAACAGCAACAGTTATTTTTTTCACTAAGTGTTCATTTTTTAATGATCTACAATATAATTTTTAACATCTTTATCTTTCAAGCAGAAATTATAACTTTAGAGCATTGGGTGAAGTATCCACATTCTTGACAAACCAAACAATAGCAAGACCAATATCTGATAACCTTTTTATTAATGGCTATGAAAGCTGAGATTTGGCAAGAAAATTATATCTCTTCAGTAGGTGAACTTTTGAATTTTTCTTGTTTTTTGTTTTTTTTATTTATTTCTATGAAAATCTTTCTGTTAAAATAGTATTTCATATGTCTGGTGCAGTTGCCATAGAATTGTAACAATATTCAGAAGGAAGGTTGTCCATGCCATATCAAAGCTTGGTTTTATTATGAAATTATATTCTGATTCAATAATATTTTTCACTACAAAATAGTAATGGCTCTGCAGCTTTTTGGTGATGGGTATATTATATTACCTACTTTGGTGTGTGCTACCCTTTCATGTTTATGCATTCTGTTCCAGTCATGCTTGGTGTCAGTTTGCCCACTGACATGTTTAGGACATGAGGTAAATAATACTCCAAGATTTTAACAAGTGTCCTAAAGATGTGGTTTTAAACAGCTGTCAACCATGAGGTAAGACTCTGTCCTTGATAGAAATGCAAATATATGAGTATTTTCAAATAATCACATCTGATCTTTTGGGGTTTTAGTTTCTAGTTTTGACCATGTGTCCTGGTTCAACTAGGATAGGGTTAAGTTTCCCCAGCAGGGGGAAGGGATCTCCAGCCGAGTTATTCATACCATGCTGATGTCAGGTCCTCAGGTCCAGCACGGCAGCGCGGGAAGGTTTTCCTTTGTGGCTTTGGTCCAGGGAAGCACACGTGGTGGGCTGGTTGTGTTCACTGCGGTATTTCTCTGTATATCTTTTGTTTTGTTTACTGTTATTACTGTTTATTTTTATTATTATTGCTATTGTTGTTGTTCAGATTGTTTATTACACTGTTGTAATAAATTTTGCCTTATTTAAACCCCGGGGTTTGTGCCCTACTTGGTCTGAGGGTGAGGGAGGGAAAATGACAATGTTGTCTCCAGTCCTGGCAGGGCCTAAACCACCTCACCATGTTATTGACTATTTAAAGAGAATAATTCTTAAAAATGACAGCATCTGCACAAAGGAAAACATACTAAACACGCACACTGCTGCATTTCTGAAGGAAACAGGTCACAGTCTCACAGAATGACTGAGACTGGAAGGAATCTCTAGAGGTCATGTGGTTCAATTCCTCAACTCAAGCAGGGTCACCTAGAGGCAATTGCCCAGGACTCTCTCTAAATAGCTTTTGAATATCTCCAGGGAGGGAGACTTCACAACCTCCCCAGGCAACCTGTGCCAGTGCTTGGTCACCCTCAGAGTAAACAAAGTGTTCAGAGAGATGCTATCATGTTTCAGCTTGTGCCTATTGCCTCTGGGGTTCTGTCACTGGGCTCCACTGAAGAGGCTCCATCCTCTTTGCATCTCTCCTTCAGGGAGGTTCCTCCTGAGCCTTCCCTTCTCTGAGTTGAACAGTCCCAGATCTCTAATCTCAGAGGGGAGATGCCCCTGTCCCTTAATCATTTTAGTTGACCTCTGCTGGATTTACTCCTATAACTCCACAGTTATCTTGTCGTGGAGAGCCCTAAACTGAACACAGCACTTCAGATGTGGTCTCACCAGTGTTGAGCAGAGGGGAAGGATCACATCTCTTGACCCTGCTGGCAACAACTCTCCTATGTAATCCAGGATAAAATTAACCCTCTTCAAGCAAGTAAACATTGCCCTGAGATAAGTAGTCAAGACTGACTGTATATGTACTCCACAGTACTTTTCTCTGAGTCCTTCTCCAGTCCTAAATTCATCTCTCCGGGATCAGAGAGTGTGGAATAATCCCTGGGCTACATGAAAAACCATGAGAGAGGGATATCAGCAGTGTATGAATGAGGGTACATCTCCACAATTTTGGGGTTTGCAAGTGGACATGATGTCGCATTTCAGAGTGAAGAGCTTGCTGGGGCAGAGCAGAGCAATATAAGAGATGAAGAGGCCAGACCTGGTGAAATGTCCTCCTAACCACCCTGTGGAAATAACCTCACTTGTGCAATCGCTCAGTGTGTGTCCCACCATTGCAGTCTAGCTGGCACTGTGTGAAAACAAACCAGCAAGAACGTGAACAGAAAACCAGTATGTGTGTCAAAGGCTGCATGGATCAATGCTTAAGAACTTATCACAATCCCATTTTATTCAGCTGTAGACATGTATATTTAGACATCAATAATATTAATTATTCAGACATTAATAATATGAATCTAGTTGTAGAAATGCTTTTAAGGACACCTTTGTGTTCACCCTTAACATTTTTTCACATGCTTAACTTGAAATTTGCACTTTGATATCCATGATACTGGGGCATATACCTGAAATCAAGGATGCATATGAATGCCTTTCTAAGGACATACTTTCCTAAATTTGACCTGTTACTTATGTTGTGGTGACAGTTCCCAAGCTCATTTGGGATGCTTTGCAAGGGTAAGTGACTCTTCTAAAAAACAAGGATAAGAAGATAAAAGGCTGACAGCTTTCTAAGGCAGATAAATCAGCATTAGAGTGAACACAAGTGGGTATTTTCAAGGTTTCCACTGAAGGATACTTTGGTTCTGGAAAAATCTCATCTCAGTCAAGTAAAAGACAACTTGTCTCAACCAGAGTGCTTTGTGTAAAAGTACAGGGTCTGACAAATTGATTCAGTAAAAATCTTTGCTTCAGTCTCTGAGCTCTTGTAGGATAAAATGTGCCCATTTCCACAAGTGCAAGAGAGGAGAAGCCTCCTGGGGAGGGGGGCAGCTGTGGCTGGAGAGCTGGTGAGTGCTTCGGGGCACTGACAACACAGGTAGTGTGAGTTGTGTGTTGAGACACCTGCAAAGCATCTTGGCATGTCTCCTCTCCACTCACTGTTTACTGGAGTCCAGAAGTTTTCATCTAGATAACTTGGAAAATATAAAACTTGAATGATGGCATTTCACCTCTTACTGTGTAAGCATAGGGAAAAAAAAAATCAATACCCAAGGAAAAAAGATTATTAATTTCTTTAAAATAATTATTGCAAGATTAGACCATGGTATCAGGTTTGTAAATAAAATATTTTGTTGTTATATTGGCCTATGTCTCTTTTTCTATCCTCCTCTCTGTTATCTGAAATTAAAATTCTGATCTTCATCGCTTAGAATGTTTCAGTGATATATGTGACACAGATCTGAAATTTAGAAAGTTGCCATGCCAAGCTACTTTTTCTAATCAATCAGACCTTCTCAATTATTTTACAGTCCAACAATGCTAAATCCTTCAAATTACAAGTTCCTATAATCTGCCTTAGAAGTAGAGGTCAGTAAAAATTAAAACAAAAGAACAGACTTTATTTATTCTATACTGTTTTCATATATTTTCATGGGTGGTACAAATATTCATACATTTAAATTGATCATGATAAAGTTTCTGTGCACTGACAATTGATACAAATGAGAGAAAAAGGAACATTTAGTCATCAGATGATAACTTCTCTATTTAAAATTCTCCCCTAAATTAAAGGGGACAATAACTGCCAGGAATTAATACTGAAGGGGACTAAATCTGTAGATGCCATAATGTGTTAAAAATACCTTGCTGTTGATAATTTAAAGATACACGTCAGCTAAATCCACAATTAGTATTAGCTCTGAGGAATTATTCAACATGTGAATGGGCTACAATATTAGCAAAGACATAGACAAAAAATTTAATAAACATAAAATTTAGAATAAAATAATGGGAAATACAACAAAATGTAAGGTGTGGACACTAGTGTAGAGCTTTCTGCTGAACTCTAAACCTGAAAATTGTATCAGAGTAGATAGAGTCTGCTACACTCTGAAGACAATATTCTCTGGCTTCCGCTGAGTAGTCACACATTGAATATCACACAGAAATCTGGGAGTTTAGAGTTTAATTGCATTGCCAAGGGAAATATTTACATCAAAAAAATTTGTGAGAAATATGTTCTGGACAAATAATTGAATGTCATATGAGTATTTCGTGAGTTTTGAGTGTATAATACCATTTAATTATTTTTAAATAATAAACTTAATTATTAATTTAATGATTCTGTGATGCATAATATTGAGTTTGATGTGAGATATTATTTATTTCCAGTGGCATGTTTTTACAGACATATGCTCTGTAACATCTACATTGTGATTCATTGAGGTCTTTAATCCAGATACTGAAAGAAGTGGATTAGCCCTCTGCTTAAATATGGGTGCTCATTCCATCTTTTTAATACAGTCATTAGTGCTGAGACTAAGGTATCCATGTGGCTGGACAGTGAACCAGACCGCGAACAGATCTAAGCTATAAGTAACCTAGCAAAAGAGGGGGTAAAAAAATATTAGTTTAACTCAGTCTAGTTTGTTGCATGGCTCCCTAAATCCTTTTGCTGGTGTAAGGGAGAGTGAGCAAGGGATTGCTGAGGAATGAAGAAGTAGGTTGAGGCCAGAGGACTATACAAGTCTATACAAGCTGGAAGTGTTCACAGAACCATTATGTTTGCCTTGGTAATCTGTTCTGAGTCCATCACTGCTATGCAGTTTCAGAACAAAAAATACTTTTAAAACCCCAGACTTTAATTAGAAAATTGCTAAAAGGAAACACAGCACAGAATGAATCACACTTGAAGCTTTGAAGCTTTGTCTACTATTGTGTGTATTTTTTTTTATCCAGCTGCATTAGCTTACATTAGCTAACTATATCTTCCTCTCCTTAAAAGAAATCATTGTGTGTAAATCATCTCGGGAAAAAAGGCAGTCATCAGTAAAAGGAATTTTTATTCCCTTAATGCAAAGTATTGCTGTTTTATGATAAGAGCTATAGTGTTTCGCTCATTACAAATAATATAACCCTTAGAAATAAAATAGTGTCATTCTTTCTGAGATAGAGTGTTCACACATAATTTAAAACATAAATGACTGGCTAATACTGAAAGATGAATCAAATACTGTTCCTACTATTTAAGGCTGTATTAATGTTGCAAGACGACTAAGGATTTTTTCAGTGAAATAGAAGTGTATTTTTTAAAATAGGAAAAAAGAACATGGGTCTGGGAGAGATCTGTTTGATCCTGAAGTCCCATTGCCTTGTTATAGCAGGCAGCAGCATCATATAATCCTATCTGAAAAGGTATCAGGTTCCTCTATCAGCTACCTATTTTTGTGCTTGAAAGTCTTTACCAGAATCTCACTCCTTTAATAGTCAAAACCCTCCAATTTTTCGACTCAAGTTAATTCAAGTGATCAACTAATTTATATGACTGGAGAATCCACATTTGTTTGTCAAAGTCTGGATTACCTTGGACATTGGAAATCTCATTTTATCCCTGTTTCGCCACCTCCAAGACATATTCTTAATAAAGAAAGATATTACAATATGCTGTGATAGCGTTAATTGCTAATTTTGTCTTTCCAAACCCAGGCTTTTCCTGGCAAGTCTAAAATGACTAAAGATTCCATTCCTTTCCCATAGCTTGTTGGGATATTCAGGGAGTTCAGTGCAGAAAGGCATGGATGTATTTTCTTTTTCCCCAGCAGAAGCACCTGCACTTGACTCTGGCAGTAGAGGTGATTCTTTCTGCGTTTATGTCTTTTGCATTCATGTGTCAGATGAGGTGCTAACACAAAATTATCAGAGACTCACTTCTGGTTTTTGCTAATTTTTGAATCTGTAGGAACGACTTACCAGGGAGCATTCCTGAAGTCAGTAAATATAGGGTCACGTTGTTTTGGTGGGAGGGTGAGAGTAGACTCATGAGGGTATGAGCTGTGGTGTGCTACTTGCCCTCAGGGCCAACCAATAGCCCATGGTCCATTTTATTAGCAATTATAACTAATCATAATCTAAAGGACTTGGCTGTAAATTTTGCTTCTATTCCCAGATTGCTGAAACAGCTCACTTATTTTTGTTTTGTAGACCATGCACACTATTCTTTATCATGGTTTGATAGGAACTCATAAGAGCTCATGTCAATGGTGTGTATAATGTTACACAGTTGCAGTATCTGTCACAACGAGAACTGATTGATGCAGTGGTGTGCTTGGTGAAAAAACACATTTTTTTTAGATACTACATCAAAGCTGTATTTTTCAAACAGTGTACAATAGCTCATGTATTCTGTGTTTGTGGAATGCCATGCAGAGATCACAGTTTCTTTAGAAAAGTTTGTACTAGATGATCTTCAAGGTCCTTTCCAACCTAGATGATTCTGTGATTCTGTTACTTACTCAAAGGGGATATTTTTTTTTTTTTTAAACAAATCTGTAGTTACTTCACTATTTTGTTAAATATCGTTTTAGCTTTTTCTGTTGGCTATTAGTCTTATAAATCACCTAGAATTATTACTGTCACTTGACTGGATAAAATATTCAAAATTCTGTAGTCTAAAGATATACAAAAGCATGTAATAGCTTCTGTTTTTCAAGATGAAAGCTAAAACATCTTTCTGTGAACACTCCTTATAAAAAGAGTACTGTTCTGATGTTTATGAAGAGCAAAGTTGTGGGTGTAATGCAAACCCACTTTACATATAAAATTTATCCTGTATTTGTAAAATTATCTTTGAATAATAAATATGCTGCTTGTAAGAACTACTTACATTTCAGGGGTAGACATATCTTAATTTTCTTATTTATAGGTCTTGGTTTTGTGTTTCTGTGTGACAATAATCTTATTCAGGCTTGGGGAGGAGTGACTGGAGAGCTGCCAGTCAGAGAGGGACCTGGGGGTGTTGATTGACAGCCGCCTGAACAGGAGCCAGCAGTGTGCCCAGGTGGCCAAGAAGGCCAATGGCATCCTGGCTTGAGTCAGCAATAGCGTGGCCAGCAGGGACAGGGAAGGGATCTGACCCCTGGACTCGGCACTGGTGAGACCGCCCCTCGATTCCTGTGTTCAGTTTTGGGCCCCTCACTACAAAAAGGACATTGAATGACTCGAGCGTGTCCAGAGAAGGGCAACGGAGCTGGTGCAGGGTCTGGAGCACAGGTCGTACGGGGAGCGGCTGAGGGAACTGGGGGTGTTTAGTCTGGAGAAGAGGAGGCTGAGGGGAGACCTCATCGCCCTCTACAGCTCCCTGAAAGGAGGGTGCAGAGAGCTGGGGATGAGGCTCTTCAACCATGTAACAAGTGATAGGACAAGAGGGAATGGTCTCAAGTTGCACCAGGGAAGGTTTAGACTGGATATTAGGAAGCATTTCTTTCCAGAAGGGGTTGTTAGGCATTGGAATGGGCTGCCCAGGGAGGTGGTGGAGTCCCCATCCCTGGAGGTGTTTAAGAATCAGGTCGACTTAGCGCTGAGGGATCTGGTGTAGTTGGGAACTGTCAGTGTTGGGTTAATGGTTGGACTAGATGATCAAGGTCTTTTCCAACCTAGATGAATCTGTGATTATAGGAACATTCTACATAGGGCTGCTAAAGAATTTCATCGAGGTTGAGGAAGTGGGGGAGAGCTGATCACGCACATGACCAATGTGATCAAGCAAAGCCCTTTTATAATGTTCTCCTGTACACATGAGTAACATGCAGTACACGTCCTCAAGATTTGACAGTTAATTTAGCCTGCGCTTTAAACCTTCTTATGATTGGATAAAAAGTGCCACATCCGCCTTGCCAGGCTTCCTGCCTTGTGGAACATCCTCTTCCGTCCCAACCCCTTCCGGGGGTTGTTTGTCTCGTCAAGTTTCTCCCCCCTCATTCAGGGTCACATCCTTATCGCATTCTTGCTCAGCTGAGGCTCTTATAAGTCCTGTTCTCATGCAGGATTGCTCACATGTCCATTCTCTCACAGAAAGCCCTCTAGAATCCCAACAAGGAGGTTGTTAGAATTCTTTCCTATTAGAACAAGCAGTATTTGGTGCATCCAGAATGCTGAGATTTGAACTAGAATAGATGATACTTGCTGTGTAAGAAGCACCATCATTGTGACGTGAAAAAAATTCCTTTGTGTCCTGTATTTATGTCAGAAGTGGAATTAACAGCAGTAATAGCAGCAAGCCTACTCATGATACTGGGAATTTGATTAAAATTTTATGGAAAAAAATGATTATAACACATATCCGAGTTTAGTCAACTGATACTGACTCATGAACTCACACTTCAGCACTTTTCCTCACTTCTGGGATAGAGATATTTAATTACAAAGTGGTTTGAAGAATACAGTCAGAAAAATAAGAAAATTGCAAGCAAAGCTGTTCCAGTGAATATTTTATATTGTAGAATTCAGCAAGAAAAGAAATTCCCATCTGCCACTGCTAGTCTCCCATTGTAAGCCCATATTTTTTTTTTTTTTAATTATTTTATTTTTTTTTTAATCAGGTTTAGACACAGAAATGTTCTCCATTTGATTAGTATATAGAAAGCATAGGAGCTGGATGTACATTGACATTGCCTTGGCTTTCTGGAAAGCAGAAATGTTCTCCATTTGATTAGTATATAGAAAGCATAGGAGCTTGTTCTCCATTTGATTAGTATATAGAAAGCATAGGAGCTGGATGTACATTGACATTGCCTTGGCTTTCTGACTGCAGCGTGCAGCTAACTGAAGTGGAGTTACAAGGATGATGGAGCCAAACTCTTCTAAGTAGTGGTGGTGGTAGTGCAGCAGCCACAAGTCGTAGCTTGGGAGGTTCATGATTGAGATTAGGAAAAACTTCACTAGGTCAGCTTTGGAAAAGGACTTTGAGAGAGACAAGAAGTCTCCATCATTGGGGTTTTCAAGACTTCACTACACAAATGAATGACTCAACAAATCTAGTTCTGTCAATAGTCCTGCTCCAAGAAGGAGAAGCAGAAGAACTTCTGCTTGATTATGGTCCGATGTAGGCCATCTTCAAAGATACTTTCCAACTAATGTTTCTATGATTTTACAGAATTGTTGAAATTCTGCAGGACAACATGCAATATGAAAAAGGGTTTGTTTAGTCCTATCAAATGCCCATCTTAGCATTTGCAGCTCAGTCTATTTAAAAAAAAGATATTTGAATTTCAAAAGTACTGGTATGGATAGTACTTTAATGTTTCAGGCACTTATTTGTTCTTGATTATTTTTTGATCTAACCATGTTTAAATCAATTCTAAGAGATATAGTACCAAACATTTTAGATGTTTCAGAGAGGTACGCAGAGAGGTTAATTCATCATACTGAGAAGAGAATGGGTGGATATTAATATCTGCCTTAGACTTAAAACAGGCTTTCATGTCCGAGACAGCCAGAGCTATATGTTAATCAATCAGTAGAAGAGCAGCCTGTGACGATATGCGTCTTTCCTCAGATGGTTGTCTAAGATAGGGCTGATAAGTTTAAAAAAATGCTTATTTCACCTCATTATGGAGTTTCCAAGATGACTCAATTTTTAAATGTCTCAATTGGGGCACATGAACACAGGGCTTGACACTGCAATTGAAAATATTTTTATTTTATATAACATAGCATTAGAGGAAATCAAGTAAGCTTACAGCTTAGTATCCTAATTCATACATTCATAACCTTGGTATTATGTTTTGGGGTATCTGATGCCAGTGCATTACTTTTAAACACATCAGAAAGGGGCTTTGAATTCTTACTATAATTGGAAATATAAACTCTTTATATAATTTCAATTGCTTTGATCCTTTTTTTTTTATTTTTATTTTTTTTTTTATTCCCTATGAGGTATATAAAAATTCTAAAGAAAAAATATAAGGGGTAAGCTTAATGGCTTAAACTGGCATTGTACTATGAAAGCATATATTGTATGACCATAGCAACAGTGAAGAAGAGTAATGCTGATTACAACCCTTTTGTGATAAAGCATCTTGCATGTTTCTTTGGCTAAATCTAAGTTAAATTTTCCCTTGATCAATTATTTAACAGACTTCATGAAAAGAAGAATTCTTTACATATTCTCATTCATCTGTAATGTAAGTAACCTTGATCTTCATAATTGTAATTTTGGGACTTGGTCAGAGGCATGGCAATGCATTTCAGTTCTGACTGATATCAACATAAACGGTTTAGTCCTAAGATTTTCACTGTTGTCAGACCCATCAGATCTCTTGAGATACAAAAGATGACATGATAACATCTAGCCTGAAGCATGCATCATGGAGGAAATGTTGAGTTATATGAGAAACAATAAACATTTGATCTTCATGAAGACAACAGCTTGACAGGTCAAGAATTGTGAAAATGAGTCACCCAGCCATTTATGCTGTGCCCTAATAAATTCATTCACTACACTAGTATCAATGACTGTTTAAACCATTGACCTGCTTCTTAGTACTCAAGTGATGTACATCTATAATACAACTATAGAATAGTCAATCTTGGTCCAGCTATTTTCACCTTACAAGTGAAAAACAAGTTTAAATAGTGTCTGCTGATTTCCATGGGGTGCAAGTTAATTTTGGTATGGTAGTGAGAGCAAAATGAAATTGAAATAGGTTTGTAGATATTCTTGCTTGGTCAGTATTGAAATGACTTGTTAAAACCCTACAGGGTTCAACTCTAGTTATTCTATGTCTATTATGCCAGTCTATTAGAAGTATTCTAATTATTCTATGTCTCTTATACCAGTCTATTAGAAGTTTTCAGGGATCCTCAGGTTTATAAATCCAAACCTGAAGTGTAGAATGTATAGGCTCTGTTGCCTAATGAAATCTGTTTTCAGACTGTAAGCACAGGTTTTAGTCCCATTAAGAAAATTTTATTGCAGATCTCAGTGTATTATACTGGCATATCTCATATACGTTAGATATTTGTGTTTGGCATATTATATGCAAGTGTTGCAAAGTAGGCAGCTGACAGAGCAAAAGCACCAGAAGAAGGCAGTTTGTTTTGATTTGCTGTAACTTAGCCATCTGGGGAGTGAGGTACTACTAAGAGAAGAAATACAACTAAGACTATTTAAAGAATCTTACAGCAACTGGTGTAAAAGTATAAACCTGCAAGGCACAGCTATTACTGTTTATTGATTCCTTACAGAAAGATTTACTCCCAGTGCTTCTGAATTGAACTTCTGATTAATATAAAATGCCTTGGTCACATTTGCTGAACATTTGCTCATTTCCTTTTGAAGATTTTGGCTCTCACAGTTTTGGCATTTGGGTCTGAAGCCACAGATTTGGGGACAATGGATTTATTATTCATGGATTATGTTACACTGTTGTTGTTGCTTGCTATGATACATATGTATATTTTTGATTTGGTAATTATTAGCATTATTGTTTGCAGAATCCTATCTGGGTGAGCAGATTATTCTAAGAGGGACAGTAGGGGATGATCATAAATAAAAGATATATCCTGGTAGAGTTACAGTGCCATAAAAAAAAAAAGGAAGAAGCAGAACTTACTCTATCAATTCATTCAGGAACATAACGTAGATTATTGGTAAAAAGAGAAAAAGAACAGAAAAATATAAATAGCCTTAATGCATCTGATCCTTTTGTGATAAAGACTTCTGATGAAGTCTACAGTATTTCTGAGATGAGGTCAGCACTGCACTGAAGAGAACAGTGCCTAGGAGTACACAAATGTATAGACTAACAGCTCTGATTCTGGAAACCTTCATCATTACTCCCTCAGAACAGAACATTAAGCTCTTCTAAGACTTGGTGGGATAAAATAAGAGGAAAACTAGTCAGAAGGCTAGGAACCTAAAATAAGTGGCAACTGGCTAAATAGTGGTCTTCAGAAAGGGGATGGTGCACAGAACAAAACAGACCCAGTAGCCTTTTAAAGAAGTGAAATAACCTGTGAGTCTAAAGGATGGAGAAGTTAGGGCTCAAGAAGGAGAATTTCACCCAAAAAACCCACCCCCTTTTTTTCCTGAGAAGGAGGCTGTTTCTGAATATATTCCCATAAAAGAAAGGAACAAGACAAGCAAGGTCTGCTGCAAGAAAAAGATTTGATATGGGTCCATGAAGAAAAGCTGTCTCATTCCCCACAGGGAAAAAAAATGACCAAGGACCATACCTTCCTAAATAAAGAAAGCAAGTGTACCTTTAGTGTACCTTTGTTTCATCAATTCAATCATACAAACACAGAATTCAATAGAAATTGTATTATTTTTTTCATTCTCTGTCTTGTCCAAATAAAAAAGTGCCATATGCCTTAACTACAGCACTTGTTAGTATATATATCTACCCTTGTTATAGGATGTAGCTGTATACAAGGATGAGAAAGGTTAATACACAGATTTTAGCAAGTGAGAGCATTTTCCCTTCCTGCTTTGCAGCTAGCAGAAATATTTACTTGAGAAACTTACTCGGGCTCCAAGCTTGTGGCTGTGGAGTTCCAATCTATTTCTAGTGATCTTACCACATACTCTAAATTAAAAATATCAAGGATTTTCATTCAGAAATGCTAGTGGAAGTTACTTGCAGGGACTATTTTTGCCTTGTCTTACTACTTAGTATTATTCTAGCAAATAACTAGTGCAAACAGGAGGAAAAGAGATGTGCCTTTTATGGCCTGTCTGGCTGATTGACTGGTAAGCACTGTTGAAATGTGTTGTGTTAGCTTCATGAGTGAACTGAACAAATGCGAACTGTCAAGTCAGTTAACATTTCCTGTTTCCATAGCTTTGACTTCCAGCCATGACAAACACCATCACTGTATTGTCTGAGCTTTGCCTTCACCTTTCCAATGAAAAGAGATTACATATGTTTTTCCTGCTCACCTGCTGTGTTATGTGTCCCTGATAAGAGAGAAGTGTTGATGATGGTAGAACATCCCTTGCATCTCTGTGATGGCATGTGAATCTCACTTCTAATTAAACTAACTAAAATTGTAAGTTGTTCCCTATCTGTACAGTGCGAGAGAATGTGAAGAACCTGAAAATCTCCTGCTTGCACCCAGCACAGGAGTGTACTGTCACACTGACAACTCAGTGCTCTTGGAAAGAGACCTTGATTTAGAGAAAGTCTTGGACAACAGCTATTTCTTCTTTAGAATTAGCTTAACTTGCAGGTAATCAAAGACTCATTTCTTTAGTAATATAAAAGGAAGCACAGTCCTAGAAATTCTGGGAAATTTTGTGCCTTCTGGTATGGTGATTAGTTTGTATTTTCCTGAATGTGAGTTAGTGTCCTGAAGGGACAGTTTTAGCATCGGTGTTTTCAAGGTAATTCTACCACATTGTCATTATAGAGCTCTCATAAGAACTTGAAATCAGAAGTTTAATCCTAAGTATTTGAAAACATCAGAAATAATCAGAAATGTCTGTGTCCTGAAAACACACATAAAAAAGAATCAAATCAGAATGTAGAGAAAATTTTACTCCCATTTATAATTACTTTAATATTTGTGTTACTGTTTTATGTCAATCTATTTTTATGTTAAAAAGCCTATTTATCCTCCTCCGAAGAGGCAATTTAATTTTATCTAACAAGTTTCCTTCTTGAAGAGAATCTTTACAAGAGTTCCTCTGATAAGACTAATAACCTGGAGTGAAACTCAAGAGTCATGTTTAAAAAAGATAGGTTGGGCAATAAATAGAGAAAATAATAGAATATAGATTTCACAGTTAAAGGATCATCTCTTTAATTAGGAAGACTTAGCACTGTTGGATAACGGGTGGCAAAGAGAAAGGGAACAAACCACATATTACTCAGAAGTAGCCTATAAATCTGTACAGCCAAGCAGTTTGGCTGATTAATTTCTTCCCCAGCACTTTGTGTTACACTAAGCTACTAACAGACTTCCTGCAAACTACAAGTTCTCCTCGAAACTTGTTTTAGTACTGTTTCATGTTTTTGCTTTTGTATTACTTCTCAGATAGCCTTTAAAAAATTGACTATATAACATGTGCACTCTAAATTGTCACCAAAAAGGTGAAAGTAGTTAAATTGTTCACATCCTGAGCTACGTTTGGACTACTGTAACTACAAATTGCTCAGTGTTTCCATAACATCAGATTAATCTAGAACCCAATGGAGAATGTAAATACTTTGACTGTATGTAAGCAGGATGTTAAAACAAGTGAACAAAAAAATACTGTTGAGTATAGATGCGTCAAAAAATGATTTTTGTTTTTGTTTATAACAATCCAATCTCTTTCACACAAAGCAGTTGTATCAAAAACCTCACACCTTGGTGTGTCTGAGGTTGTCTGTAAGTTTGGCCCATTTCAGTGTAGTCACACTGTATCATTAATATAACTAAAAAGGACAGTACCTTATGACATATGCGTGACTGAACATACACTTTGCATACGCCTTCAGTGAATATTTGTATATTTCAGGGAAAACAGATTTGCTGTGATCATTCATGTCATTGAAATACCTGATCAAAATAAATAAGAAAAGCCTAAGAGTGCCATCACATTCAAATGCATACTAATTTTGAATTCATATTCTTGCTACATATTCCCTGTGCTTCAGAAATTAATCTCATCAACACATGCAAAAGCTGTTCACATGGGAAGTGATTCCAGTTACAAGTCGTGTGCAACACGTGTATGCTCCATTGTGTTAATTTGTTTTTGCACATTAACCCTTCTGCCTGTAATAGTTATCATTTCTCTTGTTTAAATAGCCCAAATACCGCACATCATTGTGGCTTAATAATTACCGTTGACACACAACTAATTCAGTTCTGCAGTCCTCTTCATCTTCTCTTCTGGCACATTTTCTGTGTTAGACATGCTGCTCTTTGACAGTCATGGCTCAAGCACAAACTGTTGTGACTGAATAATTATATAGTAATTTACATTTTAGATGTTGTAAGAGGAGCAATTCAAGACTTTTCAAAGAATCTGTGAAACACAATGAATTTTTATTTCTTGTTGCATACTGTAGGGTTTCCATTAGATGATGCTATATCTAGATTTATATCTTTATTATTGTTTGGGTTTTTTTGTTTGGTTTTGTTGTTGTTGTTTTGTTTTTTGTTTTAACTAAGTATCTCTGTAACATGTTTTTTAATATGACATATGGATAGACACTAATGGTGTGAAGTGGTGTTAAGTAAGGAAAAGGTTGCATTTTCAGGGCAAAATTTGGATTCTCAAAGTGCTTCTGTATTTTTCTGGTGTAGGTAGAAAAGGCTTAAAAACTGGTAACATACACCAATCTGCATATGAAGTTTACTGCTCTTTATGCATAATTCTACATAGCTCTCTACCACACGTTCAGAAGGAGAGACTGATGAAAGGCTGCTCTGTTATAGTCCTGAATAGCAATACAGGTAGCAGACCTACAAGAGAAAGATTTTACATTACTTGGGGGAAAGTGACAAACTTCACCATCTCTGGTAGAGTTAAAAAAATCTTTAGAAGAAATTATTCATTATTCTTCATTAAGTACTATAGTTAATGTGTATGAGTAAATATAGCTTCTCACCTCATCTCTAATAAAAACAAAGCCTGAAAATGAATAAAACACCAAACAAACAAAAAATTAGGTCAAAGTAACTTTGGGATCAGGGAGCAAAACTGCAGATCTACTTTAATTGCGTGATACTGCATTTAACTGTAATAGCAACAGCACGCAGCCATACTCAAGGGGAAGGCAAGCCTTTTTGGGATGCTGGTTCTGTGTGTATTGTTTGGTAGTGGAGTCATTCTCAGACACTGTATACACTGAATTTATTACACATAATTTATTTATTACTAACATTGGAGAGAACTAAGTAGTTGAGTAACTTTGTACCTCAGATCTTGTAAAGAGAGATATAAAGGGAGAATGGGGTTACTAAACTTAAAAGAATAGCAAAGCACACTCAGTATACAGTAAATGATGATCACTGAGGGGGAGCATGAAGAGAGTGGACATTTATCCTCTTTTGGCACCATTAATTTTAATTTGAAGCTTGGGTCTGCAAGACAAATTCAAATGAGCACATAGGACTTTGCAAAAAGTTCCCCTGGAGCCTGAACCTACTCAGAACAATGAAGAAGACTGAAATGCTGAACACTAATTAACTTGGAGATTTTAGCAGATACAAACCCCCTGTCATTCAGCTATATCCTGGCCTGCCTCTTCCATTAAGTGCTTGGGAACACCACTGCTTGACACAGTGCTTTAGGAGAAATGAAAGACATTCTATGCCATATGACCAAGAAACTGTGGGGCCAGGAGTGTCACCACCCTTTTTTAGAAGCACTGCATGAGATAATATGTGTGTATTACTGTCTGAATTCCATTACTGGACTTTGCTGGGTGTAGCCCCTAAAGCTGGTGAAGCTGTGCCTACGCATTCCTAATCAGTTGCTTCCTACCTTCAGTGCTCTCTTGTTGCACACTGCTTGCATGGGCAGAAACAAAAGGTTTGTAGGAAAAAGGGAGTAGGACAGGGGAAAACCAATGTTGGTAGAATAGCACCTAGATGTTTAAGTGAATGAAAAGGTCAATTAGCAGCTTCTGTGGACAGTAAGGATCCAACAACGTATTCAGCCCTATAATAATCCATGTGGATAATTTTATGTATCTGGACATTACCAGATGCATTACCTCAACTGCTAGCATATGACACTAAGGTAATTTATATACCAGCACTTTTATAACAAGAACTTAGACATCTAGCATTTTATTTTCCTGCCTTATTAAAGAAAGGTGGATCTCAACAGTTTTGACTGATGAGTCAAATAACTGTAATGAATCAAAGTATATTTCTAGCTGCCAGATATAATGTTACTGAACAAAAACTATTTTGGTAAAATACCAGCAAATGAAGGAACTGGAGCCACTCTTTTTAGTTCTTTGGGCTTACTATCATGAAGAAAGAAAAGCCTAATATGTTTATAGTCATGGCATTCTTAGCATCTTGATTTGCTCCTCTATGTGTATATAGATGTTTTTTGACTAGCCATAAAAATATTTATTCAAGAGGACGCATCCTCTAACTTCCTACTTAGCTCACTGGAAACTGCCAGCTAAACAATTTTCAGTTTTGAACAATGCTTTGTTATGATATGCATCTGAGTTTGTAATAGATGAGAATAAAATTTCATAAAGATAAGCACATATTTAATGTGACATAATTTTTAGTGTTTATTTTTCCTGAAAAAAAGAAAATAATTTAATTTTATATCAAATTGAATGTAGTTTTTTCTCATTTTATTGACTAATTTGTTTGGTGCCTGAATCAAATAATTAGTTATTAATATATTTCTGTTTCAGCTGTGTTTTAATTAACAAGAACAGTGTGCTGAGCCATTCAAAGTGTTGCAAGTCCATATGGCCTTTAGAGTACAACTGAGGTAGATGTGTAGACGAATAGTCAGTTCTGATCCATAATTACATCTTTGTTGATACACAGCAGTTGGATAGTGTAAATAAACCACAAACAAAAAGTGTCAGTGCAAGTTTTTCTTTGCTCACTAGAAATAGTTACCAAATAGTTTGATAAGTGATCCCTATAAATTCTGTATAAATGAAATGGATGCCTCTTTATCATTGTAAGTAGATCATAGCTCCTCTCATTGTCCCTCAAAAGGCCCAACACTGCACATGAGGCTTCATATTCTGGTCCAAAAGACAGTGTGAAAATAGAAGCATCTCATGAGGTACATATAGGTATGGCAGTGTAATGCATGGGTAAGTGTTCATTACCATTCATTACTTGTGAGAAAAGCACTCAAACTCTCTAAGGTTGAGGTGGGTGTCTGTGATGCCGGCAGCGGGGTCTGCAGGGCGGCTCTGACTGACCCCCGCAAGGCACAGCTGAGCCCCTTGGCCACAATGGTGGCCCTGCTGTGATAATGATTTGAAAAAGGGAATAAAATACCTGACAGAGAGAGGAGGAGGGAGAAAAAGGAGTGAGAAACAGCAGAGGAAACACCAAGGTCAGACAAGGAGTGGAGGAAGAGCTCAGGCATTGGATCAGGGATTCCATGAAGCCTGTGGAAGAGACCATGGAGACCAGAGGGAAAGTATGGGGAGGGAGGAGATGCAGAGGGAAACCTTTTCCTACTGACCATAAACCCTACTCCCAACCTCCTTCTGCTGCTTGGGGCAGGGAGAAGAGGCAGGAGAGAAGTTAGATCTCGAAAAAGGGGGAAGAAAGGTGATGGTTTAATGTTTGTCTTTCTGTTTCTCACTACCTGAATTAGTCATTACATTTTCATTTTAACTAACAATAAATTAATTTTCCCAAGATGTGATGGTAATTTTTTCCTGTGATGGTAATTGGTAAGTAATCTCCCTGTCTCTGACTCAACTCATGAACTTTCTTGCTCCTTCCTATTTTCTCCTCCCTCCTACTAGAAAGAAAGTGAGTGAGCAGCTGTGTGGTCATTAAGCTGATAGCCAAGGCCAACTCACCACAACAATATTCTCTAAAATACCATTTAATAGAGCTAATGCAAGATGGAAAAAGAGGATAGATAATCTTACATACCTTCAGATGCTGGGAATCCCAACTTGAGCAGCCTCAGACATGCCCATCAGGGCATGGCATGCCGTGCAGATCCTGTCTGCAGAGGTTTGTCAGCACTAAGAGCTCTAATGGGATTTTCTTAGAAGTAAACAGCTCTATTCATCATTTCTACTGTCAAGCAAAAGATGTTTGCATGAGAACATGTTGCTTCACTTTTAAATGTGGCCAAGGCCTTGCAGGTGGTGTTATCACTGGTGCCAAGTGAGAGCTGTCTACAGGCCCCTGCATTATAGTCAGCCTTCTGACTTTATCCTGTGCCCAAGGGATTTGTGCAGCACAGCACAGGCGTGAAGGCACAACTAGATGTGCAGAACAGCACAGCACAGGACAGGTCTGCACCTACTCAGATTAGCTGTTATGTGGATCCCAAACTCCGTGGTGCACAGTGGTCTGGATCACTACTGCTGGTCACTCAAAAAAACCAGGTCTGAATGAAAGATGGAGCGTGGTGGGTCAGCCTTGGCTGACAAATGCCTGGCCAGCCACTCATTCACTGCCCCTCAGTGGGAAAGAGGGAGAAACTTCATAGGTTCAGATAAAGACAGGGAGATTTCTTAATAATTACTCTCTTGAGCAAAACTGACTCAAATTGGAGAATATTAATTTATTATAAATTAAAATAGATTTGGGGAGTGAGAAAAAAAGTCAAGCAATAAAGCAATACCTTTCCTCCTCCCTCTCTCAGGCTCAAAATCACACCCTCACTGTCCTCACACCTCTCCACTCATGAGAGATGCAGGAGGGGATGGGGACTGGGGGTGGTCAGTATGCAGTGACTTCTCTCTGCCACTCCTTTCTTCTTACACTTTTCGTCTGCTCCAGCATGGGTTCCCCACTGGAGCCACCTGGAACCGGCTCTGTCCAGCCTGGGGCAGCCCTTGGTGTCATCTCACAAAGGCTACCCCTGCAGCCCCCACTGCCAACACCTGGGTACAGTCACCCAATACACAGATAGACCCTGAAGAAGCAACTGAGTGTGTCCTCTAGTGGAACTGGGTTTTCTGTTGCACAGCAGCACATTTTTCCTGTGCCTTTCTGTGGTGCATCAGGACAGACAATTGTTTCCAGTGCATAGGATCTCAGAATGTGAGAAAGGATCTAGCTCAATTTACCAATGGTCAAAAGCCACCATGCAGATGATTTGTTGCTTTTTTTCTGTTGCTGCTTATTACTGTGGATTATACTTCAGCTCCAAATTTCTCTTTGCACTAATTGTGAAGATTTTTTTTCTCTTGATTTGACAAAAGTCTAAATCAAAATAACTTATGATCTTAGCCCTTTTCTGTTCACCAAGTCTGCTTGCAATGTTATTTATTTTCTGAGAAAATGTGTAACACACATTGGATGATTATTTTCTGAAACAAAAAGCTTTTCTCAGTTCACATCATGCATAGACTTAATACACTCTCTAGCAATAAAGTAGCTGTTGATTATTGCCCTGCCCAGTTGCTGCAGCCTCATTAATTTCACTATGTAGCTTGCAATAGTTTCATGCCAAATTAAAAATATAGGTCATTCAAAGGACTAATGTGAGATCAGCCTGCAGAAATTTGAAGCTCACCCAAATCCAGCAATTTATAAACATACAAAACTACTTCATAGTTCATTCAAAAGCAAAAATTCACAATGGGTATAATTAGGAGTGCTGTTCTGTCTTAGCAATTAGGCTGATATGTACATGATTATGGAAATGAGAAAGATGCCTCTTATTGTTTGCATGCTATTTAAATATTGAATGCTTATCCAGGGTTACCTGGGTCATGGGAAATGTTCACAACTGAGGCAATTTATACTTTTGAAAATGTTACTTACTGGACAATGAACTTGATTTGAAAACCACAGAAGTCAAGGAGTTTTTTTCATTGTGTGGAATACATTACTGGCCATGCTTTGTGTCTAGTTTTGGATTGGATACTACAAACGGGCACCCTCACTGTGATGATACTTTTATGGAGTAAGACGGGTCCATTCTATACACAGAACATGTTAAGACCTGTTAAGACAGTGTTAAAAGTGTGGTATCAGGTGCTGATGAGTCTCCCTTTGGAGACCAAATAGGGTGATGAGGAATGGAGAGGCTCTTTGAGCAGGTTGAAAGGCCTGCTTAACCTAGTGAAGGCTCTCAGAAAACGTTATTCTTCTCTACAGGTAAGAGTATGAATTGGGTAGGTGGCCACTTGTGAATACCACTGAAATCTCACACATGAGTCATGCTATAGGGAGTTGGAGGGAGGATGTATGAGTAGAAGCAATAATAAGCCCCATCTCCTCCATCCTTTGCATGAGAGTTCTCTGCATGTGAGCACAGCAACTTCTTCCTGGCTTGCAAACCTGGCATATGGGATTAGGGAGATGAGAAAGAGTATCCTGGAAACAGAAGCTAATGGAAGGCTAAAGTTCCCATAATATTCCCTGATAAATCATCTCCGGAGGGAAACCATCTGCTTATGAAAAAGAAAAATATTGGCTGTGGAAAATGTGTGAGAACTAATGAAAAATGTTGAAAAATCAGAATAAGGTTATGTTTTGCTGATTAGGGATACCAATTAAATTCAGAAACCAGAGTGAAAAGAGTAGGCATATTTTACTGGGGATAATGAAATAATGTAACAGAGTAATACAGAAAACATACAGTGAGAAAAGACACGAATAGTGCACTTAAAGTAAACAAATAGGAAAATACAGGGAAATGCATCAAACCATTACTATACGAGAGAGAGAACAGTGATTAAGACAGACACATCCCCACTTGCACACGTTCCCATCACCCAGCCCCGCAGTGACTGGGCAGCCCCGGTTACAGCGAGGGTTTGCAGAGCCTGTCCCGGCAAGGGGGAAATCCTACGCGGTGCGTCCCCCAGAGGTGAGGCTGACAAAGTCCCTGCAAATGGGCCCAGCCTTATATACTAAAAGTCAACAAGCCAGAACATCTTGCACCTTTTGAGTGGAAGTTTTGACATAAAACTTCTGGTTTTACTCTCACATGAGATTCCCCCAGAGCCTGGCCAGGGCTCAAGAAGGAAGCTAAGGGAGTTTCCCTGCTTATGTAATTTATTTATGGCTTCATGGCCTTGTTGACTTGCCCCGACACAAGCAAGTATAAAAATATATTCAGGATAGACATGTTTTATGATATCTAAGCTACATATTTCATTAATGAGTATACATATTTCACTAATGACTACATACTAAATTAGCAGCTTCGGCTCGGGGCCTGTTGTTCAGGCCTCAGTACTGCAACACCTCAGCACTTTTTACGTCAGCAGAGGTGGTTTGTTACAACCTAGCACAACACCTACTAGCACAATGGTTATGGGTCATAAAATATACAGGATTCATCCCTAGGTCAACTCTGGCTTGGGCCTGTTGTCCAAGTCTTTGCACTTCAGGTTGCTAATAAGCGGAAAAGTAAAGTTTCTGAGAACTCTGTTGTTAACACAGTTTTATGTTTAAACGTTTTAAGGATGGAACTTAATGACATTATGAAGAGTATTGTATGACTTGGCTGCAGGGAACTGGTTTCAATTGCCCAAGATGTTCTTTCCAAGTTTTACAATCTGTTTCTAAGTAATTTTTTTTTGATGATTGAAGATTGCCAGTTTTCAAAATTATACCCTAGCTGATATAACTACACAAGCTATTTTTGCATAGCTGTTTACAGGTTTTGGTGTTACGTGTTTTACTCTTTATCTTCTTTTCTCTGACTGAGTCTTTTTTTTTCCTCTGTCATTTATATGAAGAATTTTCTCTAGCATGCAAAAGCTTACTATCAGAAGGCTTAAAGAAGTTGTTTCCACACTGATTTCTCAGTACTGAAAAACTCTCTATAGATGTAAAAAGCTTAAGAACATTCAAATAATTAAATAAATGATATAATTTTAATTTAACAATACTTTTAATACAGTGCAGTATTTTTTCTGCTTGCAGACAATAACAGGTTTTCAAGAACTTCACAAGTCCTCTGTGTGGTTGAAAGTCTCAGAATGCATTCTCTTCCTACAATTTTGACGTCCTTAAAAGAAAGCAATTTTTTTCCTCATTTAAAATCCATGTATAAATATGCTGCTCCACCAAACAACTAAAATGCTAGAACACAAAGGAGTAATTTAGATTTTTACTTGGTCAGATATATGCAGACAATACACCTGCCTTACCATCAAGGATTATTAATAGAAATAAAGGTAAATTTTAATCAAATTTATGAGGAATAAATTGTAAATAGTTGCAAAGTAGTTAATTAACAGTTTCATAATAAAAGATTTTAATAGTTACTACATTTCTGAAGCTATGTGAAATAGAATGTACTTACCAGAGGTAATAGCTAGTTTAATTCTCTTCCATAAGTGTAACAGCCATTCTTTGCAAATTATTTGCTTAGGAGCTGTGAACTGAGACTGTTGAGAGAAAGTCTCTCCAGTTTGGAAAAGTGTATATGAAAATGTAATTCTGTCCAGGTGTGACCCCAAATCGCTGAGATTAACAAGGTTGTCCTCATTGACTTCTGTTTCAATGGTGCTCTCCATGAATATATATAGAGTTTAAATATATTAAAGATATAGCACAGTATTAAAAGTGGTAATAATGCTCATCACCATCACTGTAAAATAGTAAAGTACTAAAATAAAGCAGTATAAGATTCCATAAAAAAATCTAAGCATCCAACATTTTAATAATGTTATCATATTCATATACATAATCAGTCCTCTTCAATAGCATTGCATGAAGAGTGTCCATGGTGTCATAAGACAGAAACATGTATTTTTCACCCATTAGAGAGAGGGTATGAGTCCATAGGTTTTAAGCATTTTAATGGGGTTACACAAATTTACTTGAGGACATTATACATTTGAAACCTCAGGTAGCAGGGAATCATAGAATCATTCAGGTTGGAAAAGACCCTTGGGAGGAATGTGTTGTTAATTAAAAAGACCCACACCTATTTCACAACTTCACAAATTCACTTTAATAAGTTTTAAGCGGCTATATTTAATAAGTATACATTCGTGAGATTAAATTGCTACATATTGATTAAAAAGAGAAACCTTCTTAATTAGACAAAAATGACTGATTTCTATATCAACATCCATATTAGAGTTTCATGTAATCTTGATATATACAAGACTTTAAAACTGCAATAAAATATACAGAACACATATGACACATATTATAAATCAAAACTCAGTGGAAAGAGAAATGTGTTGCAAAAGATTTCCCTAAGAAATCTAGGAACATTAAGGTAGTTACAGTGTAATGGGAAGGCCAGATAACACTTTGTGACAGCGTGGCAGGCGCACCCACCCAAGGAGAGCAGAGCTTCTTGGCTGCTGAAGTGTAGCAGCTGGGGCTGCCTTTGCTCTCAGGGCCTCGTGGTAACTGGGGCCTTTGGCCAACGGGAGCCGCCACTGACTACAGGTCAGACTGGGCCTGGGGATCAGTGGAGTCCCCTGGGAGCCATTGGGAGCTCGTCCCCTGGAGCAGCAGCTGCGGGCGAGGACTCTCCCCTTGGGTCAGGACGCGGCCCAAGGAAACTCCTCGAGGGGCCTTGGGTCGGGACGTGCCCTGAGCAGGTCCACGAGGTTGAGAGCCCTCACTTGTCAGGTGAGTGATAAGGCGTTTTGGGTTGCCTTAAACCCTAGGTAGCAGGCTTTGTAAAGCGTTTGGCGTTGCCGTTAAATCCCAGGGAGTGGAGCTTTGTTATGAGTTCTGGGTTACCATTAAATCCTAGGAAGTTTTTCTGTTTTCCTCCCACAGACATTCGAACCTGTAATTTATGGAGAGCTAGTTAACTGTGTTAATAATAATTTTTAAAATTATTTTTAGTGGTTGGTTGTTCATTTGAGAGCATCCATAACAGACAGATATTTGAAATTCTAGTGGAGAGAGTCTGGCAAAGAAGAATCTGAACTTGTTTAAGCATCTCTAAACATGATATTCTAATAAGCCAAAGGTGTGATTCAGGTCTGGTAAACCCAATTTCTTTCCTCAAGTAATAGATAGTTACTTTAACTGCCTCAACATCTAGACAAAATGAGATATCAGAGTGAAGGATTTAGTAGCTTTGATGATTTGTTTCCATGATCCAGGAAAATTATAATTGGAATCTAAAGGGTACAGGAATCTTCACTTACAGACTGCTGACAACAGTCCCAGTCTCAGGTAATAAAAGGGAATCAAGAGATCTGCCAGGTGCTGAAAGAATAGGGCAGTCCTCAATTGGACTGGAAAGTCTGGATGAAGAAGCCCTGGAGGTTCATTCAGGTTAAAACACATGATGATGACGACACTCAGACATGTGCTTAAAATGCCCACCCCATATCTCCTGCTTAATTTTGCTTCCAGGATCTTCTCTTTCTAGTCAAGAGGTGAAGATATCACTTTCTGTGGCTGCAGGTCAGGATTGGCTAGATCAGGACTACTCTCATTTTTAATAATGCCCACAGAAACAGAAACCCAGAGATACCATGGTAAGGAATTCAATATAAGGACACAGACAAGTGAAAGCTTTGGGAAAGAATATGTCAATGTGCATTATGAACTAAAAAGAGCCCACAGCCCTCCAAACATCCTTCACTCACCACACTTTTCCATATCTCATTCAACTGAGCACTAGAATATTTCTTATTTGCATTGTAAATGATTTGAGAAGCTGAGGTAGTAAGTTTGTTGCTGAGGATCGGCTTGAACACTCAGAGGCAAGAGGCCACTGAGAACTGAAACTTCATGTTCAACAGAATGAACTAGTTTGGGTGCAGCAGAAGGGCTAGTGAGAGCTATCTTCACCACGAATTTCTAATTCCTCTATTACTACTAATGAACTGTTCACCAGTCCTGAGGACAGCGAATTCCAGACTATCAGAGTATGAAAAAATTATGTAAATGAGATATGGAGACCTAATTAGAGGACAGGAATTGCATGGTTCAGGGAAAAGTTCACTTATGTATCAGTAATTACACAACAGCCATTTTTCCTATCAGGCTAAAACAACTCCATTTCAGAATAATAAGTATTATAATTAAAACAGCTTTTCAAACTAATGATGCATGAAATATATAATAAAAAATGTGAAGTCCAAACATCTATAGGATTTGTTTAAAGACCAGGGAAGCATGCAAAATATGTCTTATTTTTAGCAACAGAATGTTAATGTCAAGTACAAAATATTCAATGTCAAGGAATATTCATGCTCAACTACAATATGAATTTAAAATTTACCTTTGTTCCTGTTCTCAGAAGTAAGGCAGAATGAACTACATAGGTATGAATGCTGAAGGAGGGGCCTGGGTGGTTGCAATGGATGTTCAGAATGAAAGGTTTGCAATGATGAATTAAATTTAATAGTCCAATTCAGTCTTTTCAATCATATTGTTAAAGCTAAGTACTGAAATACACATTTTGTCCAGGAATTATTGTTCATTTTGTATCTTCCTGACTTTTGCTTCACTTATCACAAGACTTTTTCTTCTTTAAAAGATAAAATTGTGGCAGCCTAACAAGTTTTAACAAAGCAAAAAGAATTGTGCTTTCTAAAAGGGAAAAATAACTGAACATAGCAGGGACATAAACTTCTGGGTGTTATTTTTACATACGTTTAAATGATACTTTTGGATCACAGGACTTCAGTATCCTCCACTCAGAACCTAATGAAAGCTTGATTCTGAGATGTTAAAAAATTAAGATTTTTTTCTTAGCTTGTAAAGCACCTGACAGGACTAGACCCTAAAGTTATATCATGTTTTCTTTCTGTTTCTTTCAGAACTCTCTCTTTGTTGATCAGATCACTGGTACAGATGACCTAAAATGTGTTATATTGTATTGATTTCTTTTCAGAGAGGAGAATGCCCTCTGACACAAGAAAAGCTGAAGAAAAACAGAAATACCAAGAAAAATGTATATAATTATCTTTTTCTTCATGCTGGTACATAATGTGAAGAAACCTGGGACCTTAGTTAAAAGTCCAAGACAATATACATACTACCAGATCTTGGGAGGATTTTCATGTTTGAGTTTGCTGCCTCCTCTCCTTGCTGATCCCCCCACCCTGCTCCCCATCGCTGCCTTGGCGCTCTTTCTCCACACCACTCCTGCCCTAAAATACTCCCCCCTAAAATGCTGTCCCCCAGCAATACTGCTCCCCCCCCC
>NW_020799092.1:56662250-56695975 GCF_003259725.1 Athene cunicularia
AAATTTGTTCCAGCTTCCTTGGACCTTTCACTGCAAATCTGGTAACAAGTTCGAGCTGTCTATATAACACACAGAGTAAATCTTTAGGAAAAAATAGCATTAGGCTCCGAGATAAATATTTGTTCTCAAAGGCTGGTGTAAATAATATGTCCAATGCATCAGATTTTTGAGGTTTTGTACCTCTGAGATATCTTTAACTGTGCTGAGCAATTATTGGAATTATAAATCTTCAGTTATTGCTATGTCTAGGATTATGCATATGAGCTTTAAAGGAGGAAAAAGACCTATTTTCTTCCTCTAACACCAATTTAATTGTGTTGATGTTGAAGATATGCACAACTGAATTATATTTGCTATGAGAAGATGAAGGAAACCTGTAAACCAAATTACTTATGGTTCATAACTGATGAGGCCAAATAATTCTGTACCTAAATTAGCTTTTTTTTTTTCCTCCAATCTGTTCATCATGGGAACTGAACCTTCATGTTACATATTGCATTCCTTTCCATTTTATTCCTGTCTTAAATAAATTTGTACTTCAAACTTCCAAGAGTCCACTAACTGTAATGCAACACATCCGTCTGCTGTAGTTGTATGCCATCACATCTTTACAGCATGTAAATAAGCAAAACTAACCCAAGTTTTCTTATAAAATTAGTGTTTTTAAGATACTGTATAATGATAATTTCCACTTCCCAAATGACTGTGAACTGTAATCTTAGGATAGCAGATGACAGATTTTATTTCAGTAATTTACTTGTGCCATGAGTAATGTTTGAGACCATGCCATTTCCCTAACACTTCTGACATAAAAAGTCAGTTTTGCTGCAAGAGTGTTATAAAATTTGGCATAATAGAGTTTGTTTTTCCAGGACTTTTAACTCTCCAGCTATCAGACTTGGAAGAAGGAGCAAAAAAGACTCTATTACACATTTCACAGAGTTTATTTGTACTTCAGCTACAAAAATATAACTGTAAAGTTCCCTTTGAAATATTTTCAAATAAGATGTTTGACAATAGATATATTCCATTTCAACATAAAATGAAAATACATGCAAAAGTTTCACAAAAATCTGTATTTCTGTATGCACTAATGTATCAATGCCCATTTAAATGAGTACCCATCCAGGGCTCTTCCTGAAGATATAGTGCTAAAAATCCAACAATATGACTGGCTTTCAAGAAACTGAATCTATGCTTTTGTTAGTGTTCTCTGTGTTTTTTATCTGTGTGTGTGAAAATGCCAGGTTCAAGTAACTTAGACTATTGTCAGAAAAATAAAGGATATATGGAATGATTATAGAGGAAGTTATACTTTTGCCGAAAGAAAAAGTGATCTATGCTGTGCTATTAATGATTCTGTTTCTCAAACAGTGATTCTTGGTTACTACTCATGAATCTTCAGCCTAATTCAGCCTTTTGACAATGGAATCTCCTGTTATTTGACTGCATCAACTCATTGAAGTTGGTGGTTATTTATGTGTTTTTCAGGATATTTATGTAAAGAAAATGTCAAAGATCTTTTTAGACTAAGAGGCTGAAGAACTATGAGCTGTTGCCCGATGCATATGATAGGTCATCTATAGACATGGTTGCTATTCCTGAAAACAATGGAAAACCATTGTTCTCGGTGCTCTCTTAGATTATTTTTGTCTTCATTAAGATCCTTACTGAAAAATGACCTGCAGAGTAAACTTAAAATCTTGATTCTCTCTATCTAATCTTTTCTGGTCATCCATGAAATTAGGATGCACAATTTTCTTTCTCCTACCCTCCAGCTATTTTGTCTTTTCAGGTCAAAGGTTATACTTTAAATCTTGTAATAACTTCTATGTAGTTTTATGTTTAACCACTTCATCTCCATCTCTCACAAATTTACTTTGGTGAAATAGCTCTTTAATATTTCTTTTATGAGAGGAACATTTTCAGATACCTCTTTATTTGTTTTCTTTCTCAACTCAAAATATTTAATTACTGGCATGGTGTAATCTTTGTCTTTTTTTTTTGTTTTGTTTTTGTTTTTGTTTTTGTTTATTTTTCCTGTATAACTGCCATCAAGAAGTCTGAAATCTTGCACATTACCTATACTGTTTCAACTTTCCTCAATTCTGTCTGTTCTGAATTGCTCCTTCCCACATTCTAACATTTTATCTTCAGCAGATGAATGTTATAGGTGAAAGTTTCTGAAGTAAAAATAAGCAACTGGTCATTCCTGACATCCTGAAGTCCCATTCTAAACAACATCCTCTGATTTTTAAAGTTCTTATATGATTGTTTGGTCATATCTCTTACACTTGCTATCTTTTTCTATCTTTGTTTCTTTTCTCTACTCATAGTCACCAGCCTTCTCCCACACAGAGAGCACTGCCAGCACATTTCTCAGATGCACCTTCCTAAATGTAATGAGATTTTTTTTCCTTCTGTAACAAAATACACTTCACTATTCTCTGCCATTATTTACTGTCTCCTTAAAACCTATCCAGACCCATAGTATGTGTGAGAGATTTGCAGAAAATCACATTTCATTTTAGGCCCATTGAAAAGGTATTTGTCAAATACAGCAGAGGTCTTTTTCTGTTAATACATAGGGATATATTATAAAATGTCAAATACAAACAGAGGAAAAAAATTGTGTGGGAAGTGGCTGTTTTCTTTGTATTCTTCTGAATGGTTGTTTTTAGTGATTTTTTTCAAATCTTGCAGTAAGTTTATAACCTGAAGGCCAGCATAAAGCCAAGTGAGATTATAACCTGAAGGCCAGGAATACTGCATGACTGTGTTAGTTTAAGAGGAAGACAAGAGCCAGAATGGGACCTTAGGTCACAGCCTGGATCCAGCTCCTGCCTTGTCCATGGCAGGAAACTCTGGCTGCAAACCCTGCAGCTAGGCCAGGTAACATCTTCATCCCTCTTTCTGCTGTAGAACAGCTGGTGGCTACCTCAGAGTGACTATTTCCATGTCTATCACTGTCTGCTGTTAATTGTTTTGCTTCACAAGCAGAGATGTAGATACTTTGGACAATTTTCAGGTTTTTATGCTTTTTATGGGATTATGCAGCTGTCTAGTGGCTTACTTATGTGAATGCTGTTCCAAAAATCTTTTCCAAATATTCTTCTTCAAAGACACTATTACTGTCCTTGAGACAAATAGGAAGGAGTCAAAGACCATTCTGATTCATAAAGCACCTAACAGTCCCCAAAGGATACATACTATTGTCATATTTGCATATTTAAACAGCACCCTCTGTTAGTATATTGATTGCATGTTGTATATGTCAATTAGTGCATTTCTTCAGCACATTAATCAAAGTACAGTGAAGCCAGAAGCTGTCATTCTGCTATCTTTAATGGGTTAAGCCTATAGCTTTTCTTTTTGCTCTGGAAGTTTCAGTGGCAATAGTTCAACAGAAAAGGCATGATGTCTTCTAAAGTAGGAACATCTGCATATTGGAAGTTGGTATGGGTGTCTGCTAGAGACCACCTGATCAGAAAGAAGTAGAAGACTCCTTCTTTGGTGCTGATGAGATGAATCCATGAGTGCTGAGACAGTTGACCAATGTCATTGTCAGACACACTCTGAATTATCTTTGAAAGTTTGTGGTGGAGGTTACTGAGAACTGGAAGGCAGAAAATGTCTCTCCTATCTTCAAGAAGGGCAAGAAGGAGGATCTGGGGAACTATAGGTCAGTCAGCTTTACCTTGCTCCATGAGAAGATTTTAGAGCAATTCTTGCTGGAAGCTGTTTCCAAAGATGTTTACGACAAGGAATAACTGGGAGTAGTGAGAACAGATTTATGAAGGGCAAAAAGTACTTAACCAGCCTGATATCCTTTTGCAACAAAGTGATTGGCTTGGTGGGTGGGCAAGAGCTGGGACTGTTATCTTGACTTTGTCAGGGCTATCAACAATGTTTCCCATAATGTCCTCATAGACAAGCTCCTGAAGTACAGGCTAGATAAGCATACATTGAGGTGGACTGAAAAGTGCCTGAATTCCTTGGCTTGAAGGGTTGTGATCAGTAGAACACATTCTAGTTAAAGGTCAGTCCCTGGTGGTGCACCTGAGGGCTTGATAATGATGCAATACTACTTAAAATCTTCATTAATGACCTGGATGATGGGATAGAGTGCATCCTCAGCAAGTTTGCAGACTCCACAAACTCAGAAGTGATTGATGCACCAGAGCAGGCTGGACAAATGGGCAATCAGGAATCTCATGATGTTCAGCACAGGATCACTGTAGGCAAGGGTATGGGCTGTGGGCTGGTTGGCTGGAAAGCAGCTTTGCAGAGAAGGATTTGGGGGTCCTGGTGGACAAGGAATTGGGTTTGGATGAACAATGTGCACTATAGAAAAAGTTGAATAACAGTATCGTGGCTTGCATTGGGAGGAATGTTACCAGCAGGCTGATGGTGTGATCCTTCCCTTCTCTGTAGCACCAGAGAAGACACAGCTGGATCACTGGATACAGTCCTGGGCTCCCCTGTAAAACAGGGACATGGACGTAATGGAGAAAGTCCAGTGAAGGGTCATGAACATGATGAAGGGCTTGGAGCATGTGTAGCTTCATGGTTGCCTGGAGAGGCTATGGAGTCTCAGTTCTTGGAGATACTCAAAACCTGACCAAACACAGCCCTGAACAAGTTGCTCTTGGTGACCCTGCTTTGAGTAGCAGGGATGGACTAGGCAATTTCCAGATGTCCTTTTCAGCTGCATTGGCTCTACGATTTTCTGACAAATACTTTAGTCCCAATGAAACACTGGTAAGAGGTTTGTGTATGTGTGTGCGTGTGTGTGTGTTTCCAATGGGAGTGAGTGAGAAAGCATATGTGTGTATGGATATGGGAGCAGAGGTAAAGCAAGCAACACACTTTTATTGCTTAAATATCAACTAATTCTTTTAGGGCTGTGCTTCTCTGCACTGGAAAGAAAAGCCAGCAACTACTCTAATGTCAAATTTCCACTTCTGTCCCACACTTGTGGGTAATAGAGATTAACAGAACTCAGCGCAAAGCAAAACAGAATAAATCTGTGCAGGATATTGTAGCATGCTGAACAGCTGCTACTTAAAATACAGATCAGAACTTATTCTTTTGGGAGAGTATCCAGTGATGGTTTTCCAGAAGAACAAGCAGTATGTTTACTAATCTCTCCTGGCTAGCAGCAGTATGTTTAGCTTCCATAAGCCTGGAGGCCAGTAGTCCTGTGAGAACCTACAATTGTAGCAGTTCAAGTATAATAATTTTGACTCTGAATGACACAGTAGTTCCTCGGCTTTTGTACAGTTCCAGCTGCACAATTCAGCTCTACAAGGAATATGAAAGAAGTGACATCATGACTACCTGCACAATATTTTTCGCTGTGCTGGAATCTAATACTGTTAAGAGACTAAAAAAAGAAACCAAGTTCTAAATCCTTCAAAATATCAGGCATGCAGCAATCACATCTGCAGTGTCGCATTAACTTATGCTGGTTTTAAATGAAATTTCAAAGGACATTTGTATATCTGACAGCCTTTTTTAACATCTACTGACTATAAGAGTACAAGTGCCAGGAAAAATAAAAAAAAACATTGAAGACAGGATTGTTCAGTTCCTTTTGCCTTTTTCTGGCAGTATTTTGACCACTATCATTTGATATGATTTTGTTTATTTAAAGTAAAGAAATATGCAAACAAATATATACAAAATGTGTCAACACATATATATTCATAAATGCTCATACTTTCCCACACACACTAACATACTACTCATATTTCTGAATTTACACTAGGTGTCCATGACAAGATGCTGGCAGTGGGGGGTGTGGGGCATCTTCTGTGGGGAGAGGCCAGGGCTGCCCCATGCTGGACACAGGTGGTTCCAGATGGCTCCAACCAACCCACTGCAGGGCACAACTGAGCTTCTTGACCAAGGGAAAACGTATTTAAAAAAGGGAAGAAAATGTTGAACAGGCAGAGGAGGGAGGAAAAAGAATGTGAAACAGCAGAGGGAACACCAAGGTCAGAGGAGGAGAAGTGGAGCAGATACTGCTGACGGAGTATAGCTCTTGGAGGACCCAGGCAAAGGGTGAAGAGGAAGGAGTGGCAGAGGGAAACCATTGTGTAATGGCCATAACACCCCCAATCCCACCACTCTTTGTGCCACACATTGCCTCATTGAAGGGACCGAAGCAATAACAGATGGGGAGGAGGAGAGTTTGGGGTGAAGTTGGGCAGGGAAATGGGATAAGAAAGGTGTTTTCCTTAAGTGCATTGTTCCCATACGTTTTAATGTTGGGGTTTTTTTTTGCTTGTTTTTGTTTCTCAATGCCTGATTCAGTAATTAAATATATATATATATATATCTATATCTATATATATATATATATATATCTCTTAAATGTCAGTGAATTTATTTTTACCAAACTCAGTCAGTTTTTCCTGTGATGGTAACTGGCAAGGGATGTCCCTGTCTTTATCTTGATACATAAGCTTTCTTTCTCCTGTTCTTTCTGTTTTCTTCCCCTTTCCTACTGAGGGGGCAGCAAGTGAGCAAGTGGCTGGATGGGATTTTGTCTCCTAGCCAGGACCAACCCACCACATAATTTTGTGCTAGTTGTTATACACATATATTTAAAAATTTTGACTAGAAGTTTCATGGAGTTTCTTGGAGTACTTTAGAGTAATTTGATTAACATACATGCTATCCTAAAAGAGCAATCCTCACAAATAAATTATCAAAAATATTACCTTTTTGTGTGTGTGCACATGATTGACTTTGCAATGTTTCAAATGGAGGCGATAGGATGCACTCACCAGACAGATTTTTCAAGTGGGTTTAATTCTAGCCAGGCCCCTCAAGTCACCCCATGTTCCTTAGCCCTCCCACTCCTTTTCTCAGCTTCAGTGCAGTCCCCAACAGTAATTCCTGATGGAGGTTCTAACGATGAATTTTAGGTTGGGATTTTTTTTTTTTGTCTCTCCTAACCTCCTCCTACATGCTTCAAGTTTAATTTTTATCTTCAGCTTTATATTTTTGAATATTTTTTCTTGTCAGTCTACCTACATTTGCTTTTTCAACTTGCATGCATCTACTTTTCAGTTCCTTCTCTCCAGACGTAGTGCAGCAGAGAGATGTATTGTGATGGCTGATAATCAGGAATGTTCATTAATATTTCCTGAATATATCAGTTTCTTTTTGGTATAATTGTGAAATAATAATGACAGGGTTTTTTTCTACATCTAGTCAGGGTACTCTTGTTGGCTAAGAAACTCATGATGCTTTTCTCTTACTGAGAAGTCATGGAATGGTATGTGTTGTTGTTGTTGTCGCCAATTTTTCCTACAGTTTCAAGTTGGAATTTTATACAGCCCCATCTTTTATCCATGTTTTATAAAGTAGTCCAGGACTGTTGGAAAAGACAGGAAGATATAGTGAAATATGATGGTAGCACCTGGCATCCAGCTGTGCAGTCCTTGTAAAGAATGGGGCATCTATTAAACCTTAGGTCTTAGTTGGAAAGTATTTGTCTGAAGCTATAGGGCTGGGAAATATGTTTGGAGGTCTTACTGTATTGTCCTGTGAACATAGTATGTCATTTGATGCAAATAGTAAGTCATTAGAGTTTCAACTTAGATTTTCTAGTAGTCCGTTAGTGTTGGTCATTAACTGAAAGGAAAATCAGTGAAAACTGTCTTTTCGTGTCAGGAGACTGTGAGAATTTACTTTGGGTGGGGATCTTGTTTCTGTGAACTCCACTCTCAAGTCAGGGCTGAACTCACGATTTTCTGAAGGTATATATCAGTGTGAATTGTTTTGGAAACAAAAGCTGTTAGGTAACACAGCAGCTCATATATTGAATAACTTGTCCGCATAAAAGAAAATTTCAACTTATAGCTGTAACCTGTGTTTACTGTTGGAGTATTGTCAAGTGTTGTTCAAAGTATAACATTTGACATTGAGTGACCTGGCTGTCACGTTTCATGTGAGAACTAACTAACTCGATTCAAAGGAGGAATAAAGTTTTTAAGTAGAATTTTACTAGATTCTGGAAACAGTTCTGGACTATATACCGTCTGGTTTAACTTTGTGAAAGATGACAAAATTAATTTATAAAGATGTTAAGGACAACAGAAGTGACAGCTGAAATGCTAAGGAAGATTATGCTTTTCAAGTCAATATGTGTAAATGGTTATACTATTAATTATGTGGGATAAATTGCTGAATTGTATTGCATTATGTATGGTATTATGTATGATATTATGTATGGTTCTGACAGAAAAGTATTTGCATTTTTTTCCTTAAATATTTTTGCACTTGAATACATAAAAATGAACAGATAGTGATGTGTTATTAATATTCCTTTATTAGCATGTGTCTTTCAGTAGTTCAAGGAGCTTAATTGGTCATTATTTGCTTGCACTTAAGAGGCCTTCTTCAGCAGTAATTCTGTGGCTGATTGAATACCTATTTTAAAATTTTAAAATTGCTGGTTTGCTCTGGGAGATAACAACTGACTCTTCATTTGAAAGCAGAAATTGACTTTGTACAATCTGCAAGCTTGACAATGAGTCAAATTTAATGGATATATATTTATTACTTAGATATTTCTGTTAAGTTCTGCTCAGTATTTATGTAAATTTAACATACACTAGGCCATAAGCCCTGGATTGCAAAACCTTATATACATACCAGGGCCATCATACCCTTGTCCTGCATTTTAATGCTCATTTGCAAGGTTAACTTTTAAGATTAATAATTAAAGTGCTCCATGCAAAGATGTACACAAAAGTAACGGTGTGCAGTGTACCACAGATTTTATTGATCCTACAAAGACCAAAACTGTGCTATGTAGTTGTGTGCCATCTGCTGCACCTCATCTATCTACTAACTCTAGACATATGTACAAATTACAGCTTTATAGAATGCTCTATAACATGTCGCTTAAGGGAGTGCTTGGATTTTCTGCTGGAACTACAGGAAAGGTGACAGTAAAGGTGCAAATTATGATGCATGAAGCTGTAGAGTGAATGAGCAGAAAACACAAGTTTTTTGTAGAGCCTATACAATCTCAAATTTACTGGCCACTGATTTGTATTGGAGCTATGACAATGCCAATGTTATTTCTATTCTTATCATCACCTCTGTGTCTAGCTATAAAATTTGCACAGAATGAATCGAAAGAGAAGGTGTAGGTGAGAATATGAATAGGAAACATTTTCTTCCTTTCTTCTGTGTAGCATGGAAAGATAGAATGATTTAACAAAAAACCTTATGGCAAAGCTAAGAGACAAGTCTATAGTTTGAGTAAAGCATTTTAATAGGACTGGTTTTCCACTCTGGCCCTCAAGAGAAATCTCTCCATATTTCTTTGCTATTACCCTAAATGTTGCAATTTCCCTGAACATTTAATTTTGGAAAACATTCTAAGAAATAAATTTCTTAAAATAAATAATTTCTGAGGTTGATAGACACTTAGATCATCTAGTAAATATGTATATAGTTAGAAGAGCATTCCAAAATGGAAAATGGAAAACATGGAGTAGTGAACCTATACAAACCAGAATGAAACAAGAAATGAGTTCTTCTTCCTGATTATGAAAACTGGCTTAGCTGACATTCATCGCTGAAGAGTGTCTACAAACCGCTCCAAGGCAATGAAATTAATGATGATTCTTCCAGTTAGATTTGGTCATGAGGAATGGGATTTATTACTGTTCCGTGCCTTTTGTAGTATAGTCATTTCAGACTCACTGAAGGCAAAATGTACAGTCTGGTAGTATTCCAGTAAGACAGGCAAATTGCTTTGCATAAATGTGAAGGACTACCCATGCTGAAAGGGAGGGTAATAAATCTCAGATCCAGAGCATCACTGGGACAAGGGGAAAGTACAGCTCAATGTGCAGAAGAGGCTTTCCTGGGGCCTGCACACATCTGTACAGAGAAGCTTCTTTAACACAAACTAGACCAGACGACAAGCTGGCCTCCCCTGTGCCAGCTGCCTCCGTATGTAAGCAAATGCCAGGGGAACTGGAGATTATCAGGATGCAAACAGATTGAAATGACATGTCCTACGCCAGCTTCTGTAGGACTGGCATTTAAGAAAGCCTGTTACAACAGTCCAAATTTATCCAAAGATACTTTTGTGTAGGGGGGAGCTCCCTGAACCGCTTTGCACTATTGCAGGACTATGTGAAGGCACAGAGCAAGAACCAAGACCAGGGTCGGCATCTTCAGAATAAAAAAAAAGAAGTGATCAGTTGTTTCTCTTAATCTCCATATAGTTCAAAGCAAAACAGATTTTGTCTACTATTGCTTGGTACAATGGAATGCTAGTAATGTAGGACATGTTAACATGATTTTTTGTCTGATTTTTTGAGCAAACAATCTCTGTGACTTTATTCTGTGCTTGTTTGATGATTCTTTTTTCTATACATTATTCCCTTTCCTATAAGGTTTTGAACTAATAACCAATTTCAATTAAAGAGTCAGAGATCTTGGACATATTGCCTTTCTATGAGCATGGTGAAAACCGGACAACTGGCTTGAAGTCAGAGATGGGAGAACTGAAAATCTTTGACAGAAAAGCTGCAACATGACTGTCCCACTCAAGTTATCCTGACAATTTCCCCCCACCTTTTCATCCAGCCATGCTAAACCTCCCTGGTCAGTCAGAACATGTGTGTGCCAGCATTACCTCTCACGTAGCTGCAAGGCCAGGCACACTCAGGGAAGATGACTGCTACTGGAGTAGCTAGGGAATGCAGGTAAGAGGGAATAAGAAATGATGAAGTGATGTGAAGTTACTGGGGAGGTAGATGGCAGAAGTCTTGTGGTGGCATAGGGTGTAGAACAGAAATGCATAGGAAAACAGACTTCATTAATCCCATGCTTACAGAACAAGATTTTTTCTATTTGACCAAATCTCTCTCTAATCAATAAGCATTTCATTCTGTTACAAACTGAACACAGTAAAGAAGTCAGCTGGGTAAAGCTATTAAGAAGTTGATTTCTATATTTATATCTATATTCTTATATTTAAGAAAATATCTAAAACCCAAACCACAGTCCTTGTGATATCTCATAAGTACCAAAACCTATTATTGAGAATGCTGAACATACTGTTTTTAACCTCTGTCTGTTTTATACATTTTGAATATTAATGGGAAAATCAAATTGCAGATGAACAGAAATCTGAAAAGTCACAAGTGATCTTTGCAACTTGGCAAGGATATGCTTCTGGAGAGAAGAAAACATGCCTGAGCAAAGCTAATGGTATCTTCTTAAGTTACTCTTTCCACTGGTGCATTTTACTTTAATAGTTCTGATTCTGCTAAATGCTCAGGCCTACTTTATTTGAGAGAAAATAAGAATTCTCCTTTCAAATACTTACAAAAATGGGACTCTCTATCCTGTAGCCCTTAGGAGTGGAAAACTGCTCTGATTCCAGGCAAAGCTTTATTATGGAAATCTCCAAAATGAATGGAAAGCAGCCCACACAGGGTACAATCACTGCTTGTGAGTTTCTTCTGTGGATTATTAACATTAAAATGACTAGGTTACTGACTGTGTGCTAGGAACAATTGTTCATTTAACTATGCATAAATTGTTTTAAACTTGTGAGTAGGTCTTGTTGCTGAATCAAACATTTTGCATAAAAATGTCATTAGAAAGACACCCCGGTGTGGTGTTATAGGATAATAATTTCAGTAATAGAAATGTGAACTCTCTTATATACAACATAAAAGCTTGTTACCTTATAGAGTCCACAGAAAGTGAGACTGCCTCAACTCCCTTGTATATTGTTGCCTTTTTACTGATGGAGAAATAAAGTAGATAGAGGTAAGTATTAAATCATCCTGTTAGCTCTGCCCCATTATCTTGTACACTTCATGTAGGAACTGAAAATACAAATTTATAGAGTAGCATTAAAAAACTTCAAACTCAGTGTGTTTCTTCAAGGATGAACTAACTATATGTATTTGATATTTAACAGTCTGCAAAAATATACTAAAAAGCCAAAAGTGGGGTGTGGGCCATTTATAGTACCTGTATTTGAAATGAAAGTTTCTTAGAATCACTGAAAAAAGTTCTGTTAAATGCACTGCATTTTATTATCTGATTTTTTTGCAAGTATTCTGGCAACAGAAAAGTAACAACAGACTAATAGCCAAGCTCCTTCATGCAACCAGATAATAGCATGAAGTAGTAAATGGAAAGCAAGACAAAGAGGACCAAAGAGATCACAAAAAATGTGGTATTGCAGAATATTAAATCCACTGCAGATAACTAGTGGCATATGAACAAAACTAAAACAGTGAGTGTGAAGCTGCAAGCTGGGAAAAATGAATTTGTATCACACTAATGTTTCCCTAATGGATAACTCCAATGCATTATGGGGATTTATTTTAAAATAATGTTATTTCACTGCTAACTGACCTTCCTGTCTAGTTCAATTTACATAAGAAATTGAGATGCTTAGAAGGTATGATTTTTGGAGAAAAGATAAATTTTGCAAAGTCACTCTGAAAGCCAGAATCAGAACAACACTTGTTTTGTTTTGACTTAGAGACATATTATGATAAACAAAATTCTTAGAATAGAAGCACAGAAAATCAGTTCTATTTCAACATAATTCTGAGATCATATTACATCTGCAAGCTTGGAGTGAGCTGCCTTTTGTCTGAGTCTTATGCTCCTGTGAAGCTTCAGAGGCTTTAACAGAGCTTTGGGCAAATGGAGTCATCTGTCCACACGGAGCTTATTTCAAGTCAGGTGCCTAACACTAGATTAACTATTTTCAGAGAATCATAGAGTCATTTAGGTTGGAAAAGAGCTTTAAGACCATTGAGTCCAACAATTAACCTAGTACAGTCAAGTCCACCGCTAGATCATGTCTCTAAGCGCCACATCTACACATCTTTTAAGTACCTCCAGGGATGGTGACTCAACCACTTCCCTGGGTAGCCTGTTCCAATGTTTGACAACACTTTCAGTGAAGAAATTTTTCCTAAGATCCAATCTAAACCTCCCCTGGTGCAACTTAAGACTGTTCCCTCTTGTCCTCTCACTTGTTACTTGGGAGAAGAGACCAACACCCATCTCTCTGCAACCTCCTTTCAGGTAGTTGTAGAGAGCAATAAGGTCTCCCTTAAGTCTCCTTTTCTCCAGGCTAAATAACCCCCGTTCCCTCAGCTGCTCCTCACAGGACTTGTGCTCTGGACCTTTCACCAGCTTTGTTGCCCTTCTTTGGACACACTCCAGCACCTCAATGGCTTTCTTGTAATGAGGGGCTCAAAACTGAACACAATATTAGAGGTACAGCCTCACCAGTGCTGAGTAATGGGGGACAATCACTTTCCTAGTCCTGCTGGCCACACAATTTGTGATACAATCCAGGATGCTATTGGCCTTCTTGGCCATATTGGCCCACAGATAACGTATCTGTCAATTGCACAAAATAGAACTAAAGAACAAACAGTTCCTCAGACTAAGTGATATGGGGCAATGCACAAATAATGCAAAGGCTTTGAGCAGTGGTAAGAATAGACACTGATCTTGTTCAAGTGTAAACAATAATTCAGTTTCAAGTAATTATTAATGTAATTATTACTTCCTGTTTGCTTTACAGTAGCTCTTTTTCTCCCATAGATCTAGTGCAATTTAAAAAAGCCATATTTATAAGACTATGGCATGTCATCGCAGTGTGTGACTGAACAAAATGTTAATTCTGCTTCTTCCTGGCTGTCGTGGATAGTCCTTGATAACATGAAAACCTGTTTATATATGTGATATCAACATATATTAAATTAGTCTGTACAGTCTATACTAGTAGTCTATATTAGTCTATACTATTAAATTAAACAGTGTCAGGCAACATTCATCCTACTGGTATTTGGTTGTCTACATTGCTGAATGATCAGTACAACCCTGTCTTCAGTTTTGGCCTGGGCAAGCTACCTGTCTCCTAAAATATTCTTGGGTACAGTTTGGGTGTTATCACAGTCCAATGACTATTTCCAGTAGTAATTTTGGATATTGTCAGTGTGTTTTGCACAGAAAGACTGTTTAACAGTATGGGTGCCAACCTTTCTAGGTTAGCTGTCTTCAGTGCTGGAGAAAGGTCAGAAGCATATTTAATTTATTAACATTGAAATTGCTTCACAGTGTGGTAGTACATCAGAGCTGTAACTTAGCAACTAGTAGTTCTGGGGCTGGGGAAAGAAACAGCTTCCAAGAAAGCTTTTGTGCTGTAAATGACCATATGGGCAGATGATACTCTTTTAGACCAGACTTAAACTTAATTGTTCAGAAATGGATTCATTTTGATTTTCGCTTTGCTTTGCAATAGTCTAGAAGATCTCATAGTCTGTAGGAAAAGTATGTAGGTAGCTGCTGTATGTCACCTTGTTGCTGTTAGTTAACCTATTGGGAGATAGCTTTTAACTCCTCTATTTTAGAGCTCTCGACTTCGATTCACACAACATGAAGCACAGACTTCGTCAGGATTTATTTGGCTTCTATCACGGCAATTCCCTTGTCATCCATTATGTCCTGATTCTATCAGAATTATTGTTCTATGGACACAAGGCACAGATAATGACTGCATAGACATGCTATACATACATTTCAGAATTCTGGTTTGTGTTAAACCAAAGCAGTCCCAAAGGATGGGGGGAATGAGATTTCCCACCTTGAGAAGAGTGTGCTAGTGGCCCCTAATGGGGCTTCAGACAATGGAAGGCTCCAACATCTTTGTGAATCCTCTGTTTCTCTGCTGCCACATTACTGCCAGAACATGTATGCTGGGAGAGGGACCAAAGCTTCCTTCTGACATGGACTCTGGCTGGAGGGCTGAGGGAGAGCCATACTGGGAGACCATAGTAAGGCTGGGGAGTGTGACCCAAGCCTTCCCTGGTAAATTCACACATGAGCTGTCTTTCTAGTCTCCTGATCACAATATACAGCTTCTGCTTCTGTCCTTTTTCTTGGCCATTATGGATTTAGATATTGTAAAAGGTGACCAGCAAAAATCTCAATAGAGAATATTCAATAGAGAAAAAAGATAGAAGACATGATTTTGTGTCTGGGGGAATTTTTAACCCAGTTACATATCCCTTTTCATGTGGCTTATGTATCTCATTGTGAAATTGTTATTAAATAAGGCAATGGCTTCTTTTCACATTAAACAAGAGCGAATGGGAAAATATTTTCACAAGAGTGACCTACTGATTACCAATCTGAAATGTAGGTTCCAAGTCCATTTTCTAGATTTATTATTTTCTGCCAAAATTAATTTGGACAAAAACCATAGTAATCACCTAATATGTGGTTAGCAATTTTCCATCTCATTACACAACCCTTGTATCTTATTACCCATTTAAATGAGTACCTGTTAAATGAACAGACCTGTACAATGCAAGCAATTTTTCGATCCATCAAGCCAAAACAAAGAGGACTCCAATAAAGTCTTTACAACAGTATACCACATTATAGAAAGCAATAAAAATTGAATTTATCTATGTAATACATCAGATAAATGATTATAAAACTTTGTAACAGGATCAAAATTACTTTTTGGGATGTCTCATGATTGTGCTATAACCCTTATCTTTCAAAATCTCAAGGAAGCCTGAGCAGGTATTCTACATCATCCAGGTAAGATCTTTGAATATTTGTCCCTATAGTGCTCATAAAAGGGACACTATTAATGCTGGCAGCAAATAAACTCGATACCAAATGTGCAACAATCTATCCTACTGACTTCTGTCACTATGTCTGTCCTTATTTCCACTACTGTGAATCTGCAGGTCTGAATCTCTTAAAACAGAGATAAGTACAGCAAGATGCAGTGAACCTGAAGATTGCAGATTTATCTATTCATTCAAACTGTGATTTAGACACAAGTTCTCAGAGGTGGAAAGAAACACTTTCAGTCCTGATTCTCATCATGAAAAAAAAACACCCCAGATCAAAAGCTGCACACTTTAGGAAATTTTTTATGTCTGTGAATAGAGTTAATTAGAAAACTTACTGACAGGATGAGAAGAAAGAGGGTTAGAACTGGCTGATCATCTCAGAAACATTTTAAAGCAATTTGGTTTTTAATGAGGATCAGGAGAGGGAGGAGAGGGAATATGTATTTTTACCAGGAATTGAATGAAAGGAAGAATCATTACAATGAAGTGGTAAGACAAACCCTCAGAAAATGGTGTTTTAGAATGACTGAAACAGGGTGAATTTGTTTACTTGTCAAAGCTACTAGATAAACAGTTTGTTAAAATTAACCTCACTTTTTCCAGATGTGTAGTTGTTTACTTTTGAGTTATACTGAGTGACCTTGCATGGACCTTCAAATTCTAGTCCTTTCTGTCTATAGAAGTATCTAAGGATATGCCTAAACAGATATGTGACTGCAGTCACTTGTAACATTTACTGTTTTATCTGCCAAAAAATACTTTAGACTTGTTACTTCACTTTCACAAGCGAATGTAGCTGAGATGCAGTTTAATAAGCTATCCCACTGCACTGCTATATATCTGCAGGCAGCTATGTCCCAGTTCAGATCCTCTAGCTCTTTGAAAGCAGTGTTGGTTCAGGAAGAACAGCCTTACAATTACAAGACTGAGCTGCAACCTGTCATTTCTGAACACTTACTCCTTGCTCCGATCCAGCAGAGAAGAACTTCAAACACATTTATCAACCAAGATGTGGCAATAACTTGTCTCACATGACAAGTTTTTGTCATTGGTTCTCTTCAGCTGTGTTGCTCTCGGATGAAACAGATGTCTCTCCTCTCAGAAAAGACTCAAAGCTTGCATACTGTCTGTTTCCTGAACCCCCACTCCAGCTCTAAATTATATGCAGTTTTTGCATTGTGAATGATGGAATGCTGAGCCCCAAATGTAAGATCAGTGAGGAAATTATACGACCATGACCCAAAAATAGTCGGACTTCATGCTCAAATCTTAGCAGCAAAATAGCTCTACCACAGTTTTGTCCTGGAAGAAGAATCATATGGACTTCATTTCATGTCACTGGTCTTGCATATGAAGTGTGGGGATAGCAAAGCAGTGCTGTCTCTGTTTAGACAAATACTCCTTTTTGATATATATTATTTTTTCATTTACTGCCCAGCTCCTAGGATGTGTGTGAGTTCTGACAGCAGTAATATTGACACCTCTCTGTCTCCACAAAAACTAACTGCATTTGATTTATGAAGAATGAAAGATACATAGCATACCCTGCATATGAAAGAAACAAAGCAGGGAGAAACAATGATGCACAAAAATTTCAGTAGAAGTTGAATTGCACTCAAAACAGTTGCAGTTTTTAAGAAGCCCACCACCTTGAACTGTTTCAGAGGATAATTTGTATTTGCTACCCATAGGATTTCTATCCTCATCTGAATTACTGTCAGTTTTATGGTGGGACAGACTTTTGTATTATGATGACACTGACACTGTGTGCGTTTGTGCTTAGCCTCTGATGGCCCCTTGCTTTGATAAAATCTGCTCTCTTCATAGCGGTTACATATCCTCTATGCCATGAATGTCCAAAAGTGAATTTTAGTTCAGAAGAAAAATCCCTGTTGAAGCAGAAGTGGCAGAGTTTTCTGTTATACTATTTTTCACTGTAATCATAGTGTAGCAGATGCAAACCCAGGAACACTTACCATTTCCCAATGATCAAATAAAACACGTGAAAACAGAGTCAACAGAGGTGGAAAATGAAGATTCATATCTTGGCTGCAATGAGTCTTTAACTGAATAGACAGAGTAACCTAATTCAAACTGAAAAGCTGAGGACATTAATCTCTTAACAGAAAATTGTTCATAATAACCACTTTGTTGTGTGATGTGGGGGCATCTTAGATTCATGGTCCACTTCAAGACCCCAGCTAGGACTTGATGTTGGCTCTCTGTCATACAAAATGTTTGTTCCTCTAACAGGAAAAGAACACTCTTTTCAAACTTTGACTGTCATCAGTTTCACGCTGATGCAGAAAAGGAGTAATTTCAAAATAACAGATTCTTCTCGAGGTATATTTATGTGTTTAAGCTCTTCAAACTTTTGACACCTGAGCTTTCTTTAGTTACTTTTGGTTTTGACACAAAATTGTAATACCATACAATGTTGGAGAAACAGAGACATAGGACACAGTTCATATAAACTATTTGAAGCCAAAAAATATAACTCTTGTAACAGGACAAAAATTTTCTACAACCTAGAAAAATAGGAGAGTATCTTGATTTAAGGGAAAACCAAAAAATCACTACCCTGTACAACAATTAGAAGTCTGTATTATAATCTCAGAAGCCTTTTAAAGTTCATTTTCCCTTGGAAATATCTAGGCGTCCTTTAGTAGCAAGTAATGGTCTGAAAAATTGATATTAAAAATACAAAACCAGTACAGGCTCTGTGGGAAGTTTTGTCTTACTCTCTAACTTTCTCTCTTTATTTCCTTACAATTTTATTACTGAAATGGAACTTTTTTTTTTTTTTTCCTGACTGAAATAAAGCACACTAAAGCACAGATGCCTTGTTTTCAGAGTTGAGAGAATTTTTAGTGCTTTGTAATAAATCTCAAGAAGCAAGGAATTGTGATGGAAACACTGAGATGTTCCTGGCTACATAATACAGTTACTAGGCTCTGAGCCATGCATGTACGCACACACATACTTTGAACGTAGTCAAGAAGGGTAAAATAAATTTTCTAAGAGCAAAAGCTGAGCTAAGATCTTTAATAGAAAAAGTCAGCTTGATTAAGGAATCAGATCACCCACTGCTGGAAGAAAAATGCTTATATCATATATTATGCATCTTTGGTATCCACAGGCTGATATGAAGCATTGCAAGGTGGAACTCTACTGACGGAATAATGAAAAAAAAGATGCATTGAGATAATAAAAGAAAGCAAAAAATTTTTATTAATTCATGAACTTACATTCTCCATAGCCAAAAATTAAATCTTCCTGTACAGAAGTCTTCATGTTCACATTAAGGGTTCAAATCATGATGATACTTGCATACATGATTATTTCTACCTCTATTTATTAAAGCAATCTAAACATGTAATTAACATTTACAAATGTTTAAGTCCTTAATGAATTAAGGCCCACATAGCTGATCTGAAGTCCTTTATCATCACTATGAATCTTTTCTATCAACAAGAAATACCTTTGTGTTTATGTGGGAGTAATACTTATCTAGAACATGCTCCTAAATACCCATCACACCATAAAACTAAAATTAAAATTAACACTTTGAGTCACAAATTGCGTTGCTTTAGTCTTGTTAGCTCTTGTTTACATTTATCTTTGTTACTAATACCATTACTGTATGCAAAGCTTAGTTTCTGCTATGAAATTGAAGTACTTATCTTGTAGAATGATAATAGATTTGACTTCAGTACACCTCTTTGCTTGCATAGAGAAGCAGGGCATTTCCATTGCTAAAAATGTAATAGCTTGATTTCTTGCCCCTGTAGAAGACTCCAAGGAAGAACACTGGCTGTTCACTAAAGAGGACAACTTTTCCCTTTTCCTGGTTGCATAGCACTGTGTTCCTATTTAACCCCTGAAGATCTTTGCAACTCACATCCCTCATTCTCAGACTGTCCCACTCGTAATTGTAAACCAGATCCTCAGCTCCACGCTTTTTGCTTTGCAAACTTCCTGTGTAGGACCTTCTTCAGAAGCAGTATTGTAGGCACTGCTGATGCATGTACACAGGAAACACCATCATCAAAGTTAATTGATGTGAGAAAACTATTTTCTGAGGCATACATGCAAAATTACTCCAAGTCACTTACAGTTTAATAGATGACTAAGTTACTTCTCCTTTCTTACTGCACATATACTTCAGAGCAGTTCATATGTGATAACCTGATGTAAGGAAGTGTTGGGTTAGCTGTGTCTCTGGGGTTACTTAAAATCATGGAGCTTCGAGCATTCATTTAGACTACTTGTGCCTGAGGCTATCACCCACATGGAGCAAAATGATCTACACCAGCCAAATCATCCCCATCTTATTAAAAGAGAGTTACTGGCATAGCTGTCAATCAAAGGCAACATCATGCCTCTGGCTGATTTGCTAGTACAAGTTTTTTGTTTCAAATTAGCCAAAGTTTTAATACACAAAATGGCATGTGGGTGTTCACTAGGGACCCAATTAAAATTAAATTAATGTTTAATTAGGTGCATTTTTGGAATCAAACAAATGCAACTATTTTAAAGTAAAAATATGTATAGCTTCTCTAAGTGGCAAAGTTAATTAGAGTACTTTTATGTTACCTCTTCAGGCCATTTTAAAATAACAATCAACAATTATCTTCTGAACCCCTCTTCCAGTCCTGAGAGGAGTATATTTAATCATCAAGTGTCAGATTGTCTTTTTTTCTCTTTCCGTTTGATAAATTTCCTACTTATGAATTCAGTTTCATATTTCTAAACAAGAAAGCCCACTGAAAGCTTTGAAATTGAGTACAAAACAAACTCTGTCATGTACAGTACCATGGACCTGAATATAAAGAAAGAGTTTAATGTCTTAATAGGATACAGGATGTTCTTTGTGACATTAAATTTATACTAGCAGCACTTTCAGCAAATGTATAGCAAATAATCCAAACCTCAGCCAGAGAATTCATCTAAGCCTGTTAAGAACGTAAATCCTTTATATGTCAAACACAGATGTAACCATGACTCTGACCACGTAATCTCTTGTGCTCCCAGGTATGCTCCGGTATCTTGCCTGCTTGAATTGTTTAGTTTATAAAAGGATCATAGGATAGGAAGGCCTGTGAAAGTCAGAGAATAGGTTTGGGGACTATAGAGGCATATCTAATCCCTATCAATACCATATAACATTTTAAAATTCCTGTAAAGAAAAGTGTCCATATGGTGATTCCATGATGTGTGAGGCTAAATAATTTGGAAAAAAAGAAAATTATTGCCTTACAGGAATTTTACACCAAAATTTGCCTTAGTCTAATACTTCCTACTCTATAGCCAGGGTATCATAGTCAAGTAATTTAATTCAATGTAACAGGTAACTTCTGGTCTTTGAAATAAGAAAGTATATATTCTTGAAATATTTTTTTCAGTTTCCTTTCAAGAGTTTATTTTATAAAGGCCTAGGCTATCACAGAGAAACTAGATATCATATTAAGGTTTCCACAGAACAATGAAGTTAGAGCATAACAATTTATGTTGAAAATACTCTTTAAAAGTGCATGATAAAATAAAAATAATTAATTTTTATCTCATCCTTAAAGTGAGAGCGGTTTCTACATGGAAAAATCAAAGCAAATTGAATCCAATATGAGATTTTTCAATGCATTCAATCGTTCTTGGGTCTAACTCTTCTGAGAACACCAAGGTTTTCTCCTTTATGATAATATTGGTAGAAAAATATTACTGCTTCTCTCAGCAGCTAGAACAAAGAAGTGAAATAACAAACACGACCTAACCGTTATTTTCAAATAACATTCATCCTTGTACAATGTACCCAGATCCTGAAACATTACAAATCAAAATTCAGTCTTGCAGTACAAATTTGGAAAGGGTAAAATATTAAAATTCAGAATGACCATTACTTAAGAAGACATTTCCCTACTTGAGAAGACATTTTCTTAAACTACAGTGATTTTATTATTCTCTTTGTGCAAATAATGCTACTCTTTCTATCATTTATGTGTGATAGTTGCATAGATGATTTACTTAGAAAAGTAACAATAAAGAAAGGGCAGTCCTTGAACCACAGAAATCTTACAGTTTATCAGACAAAAACGTACAGTGAGATGCATATTGCTGAATAATGAAACTCTTATTCATAGTTAATACTAGCTTGGTTTCAGTGGGATCAGTACAAGATATTTTTTATCACAAAAAAAGGACTCAGTTGTGTAAAAGAAGTAGGAAGGAAATGAAGAAGCAAAAGATATAGTTTGACATGAGTGGTTTTATTTATGCTGTTATTATATCTTATTTCAATTAATTACTTATGGCTAAATGGAAGGTGAGAATCCGTTTTCCTAATTTTGCTTGAAATTTTTATCATACTTTCCCTTACACACTTAGGTAACATTGCTAATTGTATGTGTCTCTATCGGTCTTCCCCTAATAACTTTTGAATCTATGAGTTTGTTCAGTCCAGTCTTCCAAGGAAGGTTGCAAAAGGATGGACTGGTTTCAGAGATGACCGCATTTCCACCAGTTCTATGATTAAGTAAGGGTTGAATGTCTGTTTAAGTGCCATAGCACCTTAGGCTACAGCATGAGTTCAATCCCTTAGAAGATATAGTGGCATCCACTTTGCAGAGAAACCCTTTGGCACTGCAAAAAATTCAGCTGATACTCACCCCTGCTTGACCATCAAAGTCAGTTCATCATAAATCATATAGTGTGGAATTTATCACGTACCTGTAAATGTCTACAGTGTAGATGTGTACATATGAGCTCATCATGCTTTTTATAGTCAGTTGGGAGTAAAAGGCACTGCAAGGGCACAATTTGTTTGCCCTGCTTCAGACATCTATTTTAAGATGAGGTAAATTGTGCCCTAGAAATGCCAACTTCTCTCCATTGACTGCAAAGGCAGTTTAATGCAATTTACTCAGATAGAGATGGTCGTTTAAATCCCCGTCAAAATTCATGGGAAATCAAGGTACTTATTCCTCAGCTACTTAGTAGAAATTTAACTCTGAAATAATGTTTCCCATGCTCATGATTAATCTCAAAAATAATGTGTCATTTTTTAATTCATTATTTTTTTGAGAAAAGATGAGTTAAATGTATATTTCTCACATGAGAACATATACATTGTCTTTCTATTATCTATTTAGATGTTATATGTGTGCATGTGCACACAAATGGACAGTGCAGAGTTTTCTAAGCCCCTTACTGCCTTGTGCTTTGGTTGTGTGACAGTGTTGTGAGAATCTTAGCCCGGGGTAAGGGAGCTAAAGTGAGGGGATAAAGACCATAGCTTAAACTTGGAGGTAGGAGTTACTGCCTTCAACTGAGAAAAAAAAAAAAGTCTGAAACCTTGCCAGGAGGTTTCACTAATGCAGTGAAACTCTCTGGCAATGAATCTCCTTCCATATGGGCTCAGTAGTGGTGGATGAGTCTAACTGGAGATTAAAGGGTATGTGACCAGCTGCCTGAAGTCAGACAGGTTACAGAAAGAAGAGATACTCTGGCTCTGCATTGAAAGTATGGGAGCTACAGCTCTCATTTCAGGGAAATGTAAGTGAGCTCTCAATCTCAGTGCATAGATCTGAATTTTTAAATCCACAAAGACTGAAAGTGCGTGCATAATTATGTGTAATACCTGAGCATTATATAGAAATGTACAGCTCCATTCCATTTTGCATATATATCTATCTAGGTCTAGTAAGTGCATAGTTGTGAGATGTATTATAGTAATATTAACATAAAATTAGACTAAAGAAATAATTTAGTAGTCAGTATGCTTTTTTTTCAAAAGCAATAAAAGAAATTAACCTAATATGCTCCTCTTTGTAATAACTTCAGTGTATGAACTTCTCTTGTTGCTGCTGCTTGCCTGCATGAAGTTCCAAAAAGAAAGCAGAGCAATATCTGAGGCAATCTTTTTGTCTTCTGTGTGCTCTTATTCTGCTAGTTCTAACACATTGAAAGAAGTGATTTGACTTGGAAACCTATAATAATAGGCTTGTAAGAAATGCATATATAAAATTATGTTTGCAATTTAAAAACTTCTACAATTCTGAATTGATTTCTCTATCCACTTTTCTTGATCCTCACCTCAGGTTTTCTTTTGCCCCACTTACATTTTCATCCCTGCCTTATTAACTTCACACTGTTTCCCTTCATTCTGTTTAACTTCTCTCAGAATTCATGGGGATTATTTTTCCAAGGATTACAGACTTCAGACTTCAAAGTATGAAGTGTTGTGATGTGACTGTTTCCATTCTGTACCATTTTTACTCCTGGAAACTGTCTTATTCATTTATATTACAGAGAACATATATTATTTTGGGCTCTAACAATGCCTTCTCTAGTTCAATGAGTGAATTTTTAAAATTTATTTTATTTTATTTTATTTTATTTTATTTTATTTTATTTTATTTTATTTTATTTTATTTTATTTTATTTTATTTTATTTTATTTAATTTTATTTTATTTTATTTTATTTTATTTTATTTTTTTTGAGGGTGGAGGGGGGTGGGAGCAGGTGTGCTTAGACTCTAAAGTAATAAGTAAGACTGATAATGCTAGTGGTAATAAAGACACAAACTTCCCGGAGAAAGCTGGAAGCTCTTGCTCTTCAGCAAAATAGAAGTTATTGAAAGGGGCCCCTCACTACAAAAAGGACATTGAATTACTCGAGTGTGTCCAAAGAAGGTCAATGAAGCTGGTCTGGAGCACAGGTCATACGGGGAGCGGCTGAGGGAACTGGGGGTGTTTAGTCTGGAGAAGAGGAGGCTGAGGGGAGACCTCATCGCCCTCTACAGCTACCTGAAAGGAGGGTGCAGAGAGCTGGGGATGAGCCTCTTTAACCAAGTAACAAGCAATAGGACAAGAGGGAATGGCCTCGAATTTTGCCAGGGAAGGTTTAGACTGGATATTAGGAAGCATTTCTTTCCAGAAGGGGTTGTTGGGTGTTGGAATGGGCTGCCCAGGGAGGTGGTGGAGTCCCCATCCCTGGAGATGTTTAAGAGTCGGGTTGACGTAGCACTGAGGGATCTGGTGTAGTTGGGGTCAGTTTTAGGTTAATGGTTAGCCTAGATGATCTTCAAGGTCTTTTCCAACCTAGACTATTCTGTGATTCTGAGTACTATGCCTGAGTAATGTGTTTTTTCACTGCCATTTGTCTTTATGCATGTGGAACTCCATGCTTGGTAATTAATTATATGGTTTATTTTCCATCTGTAGTGGTAGAATATTTTTCATCAGGAGCTAGGCAAAGAACTATAGCATTTCCAAGCCATAAGAGAGTTGGGAATGGACATCTGAAAAATTTGATTGTGTTAAATGGCCAAGGACTATTTAGGAAGGTTTCATGACCTTAGTTAAGCTTCCTCTGCACATCGAAGTCAAGTTCTAGAAGAACCTCCCACAGAAATGATCTTGTTTGGTTTATCAGTAAGGCAAGAAGAGACAAAACTTGGAAGAGGCTGTGATAACATTATCTGTTAATTCAGGAAATTACAGATGTGAAAATGTCACTGGATTATGGGTTTTGTTACTTTATTGTTTCACATTATATGTGAGAAACACTCCCGATTTTAAAACCTAATGGAAACTTTTAAGGACATAAAATGTTCTGTTTAATTCAAAGTGATTTTTAATTTAACTTTTAACATTTTTTAAAAATTTGTTTTTCAGTATTAGGTAAATTTCAAGACAAAATCAGTGAAATTTACCAAAAGTATTGAGAAAAAACTCCAGCATTTCAGCTACATTTTAGGGTCTTCTTTAGTTCTAAGTGCTAAATTTTGGAGAACAGTTTCAGTGCAATAAAGAGAGACAAGTTTTATGTGTAAGAAGTGGATGGGATGCAAATATTGATTAAATCTTTGCACTTGTTATCCATATGCCTTACCTCATTTAGAACTAAAATTACTTTTCTTGAGGTCTTTTGGGAAGGAGTGGAGAAGGAAAAGAAACAGTACAAAAATTTCAACATTAAAATAGGTTTTTTGAACAGTATTTAGATATTTTATTTACTGTGTGTAATAGACAGGAAACAACCTGTTCATAGCAGGGAGCTGACTCTCTTTTACACATAAATACAGATTCTTCAACTACTTTGATGTACTTCAGGAACAAATGAAATGATTAATATGGTTTCTATTAGGCAGAAACCCCAGGAAATTGGTAGTTACAGATTCTAGAAACCAGACTGGTGGAGTGTTAATGATTAGTTACTTTTTACTGTGTATTACTGATAAAAAACATTTTCTCCAGGATTACTAGCTAAGGTAAGCTTCTGTCTTTTTTTCTTTTTAAAGTGTTATTGAAATTACGAAACCAAACTCCAGAACTTCAAATTTCGTGTTTTTTTTCCTGATGTAATTATATGTTGTATTTCTCTAGCAAATGCTTGTAGATAATTGCTGCATTTGTACTTTTACAGGTGGGCTGAAAATGAAATATAGAGTACTATTGCTGAAGAAGGTATAACAAAAGATATGAGAAATAAATTACTGTGTTTGCTTCAAGCATGTAAAAAGCTATGCTTTTTCCAATTGCTTTGTTCATTCAGCAGTTTTCCCATGGACAAAAGACATTTTTACACAGTCAGAAGAACAGTTATCGATCTGTAAGACAAAGACTCTGGTTATATGCTGTTGTGACCCTTATATTCCATAAAATGGAAGTGTTCCTCTCATGTAAGAAGAAGAGAAGGCTTATTTATTTTCTTATTTATTTTATCACAATCTAAGTCACAGTTTTTGAATCTCCAGTTGAGTGCCAGATACCTGTTTGAAGAATGAGAAATAGCTTGTCGTTTCCGCAGCTCTAACGTGCTTTCTCAGCAAGTTCTCAAACATCCACCAGCAGAATCGTATTACCAGAGGTCACTGAAGAAGTTGCTCCTGACAGTATGTATTATAACAGAGAGTCATTATTGTTGCAGTCATAATTTTTATTAACATTACTCACAACCTATAAATGCCAAGATTAATTCAGGACCAAACCCTTTCCTCACTCCCCTCCCCACAGCTACTTTCCTCATTCTCCTGCCAGCTTGCTTGTCTCCAGGATTTCTTTGAAATACTGACCTGCTAAATTAGAACAGCAAATACAAGTAGATTTATTTAACTTTGAAAGCCTTGTTGGCAGAGTCTTTTCACTTTGTTGTGAAGTAACTTCCACACTGAAAGAGCATCTTAATGTGATATTATTCTGTTCATTCCTTTTTATCACAAGCACAGCTTTGTTTTCCATAAACTCCGGAGCTTTATTTAATTGTCAATGTGATTACTTACGCTACAGTGTAATGAACATTATCTGAAGTGTTTGGTGTGCTTTTCTGCCTGGTGCTCAAAACATATTACTGTAAGCACTGAAAAAATAATGGTTTATATGTTAGCATTTTCTTCCAAGTTGCATGGAAAAGTCTTGCATTTACACTGGTCAGGAATGGCAAGGGGAAGACTCTTACTTCAAAGGACTATTCCTTGGGTATTTTGCTCATTGGCAGCAGCTAGTTCTGGCACCTTTACTTCCAGTTCATCAATGTGTGAGATTCCCAGTTGTCACTGGGCACATCTATGTAGGTGCACTGGCTGCACTTCCCCTCCAGGGCAGTTCTGTCTTGGGAAGCCAGGGCAAAAGGCAGCATGGTAGAGTGGAGCAGGGCTATGAAGCTCACCGATATAAAAGTTTTGTTTACATGGGCAGGAGAGGACAAACACAGGGCACTGTATGCACTATGAATTTCCTGAAGAAAATTTGGGATCAGTTAAGACGACATATAGATGCACTAATGCAGACCTGTGGCCCAAATAATAGACTGATACCTCTCTAAAGACTTCAGTAGCTTCAGTGAGGTACTGTGAGAATGTTGCTGAGCTGGCATGTTTTTTGGCAGATCAGTGCTTGTGTAAGAACAAACATATATCTCTCCACACCTGCATATATATAGAAATATCCAAAGACATCAGCAGACTTTAAATAAATGATAGATTAAAGCTAAACCCCTCAGGTGAGACAGCATTGTGTTCAAGATTGGTGGACACTCAATGTCCCTCACCAGTAGTGAACAAACAAATCCTAATTCAAAATGGAAACTAATAAAAGTTAATAAAAGAGCAAAATGGAAGGTGTTGTCAGTTAGACCTCAGAGTACTTTTTTCTTATTAACCTCTTATTTTTGCATGACAATATGTGAATATCAGTATTTTGTTTTCATGGTAGTAAATTTTCATTCATAAACATATTTCTACACTAGAAAAAAATTCTACACCAGAAAACCCAAATCCTTAATTCAAAAGGAGACTGCTGGATTAAATTCCAGTAGCTAGTTGTTAACTGAAAGCTTTCAATATGAATGATTTTTATTTTAAAATGAAGGGATTTTTCCTAAACTAACTCCTTTACTACTACTGCTACTGACACTTGACATGTCCGTTTTTTGGACACAAATAATTCCACTCTTCATGGTGGCATAACTTCAATATTCATCAGGTACATTAAGCTTCTGTTGATGGGTTTTATAAATTACAAATTACAACATAATATAACTTTTTGAGCAGAAAGGATTATTATAATTAAAGCCTGAACTTTTGACCACATTATGGCATTAAATTTTGTATGGCACAAAAATATTTATTGAGGGCATAAAACCAAGGATAAACATTCAGCCTTTTTGTCATTATTATTTAACTACTCTAGTCACTGAACCTGTCTGGTTCCATTTCTGTAAATACTACACTATATGACCTACCTTGACCAATACATTTTACAAGCTGGAATCATCCATTAAACTTGTGAAATGACTTTGCCAATACAGCTTGTACAAAAAGCCAATAAGTAAAAAATGCTTCTCCTACAGGCTGTCTTAGCACTTCTTGCCATGATTAATATAAACAATTGTCTGAGTTTGACTCCAAGGGACTGATAACTAAACAGAAATAATTGTGCTAATTGAAGGAAAAGATAAACTTGTGTTTTATACCATTGCCTGGAGTTTACGTGCAAAATATATTTAATGTGTGCCAAATATACTGTGTTGCTAAAAGACATGGAAAGGTGATGGTGATGATACAAATATTAATGTTACTTACTAAAAGTGGCAAATGCAGAGTATACTGGAAGTGCATGGTACAGCAATGATGAATTTTCTTTGACAACTATGATAAATAATGTTAGCCTAGTCTTTCTAGATTTCTATTCCAGAAGCTATGCCTCTACATATGATAAGTAGCTCACACTAATTAAAAAAAACAGTCTGTGTCCAGAATTAGCTTAGCCATTGTAATATTTACTAATGATACATAACAAACCAAAATGAATACCACAAACTCTACTGCCTAAAATTGTCCAAGCAATTGTCCTCTGTGTTACTCTACATTTTGAAAAGTCTCCCACTAGTCTTTCAGAGCCTCAAAACTCTTTGAATAAAGACCTTTCATTAGCATTCAGATGATGTGGTGTTTGCAGAATGCTACTGGCCAGCATCTAGCTTCACTTAGACCTTTATTAGAGAGAGATTATTTCTTTTTTAAAAGTTGAAGATCATAGGAGAGAAAAGATGTCTAATAATTAAAACAGTCTCCAACAACTATTCTCTGCTAAAACCACTCTTCCTATTGTTAAATACAAACTATTCTGTACTTCTAATCTAGAATTAATTTGTGCAATGTTTCTATTATTTATAATTTTCTGTGTCATCAACTGCTCAGCAGATTAACAATACTCCTTTTATTTCTGAGAGTAATTATAATGGGAGAGCTTTTGTATTCAGACTTTTTAATGAGGTTATTAATACTTACATCTCATTACATCTGTTGAATCATAATTTAATTTTTAATTACTACATGCATTCCTTTGTTTTGTATATCTGTATATGTACATGCTGATTATTGGAATTGTTTATATCACAGAGGCTAAGAATAATTCATTTTAGACAAGAAAACAGTTATTGTGCCATTGTTTTCAGTAGAATTAATATATTATAGACATTCTGTTCTTTTGGCTATTGATCAGAGAACTCTTTAATTACTGTTCCCTAAATTTAACATTTTAGAACCTAATTCAAAATCTTTGGAAGTCAATGGAGAAATTCCCACTGATTTCAATGGCTGTTATATCAGGGCATTAACAAGTTTTATTATTACAGCTCTTTATTTCTTAAGAAAAAGAAAACGTCTTTTAATACTGTCAGAAATTAAGGACAAAATGGAACAGTGAAGAGTAAGAAGGATGCGTAGCTACTTCAAGGGATCTGCTCTCAGAGGATGCAGAATTTGTATTTGGTGAAGAGAAATTAAATGTGACCTTTTTTTTTTTTTTCCCCCCCCAAACCTAGAATCCATTCAGCAAAGTGGGGAAATATAAAGAAGCCATCAGGAAATGTGGAGAATACTTTGGCCTTGATCCAGCAAAGCACTCAGACAAGTGCTTGTCTTCAAGCATGTAAATACTCCTATTTGAGCCAATGGACAACTCCACCCCACATGTCTGGCTGTTTTCTGTCTGGGTGGATGAAGGGGGTAGGAATTTAATAGAGAGTTCATGATTATAGTCATGATTAAGGCAAATCTCTGGTCACAGGTACAATTTAATTAATTTATATCCATTCTAAATTTCTATGGCCTAAACCTGAAGACTTAACCTGACACTTCATTTCTTATAATAACCTGTTAAGCCATTGAAAGAATTATATGTTCTGAAATTGAAGATGTGACTTGAGATATGATTTATTTTCACTTATTTTCACTAACCAGCCTTCTGGCATCTAGCCTATGTTAGCCACAAGGGAGAAGCTCTTCTAGGGGAATTTGTACCACCTGTAATTATTTTACTTTTGAATGGGATGAAATATCCTTTCAGATTTCCTAATTGTCTCTAAAAGTTACTAAGAGGGCTTAGAGAACAACCTTACTATGGCATCATCATTTTTTATGTAACTAAAACTAATGGTGATGATGAAGCTGAACATAAATGTATACCTTTAACAGGTGTTCCACTGGCCACTGGCCCAGATGAACCTGTAGTGAACTAAAAATACATTAAACAATGAATTAGCTTTTATGGGTATTTAATGAATCCCATTTCTCCATATTTACACACACATAACCCCAAAAGATTCTTTAATTAAGTGCTTTCTTCATTTGCATTGTATGTACAGAATTCCTCTGCTTTACCAGATATCAATGAATGAACAAATACCCAATGAATCTATGTGCAAGCATGATATTTAGCTCATCTGTAAATTGATACTACTATTTCAAAAATATGGAGCTACATAATAAATCAAATCTTCAAAAACAGGGGAAAACAAATTGAAGTTGATGATTATTGGTCCATGATTACTCATATGGCCATGACTGAGGTGTTTAAGAGTAGGGTCGATTTAGTGCTTAAGGATCTGGTGTAGATGGGAACTGTCAGTGCTAGGTGAACGGTTGGACTAGATGATCTTCAAGGTCCTTTCCAACCTAGTTGATTCTGTGATTCTGTGATTCAGACAAAACCTCCGGTTGAAATCTGCCATGAGAAAACATGAAGAAGCAAAACAATAAGCAAGACAAATTTGAATAAAAATTCAAAAATTATAAATTAATTGTAGGTAAGTTACCCAGGTAAATTCCTTGATAAATAACAGAATCATGCAATTATACAACTCTATTCAAAATATATAGGTTAAACTACATCCCAGATATGAAAATCAAATTTGTAGTAATTCAATTAAAACTTTATAAATTACTAAATTTTCCATTTCGAAACAATTTCCTTGGTTTTAAGGTAGGTTATGTACCTGTTTTTGAGGTCATAATCTCTTAATCTGTTTTTTACAACCATTCAGTTGTGCTGACTGTGTCCCTTCCCAATCTCTTGCCCACCTGCAGCCTTCTCACTGGGGGAATGAAGTGAGAAATACAGAAGACATTGATATTATGTGAGACTGTTTAGTCATAGATAAAATATTGCTCTGTTATAAACACTGTTTCAGTCCTACATATAAAACACAGCATTGTATGGGCTGCTATGAAGAAAATTAGTTCCTTCCCAACCAGAGCCAGTAGAGTGTGTACCGTTAAAACAGTTTCCTTTGACAGCTTGACAGCTAGGTGTCCCATTTTTGCTGTGTTCTCTTGGTAGGTCTGATATAAAAAATATAAATTGCAATTACAAGGTAAAATTATCTAATCTCATAAAGAACTCTTCCAAAATTGTAATGTAGCAGGTTAGCTGTCTAAGAAGACAAGATTTAGAACACTACAGAAATGAGAAATTAAGTAAAAGAAAATGTCTATGAACAGGAAATATACAAAAATAACAGTGAGATTCATATTTTAACTAGAGCAATTATGACTGGAAAAGAAGTACTTTTATTAATAATATACAATTCATAAGTGATATCAGCCCAAGTGAGACTGTCTCCTAGGCAATTTAGACTAAAATAAAATGTTACCTTAAAGTGAATGGAAAGCAAAGTCACAAATAATTAATCTGTAGTAGTATAACTAGTGTTTGGATCAAATAACTGCCAGATAAGCTTTTAAAAAATAATGTGCAATAAGTGTTTTCTGTGGTTTTTAAATTATAGTTTTATGCAAAATTGAAAGAAATTAACAAGCAGAGTAAAAGTGAAAACAACTTAATAAGCAGAAGGCAGTGAGGTTTCAACCCCCAACCCTTGCATGTAAGTATCTAATGCTAATTAAAGATTCCTGATCCACAATTACTTATTCATTTATAGTATCTAGGAACTCCAAAACTCTCCTAGCACTTGCTAGGAATAACAGTTCTGCAATTCTGCGATTTCTCTAAACAATTGCTGTCTTTGACAGCTGCATGACAAAATTAAACTTGCTAATTCTAATATTGTAATTGGACTGACAGTACTCTGTTAATGTCCTGTTGGGTAATATCTTTGTATGAGAGAGTTGATGGCTTCATCAGTATTTTAGTATGGAGGCAAAATATGAATTAACAGCAATAATGAGGATGTTAGAGTCTTCTACCTTTTTCGCTGGGGAAGAAAGGTGATCCTGCAAATCTCACTCATGCATAGTCTCATTTATTCTTAAAAACTGCCCTGTTAGACAGCTTCTCCATATGTTTTTCTGGCACACAAATAAACAGTTCAATGAATGTGAGTTATGTAATTTTCTGATTAATTGACAGGAAGGCATTTTTTTTTACGTGCAAGAACATACAGATCTATTTATCTTCATATGGGGAAAAATATATACAGTCTATCAGTCAACCTAACATATTACACCCCAGTCTGACAGTACTGTCACACACCAAATCCTTTGGGCTTCATTTCTAATGCTACTCCTTAACTTCACTCAGGAGGCCTGGCTGCACTTGCTTGTTACTGCTGCAATTCCCTTGCTGCTCTACCAGTCCCATGTTTTGCTCTGCAGCACAGAATGGGCTGCTTCTGCATGACATTTTGAGGAAGATGACAAGGGAGGAACCATGTTGAGTCGGTCTACATGGTGTTTTGCAGACACCTGAACGTAAGCTTTATTTTTCAGTCACCTGAACCTGAGTGAATCGTGTTACTGAGCCTAAACTAATACGTTGAAATGCAAAGTTATTACCTCAGTATTACATTTCACAGAGTTATCTCATATCTGTCTGAAAACAGTGCCAATGTCTTAAGGCTTTGAGAATTAGGATTTTATCTTGTCTCTAGGAGACTCCATCAATTGCAGATATTTTTTCCCAAATGTGAGTTGTTGCTTAGTTGTGCGTGTAGCAGCCCTGTGGGAAAACATGTATCCCATTCTCAAAGAGAAAATTCCCCACTACAGATTACGTAGTGATAGAAAGATTGGTTTATAACAACCTTTCTGAAGGAAGTCAATTAATAAAATAAGATTTTTTAAATGTTGTTATTAAAATACTGGTGGTTTTGTCCGTGACTGTGTAAAGATCGGTCTTTTCTGGGTTATATTCTACAGTGTTTATGAACGCTTAAGTTGATTACTGAGATAAAGAAAATGTAATGTAAAATCCAAGGAAGTGGATCATAAACTCCATGGAGAACAGTGGAGCATAGTTGCTTCCCCCCCC
>NW_020799092.1:56696025-56730758 GCF_003259725.1 Athene cunicularia
CAAATGAAGGGTAATTAAAAAAGATTTTTCTTGGTTTATAGTGTCTCTTGTTCTTATTACACTGAGAAGTTGAACAAGTATTATCCCCATATTGGCTAGATTCCAATTTGTCTTATTTAAAAAATTTGTCCGTAAAGGCTAGATTTGGAATTATCTTCTGAGCTGCCTTAGATTAGTTGCCTTTTTTCATCAGCTAAAACCAGTAGTAACTTTATCTAACTCCTAGAGACTAGAATGTTTATAGAAAGGATCATTTCTTTTGTGAGATACTTTTTGAGAGGTTTAACACAGATTCTGAAGAAAAGGATGCAATAACTAGCAGAAGGTACCAGAAACCTCTTCAGTCCATTCTCCTGATGATTTTCTGGTTTAGGGTCTAGGGTTGCCTACTTATGCAAGAGTTTCTTCTATCATATTTTTAAATTTTGGCAATTCTGCATGAGAGAAAGGTGAGATTAATCTAACCAGTCGTACCCATTGAAAGATAAGGTAGGTGGCTTTCAGACACCATTTTCCAGGGTTACTCACCAGGTGGGACAGGGTGGTAGGATACTCTATAGTTGTATCCATCCCATCAAATGTTAAATGTGATGAATCTCCTGTCATGAACTGTAGAGGGTACCTCACACCACTACCGTGGAGTAGATGTAGCTGTATGTCTTTTACACAGCTAAAAGTGGAAAGACTTATGCTCATTGAAGCTGCTGCTAATATTTTGAAACATCTAATTTTATAGACCCAGCAAATTTAGAAATCTGCCCTCAAAGTCTGTGCAGTACCACTGCAGAAGAGACCTGGTTTTGACTTCAGACTGTCAACCAGTCCTGCAGCTGGCAAGAGATCAATGTCAGTTCTTGTGTATACTCAGAAACTATGAGCTGTGGGGCATTAGCACATGATATACCCAGGTCAGTATCTTTAGGTGTGTACCGAATGAGGGAAGCTTCAGCAATTCTATTTAAAGATAGAAAGATATGACCAGTATCCTGCCACTGAAAGTCGTCAGACAGAACTAAGCAAAAGATGCAGATATGCCGTCTACTGAACACTAGCCTGAATTTTATCTTCTACTTGCATGACCTGAATTTCTTGTACTATTTTATCTGAGGTTTTCATATCATCTAATAGTCATTGTTTGAGGCTCAAAGCCTAGGAAGGTGAAAGCTGTGACAAATTGTTATTCCTGTTTTCTCAGTAGGAAAACTGTTTTAGGAAACAGTAATTTTTGATATAGTTGCATTTTGGCCTTCTAATTCCTTCTTCTGTGTTTAATCCAGTAAGACATTACTGCTCCAATTGGGAAGGAGTCAAGGGGAAGATGACAGAAAATAGGACGTTTTCCAACATTAAGACCTGTGCATTTCTATCATGTATGTTTTTCAAAGACAAAGGACAGCCTTTAGGGACCCTACTACAATGTTTTATATTCTAATAATAAGGTTCAAGGAAAAAAATATCATAAAGTACAGCATAAGCTACATTACCTTCCAGCAAGCTTTATGTGCAAAGCAACTAGATTACTTGACTGTCTCTCAGGAGCCTGAGAATTAATTAATACTTGACTGGTTCTTTGAAGGAATAAAGTATGGATGGTCTCCTTTCATAGTTAATGCTGTAACTAAATTTCCTTTTAAAGCATATTATGGGTTTTTGTGTCCCTTTCTAATTGTGTATCATAAATGCCAGATGTTCTGGGCGTACAAAGTGGCACTGATGTGGGGATAGAAGTAACGTTGTTTCAGTGACTTTAACTGTGCATTCCTACACTGACAGCAATGCTGGGGGTTTCGTAAATGCTTTAAATTAGAACTGTTTGGCATTGGAACACTGTACTATAAAAGTTACAGTTAAGGGAATTTTCACTAAAGTTGATGTAATTTTGTACTCAACCATGTGTCTGGGTTTGATAAGGATTCAGAGTGCTAGAAGTGCGGCAATCAATATCCTTGTGTTTTACTACTCACAGGCCCCTAACTGCAGGAAACTTAGAAAATCAATCTTTTATATGCAGGGAATTTTGTTTGTTTGTTTGTTTGTTTGTTTTCAACTCTTAGTCGCATTTTTCTTCTTCATCATTTGGGCTGGACAGCCTGAAAAAATTCCTCAGAGGTGACTGTCTTCACTGCTGTCAGAAACAGTGGAAGAAACTCCTGCTGGAAATAAAGTGAGCCCTTCTGGGTAACAGAGACATCAGTGCCTAAAATATTGAATCTGCTAGAGACTTATGCTAAGGGTCCTTTTCTCCTTGCCTCAGTTTGTACTAATGATGTTGTACAATACCTTTGTTTCTATTTCTGTGTCTTCTCATCTCACTTCTTCCAGCCTGTTGAAATTCCTGTAGTAGTTTCTTTGATGGCAAGATTCACCCTTTTTCCCATGCGTGCATGCAGTGTTTAGCATCAAGGATTCTTAAAAATAAATAGATGCACACAGATATTACCACAACAGATGTAATAACGACCCATTGGGTTTTCTACTAAGCTTCGTTCTCAGTAAGATGAGTCTGTAGTAGATGAATTTTTATTGCTCCTTTTTCTTCTGATGTCCTTAGGAGAGTAATAATTTCTTTCCTTTTTTTTTTTTTTTTTTTTTTTTTTTTTTTTTTTTTTTTTTCCCTAGACTGCTGATAGGGTCAAGAACTTTCATAAATTAGGTTTATACTGTAGTGGATGAAGCATGGCCACACCCAGACTAACACAATTGCATCTGATTTTGACCCAGGATACAGATCTCCATGTCATAGCACATGCAAAGTATGAAAGTGCCTTTGTAAGAATTACAAGATTTTACTGTTGATTAGCCTGCAAAATTCATAGTATAATCTATTTTCCCTTTGATAGTACATGACTTATTTTGTAAAGAAAGATGTAAATAGCTTTGATAGAGACAGTAACAATTGTAAAATTATTGCTTAGTCATTAAAAATGACTTTCGTTAACTCTAGAGAATGCATAGTTATTTATTCACAGAGCTTTACTTCCAGTTAATATTTAGTTGGTAGTCAGTAATGTAGCAATAAAATGAATTTGCTTTTCAAGTAAAAGGACAGAATAAATGCTCAGATTTTCCAGCAAAGATATAACACATTGTTATGTTAAAGAAATCAGATAGGATTATACAGGATAAGGATAGTAATTAGGACTTACTAAATATGTCCTGTAAAACTATTAGATTCCCAGAAAAATACCAGCTATTTGTTTTAAGTGGGAGAAAGCAATTACCGCTCCTTCACAGGGGCAGTTTCAGGGCTGAAGCTTATGTATTTCTTTATTGCACTTCAAGTAAGAGAAGTTGAAATTAGTGTAAATATACTGTTTGACATTTTGGTGTTCTGTGACAAACTATGATCCTGCCATCACTCCTGTCGTGGGACATATACTGAAGCAATGGATTCCAGCTCTGACAGTGCTGTGAGAGGAGATATACATCTGCAGAGCTATGTTGTCATGTTTGGCACCGTTTTGAAGCTTGAAGCTTCTTGGAAGGTCGTTTATAGTACATTAATGTTCAGAAGGATTTTGCTAGTTATGTTATCAATAACCTTAGAAATAACTTGCAGGCCTGAAATATCTATTCACATGCACATGTCCAGCATTGATCCTACTAAGTTTAAGTGTCAGAAAGAAAAATGTCAAGGCCATATATTAGTTCAGATGTTCTGCAGTGGCAAAAGAGTACTTAACTGCACTGTGTGGGAGGCATTTCTGTGCAGAGTTCGGTCTTCTATCTTCCTTTCTCTAAACTTTTCTTCTTTGCTAAGAATATTTTTTTTTTTTTTTTTTTTTTTTTTTTTTAATGGGTGATTCTTGTAGAAAGCAGATTACTAGCTAGTTTTCAAAAGGACATTGAAATTTTTTACTTCCTGTCCTGATTCTAATCACTATAATTGCTCTTATACAGCAAATCTAGTCACTGCATTTATTTCTGCTTCCCTCATATGAAGTAAGTTATGGGCTGTCTGGAAAATCATATGGCCAGTGGCCAGGTATGCATATATTAAAAGGGGAAAGAAGGTGGAAATGCACCAAGGAAACATTTCTACCATAGTGACAGATGTGATGAGATGGTACCTGAATGATGAAAAATTACTGTTAAAAATAACACCAGTTAAAAGCCTTAAATTGATTTAAAATCAAAACCACTTTGGTTTACAACTTGTGTAAATATAAGGCCTGAGGAGTTTTCAGATAAGATTGTTAAATATTGAATGTTTTAATTTTAAATTAAACATCTTAGATACAAAAGCCCTTGATAGAAAATACAAAAATGTGGAAATCAGTATGTCAAGGAGGTGAGAAATGAAGATTGTCAGTCAACACAAATTGACAGCTGTTGTCCTGACTTGGCTTGATAATGACACCCAGAAAACACTTTATGCACTCAGTTGACAGAGGTAAGAGCAAAGTATCTCCATGAGAAGCTCAACACAAGAGATACCTCAAACCTAACACGATTCATAATAACCTTATTGTGAAGCTGATACTCTTTGGTTGCACAAGGCCTTTAACTTCTACATGTCCACAGATTACTTATAGGTCTCTCAGATTATCTGATAAGAGAAACTTTGCATTGAAACAAATAAAATTCATTCCTTACTGCACACAAAATCAACTATTTTGTGCTAATATTTATCGTACTTTATCTACTGATTTTCTGCTTTAAATTCATTTCCTATATAGCATATATTCTCAGGGAAACACTGTTTTAAGATGAGTTTGTGCTTTGTGAGGAGGAACTTCCCTGTAAACCTCTTGAAGTACTTCTGGAAGTTATTAAAAGCATGCCTACTTTTAGTTTTACCAATATTATCTCTTTGATTTATTTATTCTGTTGTGCAAATCCCTGATTAAATATATCTTGTGAAGGCTGAAAAGGATTTGAATATATATTTGGAAAATAGGATAAGCATGTGTACATGCCCTTTCTTCTGAGAAAATAATGGGTTAATAGTGGCGGTGGAGTGAAACTTTCAGTGAGGATGTTTACCAATTTTAAGTAGGTAGCTTTAGCAACTAACTGAAATAAAAGCTTTAGAGTCTAAAATGTAAACGATCTGATGAACTGAATGATAATCATTAGATCTTACAAGGATATTGTTTAACATGGCTTATTTCCAAAGTCTGCAAAGTTCAAAGGAAATTGTTGAGCATTCCTTATTTGAGCTGTCATGTGGAAAAGGTATTTATGTTTTATTTTTTTAACACAGGATTGAGGGCTGTATAATGTTAAGAACTGCATGATTGGCATGGCATGGCATGGCATGATAGGTAGGAGCGAAACCTAAAATAGAGTGCTACATGGGAGAATTAGATGTGAAATTCATAAAGGTGCAAAGTCTGTATATAGTCATTGCCTCTAAAAATTTATCCCTGTTTTTCTAAGAAACCAACTCTACTCAGGGAACTGCATGAGCATTTTGAAGCACAGTATTAAAGAGTCATTATGAAGCTGAAAATTTAAGTGTTAAGAAAAGTATAAATCTATAAAAATTTTTGGAGCTAGAGAAAGTAACTTTAGAAGAAGAAAAACAACAAAAAGGTTGCTGTTCTAAAACTGAAATTAAATGGAGGTAACAGCCTATGCAATATTATTTGTAATGTAGGCTGACACTGTACCAAATCATGCTTGTGTACCATACTCTATCTTTCAACATATTTCACCTTGAAAGCATCAGACTAGTGTAGGTAAGAATGCTGATCTGAAAACAGTGCCAGAAAATTTTTGTGGCATTTTTATTCTAGTTACTTTATTTCAACAGGCACAAAAGCTCTTCAGTGGTGATCCATAAAGAAGCAACATAAAACATTAAAATTGAGGATTTTTTTTTTCTTTTTTTTTTTTTTTTTTCTTTCTTTTAGGTAGAGGTATTAAAGAGAAGAACTGTTCTTTAGTAGCTTGATAAGGGGCAAATCAGAGATTTAATTTTGCTTGCAGTTTCTGTTAATAGTAGTAGAAATTATTTTGGTTAATTTTAAATGACAGTATTGGGAATCAAGTCCAAGTCAGTCTCTTCACCTTCTGGTGCAACTGCTGGAGGAAGATAGGCGCTATCAGATGACAGTTCATATATCAAAACAGTTGCTGAAAATAGTTACACCTATTTTGATAGTGTGCTTATTTCTCTATATTGTCAAGATAACTGGCTTGAGCAAGATACCTAACTCTTACATGACAAACTGGGTGAAGTGTATCATGTACTATAGTGAAGGAGAGTCACTTAAGCTGTATTCAGACTAAGTGTGAGAGATGACTGACACTGCTGTTGTGACCACAAAGCATATAAATAGAGATTTGAGGAATGCAGAGTTAATATTCTGTGGGTTTCCTCATCCAGATTCACTATAGCAGAGTAGTTGTGATCCCTAAGTTAGGACCTTCAAATATTCAGTTTGCAACTATTTTTCTTGACTAGGTTATAAAATGCAGGTATTAAGTTCTCTGGATTCCCGATTATTTTCTTGAATAAAAATCTATGACAAATTCATAACAAGGAGTGAGAAAACTGTCTTTACCATGGTAAGAGAGAGTTGCTAGTACCTTAGAGGCTCCTGATTTATCATTTGTTCAGGAGTTTCTTTGTCAGCATGCAAAATAAAAAAGGCATTCAGAAGAAAACAAATAGAGTAGTCTGATAGGATTGCTTTACAATAAAATATTAACAAGATTTCTAATCCTGGCACATTGCTGAGACAGTGTGACACAGGTCTAGTCATTTGAATTCCTTGTAACTGTAAAGCCAAAATGAAACCAAATGCAAATATTCATATTTCATACCTATCAGAACTTCTCTGTGCTACATGTGTAGCAACATATACTTTACAGCAGTGTTACAGAAAAGATAACAGTATTGCATAGGTTGTTTAAAATCTACTGATATTTCTGTTGGCTTCAGAAGGGAGAGATCTTGCCTCTTTGTTTTTCTTCCACAAAACAAAAATTATTATTTTATTACTATATCTTAGTTCTCTGTATCCTAGCACTGTTTTTCCTTCTCCTGCATGTCTTTGCCTAATTCAGTAGTATATTGCCAAACTTGCATTATTATTGGGAATCAGAGAGAATCGCTTAGAACCATAATTAAAGGAGTTGAGAAAAGATGGGGTTTTTTTTGCTGTAGTAAAGAGCAGTTTATTTAAGAGTAGTAAACCTGTAATATTAGTCAAGACTTTCAAAGGAATTATTTTCAGTCATGACCAATCCTCGCTGTGCTGAACATATACAGCTTTGTAACACCAAATCTCCATTCTTTGCAGCCAAAATTTTGCTTTTCAAGCCCACACACTTCATATGATTCTTAATGATTCATTTGTTCCTGTGTTGTCTGTGTTGGTAATGGACCTGCCATCTGATTCAGCATGTTAGGTCTTTGCTGCCAAACCATTTCACATGTGCTTGTTTACTCGTTCTATTTCATGTGCTCTGCTCTACCTTCTTCTCCCAGCTACGCCTTCTCCTTGACTTTTGTGTCTATCCTACACCATTTCTTGCTGTAAGGAACTCTGCTGGGCTCTGACTTGGGCTGTGCTTTGGTGGCTATTGTGTTACATGGTTGTGAGTGGTTAAAATTTTCAGATGAAGGAAACGGGCCTCTGACAAACTCCTGGGCTGTGAGCACCCACTGAACAGTGCATCACAATTCAGTTCACAAGAAGTGAATAGAATATGGCAATTGAAAGCAATACGCAGTTGTAACTAACAAATATATCTGTTTTTTGAAAACAGTGTATTTTTAAATGAATGCATGTTGAAATATATGTGTGAGGAGCTGTGTTCTTTTCGATTCCTTTGAAACAAACATGATGGTTTATTTCGTTTATTATGTTGGATTTTTAAGAAAGGCATGACCTTGCAAGTTGCCTATAGCAGCAAATTCCTGGAATCATGTGGAGACACGTTAACATCAGTGCATCTCTGTCTGGCAGAAGTCTACCCACTTGATTTAGTGCAGAAGAGCTCAGCATCATAAAATCTTCAAGCCAAGATTTGTGCTTTTTACTTTCTTTAATAAAGAACCAAGCGTATAAATTGTCCTGAATAAATAATAAAGTCAATAACTGCAGAGGATTTTCATGAACAAATCCTGCCTTTCCATTTTTAAATATGTCAAATCTGGCACAAAGTTATAGGTAGTAAAGGTTTGATTGAACATGCTAATCTAAGCAGGCTATGTTTGAGGGAATAGATTGTCTTTATATATTGTTCTCCACTTTGCCTAGCACTGTCTCTCTATATATATTAAACAAGCATTCTCTTTTCCCTCCTTATCTCTTTAATATCACACAGATTGCTAAAATAAATCTCAAATGTTCCTCTATTACATCTCATTTACATCTGTTCTTGACAGATTTCTCACTGTTTTCAGAACTGGCAATGTAATGAAAAAGATATGAGTCATGAGAAACTGGAATAGAAGATAAAGGAAAAATTATAAAGAAAAAAAAAAGAGAAAAATTGTGGGGGGGAGGTGGGGGGTTCAGTTAGAGATATTAAAAGACATATAGAAGTGCAAAATTCATCCAAATAAAATGCAATAGAGTAGATGAACTAAAAATGTCAAAAGCTAATTTCTTGTTGTTCATCTGTACACAAGAGCTGAAAGCTAAATAAATCCTCATCAGGCAGAGATGAATGTCTGTTCATTGATGGCAGGTATCTGTGAAGCTCTGTTCACAAAAGACATGGCTGCACTCTTGATAGTATTTGCCTGTGCTGGCATAGAGCAAGCAGCAGGAATACCAGCAAAATGGCTTGTGCACATGTAGGATTAATTCAAGCCTTTCATGGAGCAATGAAAACCAATGCAGCTTTTCTTTAAGATATTTCACCATGTTTTCCTCATACAGAATATTTAAAATACAGAATCCTCATACAGAATATTTTAAAATATCCTAACATTTAAAAAGAAGTATCCAAAGCAGATGAATACTGTGAAGAGAACATAAAACTGCATCTTGTCAAGAATGATCATACACTTAACATTTTTTATTCAGTTGACACAGAAATATTTTATATTTTTCTCTTTGGAGCTGCTCTAGTTTGTGGAAACTCTTAAAATAATTGACGAAATACTCTAGACCCAAAAATATCTTTCATCTCCTGTTCCTATGGTAAGTATCTTGCAAGTGCCATGCCAACAGTCCCAGGGGAACTGCAGTTGCCTCTTGTCTCAAAAGTAAGATTGGCCATACCAGCTCAAATCAAAAGCCTATGCAGCCCAGCATCCTGCCTCTGATGCAGACCAATAGCAGATACCTTGCAAAGAATATAAGAGCAGAATAAACATAGGGCACATAAAAAGCTTATCTTGGGGCTTTATTGAGCAACAGAAATGTGGAGGTCAAGAATACCAAGGATGTAATAGTTTTGTGTGGTTAATAAGTTTTACTGGATTGCTTTTCCGCATATTCATCTGTGACTAGTGTATACCTCAGTTACTATGCATATCATCAGGCTGGAGTCTGGTTCAAATGATGTTAAGAGATTTCTTGATCAACTACAACTAATTTGACAGGTTAGAAGAACCTAGGACATCAAACAGCTTTGTATATTGGTCTTTGAAACAAAAAACCAGAGAGTTGTTGTTTTTTTCTCAGACAACATAATCTGGGAAACCTCATCTCCATTTAGTCTTCTGAACAATGCTAGTATGTCAGTAGTCTTCTGTGAGCAAATTTGTTAGTCATTTATGTATATCTGTCCCTTATTAGCTCCTAAATATTGCACTAAAACCTGCAATTTACAAATAGCAAGGAAACTGTTTTGATGTTCCTCAGGTCTAATTTATTTCTATTTATTCAAAGACCACAAAAATCTCTTCAAAACTATAATTTCAGTATTTGATAAATTTTTCTTTTTTCTGAGTGATCTTAATATTTTCACAAAACTGAGCCCCAAGCATTCTACTCTGGGGACCACTGATAATTTAGAGGCAATTGCCTCTTTAACCTCATCCTGGGAAATCTGATCCAACAGAGCAGTGGAATCCTTAACTAGAACTCCAGGGAGCTGGATGTTATCCAAACAAGGCTTAATCTGGTCAACATCAATATTCATTCTACTAAAACCTTTCTGTGAATAATGTAAAAAGGGAATATATTTAGGTTTTGTGGTGTTATTTTATTTTAATTATTGTGTTATTATTACATTTTAACAGCTAACTTACTTGCTATAATGTTTACAAAATAATAACAGAATTCAGAGAGAGATGCAGATCTGATCTGTTTAAGTATATGCTTCAGGGATCATCTACTATAGCGAAGCATCTTTATTAATGGCTGCATCACTTGTCTGCCTCCTTTGCAAATCAGATGGATCCTGCTGAGAGTACCAAATGCAAATGTTAAATTGCATTCTCTCTTCTCCATATGTGCCCAGCACTGATGTTGCTAGCATGGTATCCTTGATCATTAGGAATGACTATCTTAAGAGAAGCCATGCTGCTGAAGTGTGAAACATATATAGTGTCATTCTGCTACAACTATTCACAGAATAATGTAGCTGCTGACAGTGACCATGGAAATCACTCTTAACAGGATAAGTTTACAGCTACATTTGCAGCTGTTTAATAAAAAACACATTAAAACAATCATAAGCTATAAAATTAGACTGTTTTACTTTTTGCACAGTGTCATGAAGTAGGAGAAAGAAAGTAGATATTCCATTTTTTTCTGAAGTTACTAGAACTTTTGTTCTAGTAATATTTCATTAATAAGACACCAAAGAGTTCAGGCAATGCAAACGATAACACAGTCTCCCATTTTATTTTTAGCCTTAAAATATTGTAGTAATAAAACCTGTCATAATTAATTCCAATACTGAATCATAGATCTCAGAGAAAAAAAAGCCTTTAGAAAAATGAGATCTTCTCTCTTGAGGCTTATCGTGGGGAATACAATTGTGAGGCTAGTTTGGTTTTTGTTTTTTCAAGAAAGATAGGTTTTCCTATTATACATATTTCTCTGATCTGTTTTTATGCTTTTTATTTCTAAATATCACGTGACAGATTAATGAATTTTGTCCCAAGGAAACAAACTGAACTTGCACCAAAACTGTATCAATATTTCATCCAGAAACAGAACTGTCCCTGAAATTTTTGCTGACCTCTGACTGGAATCAAAGAACACAATTTTCAGTCACAGATGAAATGAACTTGGAGTTAAAGAGAGAACATTCTAGTTCTTGTTCAGTATGCTTCTGCCAGCTAGTGCTCAAGCTCATTTAAATGAACAGATTTCACACAAGAGAAATGAGTGGCAAAGCTATGGCCAAGGCCATAAAACGAGTTATTAAGAAGTCACGTGTTGTGGGTTCATAACACATCAGCAGTGACGCAGTAAGTTTTTTCAGCAGAGAAGCACTGAAGTAGTTTAATATCAAACAGGTCAGCTCACTGTAGTGCTGGATCATGGGCTAGCACAGCTAGGCTGTGGGGTGGCATTCCCAGGTTGTACCATCCTGACCACTAATGTAGAACAGCTGACAGAGCATAGCTCACCTAAAGGCTATGTCATTCACTCGCCTGCTGCCTCAAGTTCCATTGCCTCAGCTTCTTGTTAGTAATGTGGGAAAGCTAGGGAAATACTATTCTGGAGTGAAAACCATTAATCCATATGCATTTTGCTGTCTAAAACTTTTACCTCATTAAAATATTTCATTTTCTTCTCCTATGATTAATTCAATATCTAAAGTACTGTCATTGATTGTTGGATGCTGTGTTATGGAAAATAATCTAGTCCCTCAAACTCTAATGCAATAAACTGTGATAAAAATTTTCCTAGGAAGGACGACTGTTATCTTTAAAGATAAATCTGTATTGCCTGATTTGCTAAGTAATCTGAAACCATTAGATCTTAGTACTACCCTAAATGGAGGATATTAGGCTGTTTTCTTAGCAAAGTTCTGTATGAGACAAAGGCATGCTGATAAAATCCTCGGTTAAGTGGAAAGGATAATGCTGACCCTGATAGGAGCTATTTGGTTTTAAAAGCAGCTCTACAAATGATTTTGGTAACTACTTTCCTGTGAACGATAGTTAAAGCAGAAATATCAATCGTTTGACAGAGTGATTCCCTCTACTTTCATTTTCCTACCTTATTCCATATCATTTTGCAGATATGATACATCAGCAAATCAAAACAACCTTTGTGCTTCCCACTGCAATTTAGGGAGGGACTACAGAAGTCCAAGTTTTCTTATGCTGTTCTAATTTATACTGTCTGCACTGAAGAATTTATTTCAAATAATCCTATGTCCAGAATAATTTCTGAGTACTACAGGCTACCATGAATATGTGTAAATTAACCTGAATGAAGAAACTGTTTCATCAGTCCTGGCTCCGTCAAAGATAGAATTCCTGGAAATAATAAATCTATGTTAGTGTTCATTCATGTTAGTGAAGTGAAAGAGAATTTGAAGGTGTTTTTATTTTTCATAGTAGCATTTACAACTGCTTTTTCTAATTAATATGTTTTCTTGTACACATTACTCTTACTAAAATGTGAACAACGATACACTATGGGTAAAAATGAAACTTCTGGTGTATATGTTTTTAACCAGACAATACAAATAAAACCAACATTTTAGAAGTTTGTCACTCAAGGCTTTTCATAAATCTGAAAGCAGATTAGGAACAAAACCTTAGAATCAAAATTAATCCTTGGTGAGAAAATTTGAACCAGACTTTCATGACTGTAGTTGCTCAGCGAATTCTAACAAGCATAGCACAAAGCCAGCATCCATTTTGAAACAGAGCACAACCTGAAGTATTATAAAGCTCCTGGGAAAAGATATGAGGACCTCATCTGACTTAAGTTGGTCAGAGTTGCAAGCATCAAAATGTATGTATAGCATAGACAAAAAGATCTTGATAGCTTTGGTGAATCCCTTCATATAAACTTTGTGACAGATGAGTTCACCTGAGGGCAAATTGAACATTCATTATTTTAATATGGAAACTGGTACATAGGTATTGCAGCAAGCACTAACACTGTAAAACGTGAAAATGTAGTAAAAAAGCAAATACATAGAATCTGGTATTGTGGAAAATGAGCTAACCCTAAAACAAAGGGGGGAAAAAAAAAAAAAAAAGGAGGCATATAGGTCATGAAGGTAAATTCAGAAAAAAATGAGTCATGAGCTGAGGAAAAGCCTGACCGTCTCTCTTTCAAGAGAAACTTATACTAATGATGTGGCAGAATAGAAGAGGAAGACCCAATTCATCCCATCATCTGTGTATTTAAACAACCTTCACTTAAGGGAGAAAGTAAAACAGTATCATAACTGTGCTATCACTACAAGAGTTATACTCCAAGGTTCTTAGTTTTGGTCACTTTAGAAAAAAGAAAGAAAAAATACAAAAGTAACCACTCACATTTTAGCTAAAACAGTGCACATGGATATATGAAAATATGTTTTATTAACTAAGGAGGAAAATGTTATGAGATATGGTCAATGCCAAATAATTTTTATGCTTGATTGATGAGCAATATCTGACTGAGATCCCTAGACAAAAAAGGGACACATTTATGAGCATTTAAACTTTGAGACATCACCTTAAACTGCCATCTGAGCTTTGCTCACTTTGTGTTATGGAAAAATATAATTAATTTTAGTGCTAAACATGCCACCAGTTTACATAAATTTTAGTCCAGAGGGAAAAAGTAGATAAGCATGACCAGAAAAACATGAAGAGTGGACTGAAGCATAATTCCTTGGTTAAAGATAAACTAACAAAGATAGTGTCCATAAAATGAAAATGGTGTAGCTGGAACAGAAGACAACAGGTAAGATATTCAAGTGCCTTGCTCTTACATGCACTTCACTGAGTTAACAGACAAGAAAGGGAAAAAAAAAAGATTTAGCAGTAAGAATACTCAAATAATTGCACCTGTGTGCAATCCAAGGTTTAAAACACAAGTCTGCAAAGATGTCCAATAAGGGCTAAGTATTTAAAAATAAGCATTAAGAAACCAAGGTTGTTAATTGTGGAGGACCTATTCCTGAGGCAGGAAAACAGTATGTGCAAAAATTAGATCTCCCACAGATGCTTTAAGGAAGATATTTGATATTTTTTTGAAATAACACAAACAAATGTTTTACACTTGCTAAGATAAGATCTGTATGCTTCATCAGAGAAGGAAACTTCAGCAGTAATGTGTCGATATAAAAAGATCCTTTCTTTATATATGCTGAAATGCACCACTTGCTTCAACTGCCAAAAGGAAGCTGGAGCATCATCTTTCTTAAGAATACAGATTATATTTTTCTGTAGAAATTGTGATTTGTAAAATGAATGTAAATTTCAGTGCACTTCGCTGATTGCAGCTGCCTACTTTGAAATATTTGTCAAATTTTGATGAAGCATGGGTGATCAGTGTATTGATTTGACTTTTTAGAAAGTCTGCTTTTAGGCAAAATGTGGACTTTATTAGCCAGAGTAGAAGTTTAGGAAGGCATCAAGGATTTTAAACCACAACAGCATGATTGTCTTTCCAGTCCCTCTCTCAGCCAGGTATGGAGCTTTCCAAGGTTTATAAATATAATACAAACAAAGATATTTGTTTACAAATATTGGTGTAGTGATTCAGAAAAATGTGATAGAAGACACTACTTCCATTTGGGACCTGAAAAATATGAGAGTAGAGGAATTTACACACCAGATTTATTTGAATGAGTTCTGTCCTACCTGATAGCAATATCTTTCAAGAGGGTATAATTCAATGTGTGTGAGTTTAAATGGGTTGCAGTGAAGATTAGTTTAATGGCGACTGTCAGAGACTGGATGAAGGGTCACATCTGAGACAAGAATCAATAACCAACCAAAGGCATTAATCCTTTTTGTGTGGTTGTGTAACATGTGAGTTGGAGGCTATAAATTTTATATGAAATGTATGATTCAATGTATTAAAAACCTGCCTTAGTTGAACACAGTCCTTCCAGGCAGAAGATGATGGTTTTTCTCACAATAAGTTAATCATTGGAGAATAGTTTAGTTAAGGACTAAGTCAGTCAATAGGTGAAGACAGACAGACCCCTAATTTTACATTGTCAAAACAAATGATCTGCCAGCAGTGGGTTTTGCATTTCAAGGGAAACCACAGAGCAAAGCAACAGTGTAAGCCATGCTGGAGGTCAATTAGATATGGCTTGTTGGTTCACTAAGGCCTTTGTTTGCGTGCCTGGAAGAGTATTGCATATAAAAGTAACTGGAAAGGTGTAACAGACTTTGCTTGGGGAAGGTTGTTTATGGAGAACTAGCTCAGTTTCAGGAAAGAAGGTGCTGGAGCAGGGATGTGAGAAACTCAATGTCCCCTAGACAACTGGAGTCTGAACTGGGTTCTTGGTGAGAAAGTGTTAGCCAAGCCCCCTGAACACCATAGTCATTACAGCATTAGCCTCTCAACCCTTTTTTTTTTTTTTTTTTAATTGCCTTAGTAAGGGAAATTTTATTTTAGTTATGTTATCAATATTATTCCTATGAAGAGTTTGTCCCTAGAGGAATTATATTTTCTCTTCCTTTCACTAATATTCTTAAATGTGTTATATTCCTTTAAGTATTTCCCCCTTCACTGCACTTGCCACTTCTTTTAGTTAATTATCATCTTTAAGAATCACGAATATACCATCTATTCTCTCTTTCAGTATATAGTTAGAAATGTTAAATCAGAATGGGCCTAATATAAATTTCAGAGGAGAGCTCACCTAAAACAATGTTCTTCCATTTAAAATTACCTTACATTGACAGTCTTTGAACCACTACTCATATCACAATATGATCCTCCAGAATAATTTTGTTTAATTCTATAAGTCTAATTTTGAGACACATTGTATGAAAATCTCTACCAAACTCAAGCTACGCTCGGCTCATTTAGTTAACTGATAATTTTATTCAAAGTCATTCAAATTTACTTTCTATTTTTATACTTTGAACGTTTGCACTGGCTATTATTCTTGACTTTGCTGTTAACCTTTGCATGCTCATAGATCTTCTTTTCTAATATTTGTTTCAGTATTTTTTTAGGGAGAGAATTTCTCAATCTTTTCTTTGTCCTATTTGCTCTCTGACTGATGCTCTTTCTCTCCCACAGTGACTGTTTAATGGTTTTTGCCCTGTAATGAATTCTGCCTGGAGACAGAGGAACCAAACTTCAGAGCAGACTTTGCACAGCTTCGCAGAATTCAGTGAAAAGTGTTGACAAAAACTCCGTCATGTGAAGTCCTGGAATAAAATGTCTCTAAAGATTATACTGAGAAACAGCCTGATTTCTGACTGGGTCACCAGCATCTATAATTTGTTCAGCAAACCAGCACAGAGGAGTATGTCCACCCTGTCAAAGGGACAGCCTGAGATTGAGCCATATAAGATACAATGGAGGAGTGACTTAGCCTCTTCCAGAGACAGTTTTGCTAGCAGTCCACCAAAAGTTACAATTTAGCATCATCTTCTCCAAGGAAACCACAGTCTGTTTTATAAGTAATCTGCAACTAGAATTATTGAATTAACCTTGATTTACTAAACCTAGTCTTGTTTTCTTACTAGTGTTCATTTCAAGGTTTCTCTTCTAGCTCTGTTGCCAAGTCTAGAACACACTCTGTGTTCTGGGACTGTTTAGAGCATTATGGAGATAAGAATTGCATGGCTATTTTTGCTCTAAATATTCAATATTCCTAAAAGTTACTCTAGGTTTCTAAAAGTTCTTCAAAGACCTTGAGAAACTACTGAGAATAGGAAGGTTAACAGTTTCAATTTTGTTTTAATGAGATACTGCATTCTTGAGAAGCTGTAGAGATAAGGAGAGAAGTAACTACAAAATAAATGAGAAAAAGGAGAGATGTAGCAGAGAACTAGGAGATACAAGACACTACAAATGAAAGGCTCAAGGAACATGCTGTGGGAAATAAAATAAGGAACAGTCTAAGGGAAGATCTCATCTTTATATTGCACATTTCTATTTTTGTAAATCAGTAATAGTCGTAAAAAGCTGCATTGAGATCACCATCTGGTTCTGACACCAGATTATGGTGAAGTGTAATGCTGTTCAGCAAGACTCCGTGAATGATTTGAAAATATGCTGAGCTGTTGCTGCATCATTCTTTAAAGTGAAAGTCAGATTAGATGTGGAAAAGAGAATGTGCAACATTTGTTTGTCCCAAGGTCACTGCAAGGAGCTTTCAGAAGACTTTGTCACTAGTCTGTGATGAACTCCGTGCTCTGAAGCTCACGTTTCCAAAACAGATGATTGAGGAATGCTGTGGTAATTTAATTTGTTTTCCATCTGTTTAAAATAAAGACTGAACAGCATGACAACAATATTAATTACAAATTTTGGAAATGTTTGGGTTTGCCTGTAAAACTACACTTTTTAAAAGTTGCAATCTTATTCTGAGATTGACACTAATTGTGACTGTCCAACACGTGCTTCTGAGAAAATACCACAAAATTTTTGAACATTTCATCTGAGAGTGATACAATTCTACAGTAGACTCAGGAAAAAAAAATTAAACTAAGTGAAATTCGTTGTCATAGACTTAAAAAATGTCAAGATGATTTCTGAGTTTGTGTTTTTCAGACAGCAAGTATAATCATTACATAATATAAAATATCTACACCAGCTCTCAGCACAGAAAACTGTTGTTCTACATAATTACTGATATTAATAAGTAAAATTGGTTTCAACTGAATTATATAATTTCAATACAGTTTAATTTTAATATAGTTAAAATATATAATTATAAATATATATTATAATATAATATATATTATAATATATAGTTATAAATATATAATTTTAGATTGTTAGTGCAAAATGTATATTTTTACTGTAGATGAAAAACTTTTGTTAATAATTTTTCCTTTACCCTGGACAGATTCTTTTCTCTTTGCTTTAAGGCTGTAGAAGATGGTGTTTTCTCAAAAGTCAGATTCTCCCTCATAAATATTTTTTTAAATACAGATTTTCTTAAAAAGGAAATTTAAAAAAAAAAACCAACACCCAAACAACTTGTTCAGAATGCATAATTTGACAATGAGAGTAGATGTCCAGACCTTGAAGATGGATGGTTTTACTCTCTGTGTGAAAATGTGTTGAAAATATCTACCAGTTGGTGCAGTTTGCTGCTCCAAAGGACAAATTATTTGTTTTTATGCATCTGCTGTCTAAGTCAAACCTAGTGGAGATGATTTAATCGAAGCAGATAGAGGGAAAAGGGAAACTGCTTAACTGAGTCTTCATTTTGACTGCAGCACTGTAGCGAGGCCCTGCAGCACACAGTTTTGTCTCTCTAGGCAAGTGCAGCTGTGAACTGGGCTCCCAGATCCAACTGGAACTGAGATGTGAATGGGAGAAAAAGGTAAGAGTTGCTTTGCCCTGGCTTAGCTTTCTGATCTACTGCTTCTGCTGCCTGACTCTCCACTGCCAGGGAAAAGCCGACACTCTCTGAAGCTGCCAGCCTTCCTAGGAACTTTAAAAACTTCTCTCCAGTTGTTGCAGCTGGGCTGTGTGTTTCCGTATCACAATGATTTCAAGTCTGTCAAAGAAGTGACTGATTTGGAATCTGTTTTTTTTCATGTATGGGAGTAATGGCCTGGAAATCCTAGGTTTCTCACTGATGATATTTGTTGTTCAGCAGAAGTTGTACTAAATTGAAAATAGATTAGTTTTGCATTTTGTTAGGAAGTTACTTCAAATAAAACATCAGAGTGGATTTTTTTTTTACAAAAGCATTAGTTGTGTTAACTTGTTCACTGTTAACTTGAAAGATGTAATACAAGGCACTTCTTTGACAATAAAAATTACTGCAGGCATTATAGAAATTTCAGAAGGAAATAGATTTAAACACGCTAAATTAATAAAAAGTAAAGAATCAAGTTAGAGCAAAAATGAAAGAGTTAACACGAATATGTAGATAAAGCCGAATGAAATTAGTTTAGCAAACAGCAAATATACAGCTGAAAGACAAGCTATTCACTGATGTGAATCCAGAAACAGTTTCATCCATGAAAAACAGTCAGAAAGGTATGTGAAATACTCATTTCAAAATCAGCCTAAGATATAAAAGTGTAAAAAAGGTGTTAAGAAATCATACACATAATAAGTTTTGTGTTTAACGTGAAAATGTATGAGAGTCTTGGGAGTTACAAAGTAAAACTGGATTTGGGGGGTTTTCTTGACTTATTATTTGCTGAAAAAAAAAATGAAGCATATTTTTTTTTATTTCAACGGGGGAAAGTGTTTTCTTTTCCTTAGTTTTAAGTTGAACAACCCACCTGAAAGTCCATTCTTCACATCACTCTTGTTGCTTTAGAAAGAACTTTTCTACCATGAAAGCTTGTTTTGCTGTTTCTTTTTTCTAATCCAGCTTCCTTTATCTTCCACTGAGATCCTCTTTGATAACTCCCTCAGCAATCTCCTCCAGTGATCAAACCCTCTCATCTGGTGATCTGTTGCTTAGTTACATCGTCCTAGAATAAAAATTTGAAGACCTGGCTTGCTTTGGCAAAGGGACAGGTATCTTACCATACAAAGCTGCTCCATTTGAATAGATGATCATCAAAGATGAGTAACCCTCATTGTACAGCATTTCCACATAATTATAGGTATTTCTTGTCACATCCTCTGGAATTATCTCTTTATGGAGACGAAAGTTAATATAAAATGTGATTAAATACTATATTCAAAGTATCTTTGAAGTCTGCCTCACATTTAAAATGTCAATTTCTAAACAAAATGGAAGGAATGATTTCTAGATGTACAGCCTCCATAAACTGTCTTATGAATTTGTATCAAAATCCCTTCTATTCATGGATTAAGACACTAAATCTTTTTTTCTATGTGTTTTCATTTCCATTTACTAAACAAATTTTCTGTTTAATAGAGAAGATTTGATTTGCATTAAAATGGAAATTCTGAATTCTTAAATATTAGGGAAAGAAATGTTTACATCGTCTAGAAGCATTTTGCAATACTTTGTGGGTTTTTTTAGTTTTATTTTTTATCTGTTTATTCTGCATGCAGGATTTAATACTTTCAATATGATGTATTAAGCAACTATGTCTTGATGATAGTGTGTCTTGCCATATCTAGCACAGATGACAACAAATCACTGGAGATGCTTTATGGCATTGTTCCAAAAGGAAAAAAAGAGACACTTTAAGTAGGTTATTCTATCCCCTTAGTAATAAATTAAAAATAAGGAAAATATTCTACAATCCTAGTACTCGAGAGGCTTTTTCCTTTAATCTTCCAGAACTATTCCTTGCACATTAGATTTGTTGAAGATATTGATATTGGGGTGTTTTTTTATTTCACAGACATTTTCTGTCATCAACATCGGCCTCTCAGTCTCTATCATCTGAGTTGGTAATCCATTGGTTCAGATGCCACTTTCTGACCACAAAAGACTTCCAAAGCAGGAACTGGTGCTGTATCTATACTTCATGGCAATTTTATTTGCCTCTCAGCAGTATTGGCCAGTTGGTAGATAAACTGAAGTGTATGTTCACTGTGGAAGAAGTACATGAGAAAAATGCACTTGAAGGTAGTCTTTGCAATGTTCTATTAGTTTAAAAGCAGTATAATTCAAATTAACCTACTTGCCCATAAAAAGGGAAATACATCCTTTACATGATCAAAGCAAGAGTTAATCGAGAATTCAGTCAATGAACACCTGGTGGAAATAAAAGTGATCCTTAAACTAGAAGATATTATCCCTGCTCTGCCTCAAAATTGCAGAATAAAAGATTTTGAGTGGTTCAGTAGAGTTAGTTCAAGTGCACAATTAACTTTGGACAATTTGTCTTTACTTTGGTGACTTCATGAAGTGCTAAGGCTTGGACAACTGACCCAAGCCAGAGCTGACCTACAGATGAATCCTGCATATTTTATAACGGAAAACCATTGTGCTAGCAGGTGTTGTACTAAGTTATAACAACCCACTTAAGCTGATGTAAAAAGTGCTAAGCATTGAAATACTGCAGCCTGAACAACAGACCCCAAGATGAAGCTGCTAACTTAGTCTGTAATCATTAACAAAGTGTGTAAGCTCACTAGTGAAAGATGCAGTTTAGACAGAATATAATCAGTAGTGAGGAGAGAATGTATCCAACTTCCCTGGTTTAGCCTCGTTCAGGGCTGAGAATCAAAGTGTTTGGCCTTGGTAGAAACTCCCTTGGTCTCCCCCCGAGCATGGCCAAGCTTTGGGTGGAATCCAACAGGAGAATGAAACCAGAAATTCTCCACTCAAAACAAAGGTGCCAGCTATTCTGGCCTGTCAATCTCTGGTATATAAGGCTGGGCCCATTTACAGTGACTTTGTCAGCCTCACCTATGGGGGACGCACCGCGTAGGATTTCCCCCTTGCCGGGACAGGCTCCCCAAACCCTCGCTGTAACCGGGGCTGCCCAGCCACTGCGGGGCTGGGTGATGGGAACGTGTGCAAGTGGTGATGTGTCTTTCTTAATCACTGTTCTCTCTCTTGTGTAGTGATGATTTGATGCATTTCCCTGTATTCTCCTGTTTGCTGCTTTAAGTGCACTATTCTGCTTTTTCTTACTGCATGTTTTCTGTATTACTCTGTTACATTGGTTATCACTAGTAAAATACACCTACTCTTTTCACTCTAGTGTCTGAGTTTAATTGGTATCCTTAATAAGCAAAACACTTCAGAGTTGAGAAAATCATAGGAGATCTGCAATGAGTTCCCAGGAAAAACTGCCAGACATATGCAGACTAACTATACAGCACTTTGCAGTCATTTTCCTTTTTTAAAACGTGTATGACAGAGTGCTGCAATGGAAATCTTATTCCAGCTTTGCTCCCTGATGTTATTTTCATGCCTTATTTTTGGAAATGTGTTGTGGGCCACTCACTGACATTTTTATCTCTTATGAATCTCTGCATTGTCATTATTGATGTTTTTGGTAAAACCTTCAGGGTATACAGGACACAGCAGACTTTCCAGAGAAAAAATAGTTCAGCATTCAGATATGAATACTGAGTGTGTATTTTGGATCAGAGTTGATCAAAACTGTACCAAAAAAGCTCCTGTCACCTTCTTGTTAGGCATCTTTCATGCTAAAAAAGGAAAAAAATTCCGTTCTCTGATACTGATATCTTTTTATTTCTTGAGAGCAACAAGCTTTAGTCTTGATTTTAATGTTTTTATCCTAATTAAGTACAGTTGCACTGACATCCAGAAAGTTACATCTTTGTAAGCCATCTGAGATCACAATCAGGAGCTCAGTACCAGAAATCTCAGATATTTCTTTAGTTCAGTGGAGTCTCTTTGAGAATCCTAGACATGCTTGGTTTGGTTAATTGTGTTTATGTTTGTGTTTGTGTGAGCACTGAATGTGTTCATGTGCACAGATCCATGTGGCCAGCAGTGTGTGTTTATGCATGGGGTGTACAGGTGTGTGTGTGCCTGCTGGGAACACATGCTCAGCCTCGCCGCTGGTTTGACTTGAGGGCACAGGGCTGCAGCAGCCTTGACAGTTGCGGCCCCCTACTTAACACTTTACTGATTCATCGTCCTCATGATTTCAGACATGTTATATTTATGTGATTTAGTATGAGATTTATTGACATCTAAAAGATTATGCATCTAACCTCTTCTGTTTGTCTAGCACTCCTGTTGTAGTCATTGATGAGGGAATGGTACCATGGTATGGACAGTGTGCCTAAGGTAGATGCGATGAATCACCTTGAAAGGACCTTTTTACTTTCATTGACTAGAGAGGGCTCTTAAATGATAACCTTAGACTAAATATGGAATTTTTAGATAGGTAGAGTTGCATGAATTTAGTATTTAGGAACCTGAAGATAACTTCACCTGAAGAAAACAGCATTCTGATGTTATAATCAGTAATTTGAAGTTATGGGACAGATCTTCCCTTTGGTGTTTGCAGGCAGAATGAGCTCAGATCTGATTAAGATGAAGCCACATGGGTCTTCTTGATTTGTTCTCCTGGTCTCACAAGTCTCTTGTCCCTGACAATAAATCTGAATTAATGAGAGAAGACAACTATGAGACTGTGAAAAGCTAAGAGAAAGACTAAATTCTGTAACCTCTCCTCCTCCCGTATTCAGAAAAAGAAAAAAACCCCTAAAAATAGATTATACTGATTTTGTAAATTTCTGCTTTCTTGCAGAGACCTTTATTTCTATTTTGAGAAACAGAATGTTATGGTCAGCCAGAGACAAATAATGAGAGCAAAGACTGTGCAAGATCCTTTTTAGATAAAATCTGTATGAAGATTTGAGGACTTTGCATTTGATAATGCATAGATTTCAGTTTGCCTACCTGTCATGGTTTAACCCCAGCCAGCAACTAAGCACCCCACAACTGATTGCTCACTCCCTCCTCTGGTGGGATGGGGGACAGAATCAGAAGAGTAGAAGAAAACTCATGGGTTGAGAGAAAGACAGTTTCATAGGTAAAGCACACAAGCAAAGCAAAACAAAGGATTAATTCCCCACTTCTCATTGGCAGGCAGGTGTTCAGCCATCCCCGAGAGAGCAGTTACTCCATCATGTGTAACTGTTACATGCCATCACTCTGAACGTCCCCCTGCCTCCTGCTTCTTCCCCCAGTTTTATATGCTGAGCATGACATCATACGGTATGGAATATCCCTTTGATCAGTTGGGGTCAGCTGTCCCGGCTGTGTCCCCTCCCAATCTCTTGAGCACCCCCAGCCTACTCGCTGGTGGGGTGGGGTGAGAGGCAGAAAAGGCCTTGACTCTGTCTAAGCACTGCTCAGCAGTAACTGAAATATCCCTGTGTTATCAACACTTTTTTCATCACAAATCCAAACCATAGCCCCATACTAGATACTGTGAAGAAAATTAACTCTATCCCAGCTGAAACCAGAACAGTAATAGAAAGGTATAATTTAGCATCACTAGAGATTTTAAGATCAAGAAGTCCTTGGAACAAAGGAACTTTCAGTGGTTTAGTCCTCTTATGAACTAGGGTTGCCTAGAAAATAATAGAGAATATTAGCTACATGTTTAAATTAAGATTGCTGCTTAGGTGTTTCAGCTGTGTAGTTTAGACACTTACTGTAAGAATCAGATTCTGGAAGCCTGGATATGAAGTAGTCTGATTAATTTACCACTTTCAGTAATTCAAGTACAATAATTGTCATATTGCTTACATTATATCTCATAGACTTGCTAGTCTAATGATTTTCTCTTCAGAGGAAAATCCATCATGATTGCAGGAAAATTTTGGGCTAGTGGGTTACATAGTCTTGATATGACATTTCTGAAAAATAAAGGGGAAAAATGTGTGAATTTACTGTAATTACAGAAACCTATAAATATTTTTATTAGGCACAAGACATTTGGTCATGTTTTGATCCAAAGCAGATGAATTGAGCATGGATCTGTTACTGTGTCTTAATATTTTTGACAGTCTTACAGTTAGCACCTAGAAGTGTTGTTGCCTCTATAAAGGTAGCAAAACATAAGAAATATCTTCTGTGGGCTCCTTACCCCCCTTCACTGTCTCAATTTGAGGTTGGCTGTTTGGTTCTTTCTTTAACTTTCCTTTTATTGCCCAGCTACTGACTACTTCATTTCTAAGACAGTAATTTCACTACTTTACTTAATACATTACCAGAGGAAACATTCCATTTTGATAAGTTTTACAGTCTGAGTCAAATTAATAATCTTTCCAAATCCATTTTCTTCCATGCTGCAATTTATTAGTTACTAATACTGTGATCCATGGGTCATCATTGGATAAGGTATCATCTCCATTTAGGTTTCTAAGGTAGGCAGAACAAATCACTATCCTAAACTATTTGTGTATCTCTATCGACTATAAATAGAGCTGAAAAAACAATGCTGGACTAAAATGTCCAAATTTTAAACATCTAATAGGAAGCATAATGAAAGCTATCCCATTCGTCTAGGCTTTTCCTACTGGAAATATACCTTCAGAGTCTTCAGAAGCAAATTTTCTTCACCTGTCTCAGATTTTTTAGGATGAGATGAATCTTTTTCATTAGGTATTCACTACGTTTCATTCACCAAAGACTAGTGCATTATTTTAGACCAGACATCTTTTAGATGACTAAAGTTAGATGAAATGAGTCCCATAAAAGCATTTTTACCTTTTCTGAAAGGATCTATGCATGAATCAAGCTTCAGGCATTGATTCTTCATATTATTTTGGTTATGTTTTTTTTTTCTTACAACATGCTTTTAGTGGCTTTGAGTCTAACTTTCATAGGTGTTACTTTGGCACAGATCAGATCACAATCATATTCAACTACAATAGTGAAATGTGGGGAAAAGCATGCTCTCAAGTGGCTTGGCTATTTGGAGACTATGATAAATTAAGTTTACAATTGAAAACACTTTACTAGTGAGGAAGCCATCGTTGCTGATGTTAGTGCTTAAAGAAAGCAGTGAAATTTGTCCACTGAGTTGACTACAGAAAATAGATTTTGTATCAATAGAGGTACCAGGACTCAAACATGGAACTATAAAGAGGTCTGCACCATCTTAATGGAAGTATGGTTAAAGTATCTGTCAATAAAACCATCTGTTGTAAGTACTATTCTAAACCTTATTATGGTGCAGAAAACTGTAAGTATTAGAAGTCAAAGCTAATACTCTTGCTGGTGTCTGACATTCAATATTCCAGAAAACACTAAGAGGTCAGATAATTAAATAACTTGTATGACTCATCCAAGAGCATGTGTTTTGATAGCTCTACTCTGCTATTGTTAACATATGTTAATGATAATATGTAATTTAAAGTCTTTACAAAAGTACAATGTTGATGTTCATGCTAGTTAATATACTAGGAATTATTCTTATGAAAAAATACACTCCTCCTCAATTTTGCATAATAGCTGTGCACCTAGAAAACACAAAACCACACCCGGTTTGTTTCTACATATTTTGCCCTAATAGGTGCTCAGTAGATGTATTTACAAGAAAATGACTGATTGAAACAAGGAAGTCATGGGAGGGATTTGAATATGATGTTTTATATGAGTAGATGATGTATGTTTCAATGTTCAGAAGTTTAATTTTGCAGTTCAGTGTCTTTTGTAGAAAGTTTGATAATTCACCATACATATTAGAAAAATATTATATCAGCTCAGATAAATGGAGTCTTAGATAAGCAAGATTATTTCTACTATGCTTGATAGCCATGCCTCATAACATAACCACAATTTGAATTACAGTTTGAAGAACAACTGTTTTAATTTGTGAGATATGTCCATATGTTTTAACTGAACATTAAAATCAAGGCATGTCTTACATGCCCCTTTCCTAATACTTGGACCTCTTTCAGCTGACAAGATCTGAACTACAAGATGGGAAAATCCAGAAGACTTCTAAATCTACTGTTTGTTATCCTATTGAATGATGAGTGAAAACAATTTTGACCGTGAGCAGACTGGATTTCTCTTGTGTGTCATATCATTCTTATATGATAAAATGACAATTTCACTAAAACCATAGAGAACTGGCACTTTCAGGACTACTCTGGTGGTCTTTGTTCACAATGTTCAGTGGGGCTCTGAGGTCTGAGTTGGCCCCAAGGCTTGTTTACAAAAAGTTCCCAAACTGAATTCTGGGAAACATGGAATAACAACAGCGCACACTGGAATTCTATTAGCAAATCTTGTAGTTGGTGCATTACTGCTGGGGAAGAGGGTCACTTAAAGAAATGTGATAGCCTTGTTACAGGACACAGAAACACGAATGATTCTTGTTCCTCCATACATGAGGTACTGGGAGCAGTCTGCCTTGTGTATGACTCCTGGGTTTCAGTGCGGCTCTGTAAAACATAGCTTGCTGTCCTCTGTCTGGAAATAGATGATGAATTTTAAATATCTGTTTGGTTACTATATATTCAACTACTGGTTAAAAAGATCAGATTATATCATCAGCTCATATTATAATCTCTTTTTGCCAGGAAATCTAGAAGCCAAATAAATTGAGCCTCCCAACATTTACATCCTAGGAGGCAGTGCTTTCACTTATAAAATAAGGCCAAAGCTCAACTAGAGTTGAAATTGGCCAATATTGTGTCAAACAACAAAATAAGTTTTTAAAAATACACTAATAGCAAAGAGAGGTCTAAGGAAAAAGCTGGACAGATACTTGATGAAGGTGGTCACCATTAATAAAAATGATAAATAGGGCCAAAGGAAAAGTGGAGGCATTCAATACCTTTTTTACTTCAGTCTTTAACACTAATGGCAGACTTTGGGCTGACTGGTCTGCTGAGTTGGAAGACCATGACTGAAGGAATGGTGACTTTTCATTTGTGGACACTAAAAATGTAGGGAACCGGTTGTAGCAGCTGAATGATCATAAATCCATGGGGGATTTAACGTTGGTGTGGCTTCATCTTGAATACTGTGTGAGTTCTAGGCCCTACAGTTTAAGAAAGATGTTAGGTTACTCAGATACATCCAGAGGAAGTCAACAAAGCTGGTGAAAGGGCTGTGTATTTGGTCTGGCTGAGATGGGGTTAATTTTCCCCATAGCAGTCCTCATAGTGCTGTGCTTTGTACTGGTAGCTAGAAAGGTGTTGGTAAAACACCAATGTTTTGGCTAATGCTAAGCAGCGCTCGCACAGCATCAGGGCTGTCTCTCCAACATTCCCCTTTACTGATAGGCTGGGGGTGGGCAAGATCTTGGGAGGGGACATAGCCAGGATGGCTGACCCAAACTGACCAAAGGGGTATTCTACACCATATGACATCTGCTTAGCAATAAAACCTAAGAGAAGGGAGGAGGAGGGGGGTATTGGTTATTAGGACATTTGTCTTCTGGAGCAACAGCTAGGCATACTGAAGCCCTACTTCCTGGGAAGTGGCTGGACATTGCCTGCTAATGGGAAGCAGAGAATAAATACTTTGTTTTCCTTTGCTTCTGCCCATGACCTTTGATTTTGCTTTATTAATCTGACTTTATCTTGTCCCAGGAGTTTTTTTTTTTCCATCTTCTTTTCTCCTCACCCTGTCCTGCTGAGGAAAGGAGTGATAGACCAGCTTGGTGGGCACCTGGTGTCCATCAAGGTCAACCCACCACAGTCCTCTTTTAGCACTCAACATGGGGCATAAGGAATTCAAGATAAGGATAACTGGGAGAAATATCAGGTAAAACATGGACTGAATGATGTTATAGAGTGGAATGATCATGGGGAATTTTCAGTTGTTGTACTTGTGAAGGGACAAGGGGTGTATTGTGTGTAAATTGTCCATTTCATTTGGTGTTGCGAAGGGGAATATATTTTTTGTTGTTGATATGATTGAAGTTTGTGAAGATTGTATGATGAATGTCAATTTTAATGATAATTCTTAAATATGTGATTCACAGAGGCAAGGAGTGGAATGTACTGGCTTTGCATGGCAAGGTTTTGTAGTGGGGGGGCTACAGGGGTGGCTTCTATGAGAACCTGTTTGAAGCTTCCCTTATGGCAAATAGAGTCAATGCCCGCCGGCTCCAAGACAGACTCACAGCTGGCCATGGTTGAGCTCATCAGTGATGGTGGTAGCATTCAGTGAGTGAGGTGATGTAAGACTTGTCATTTAACAATGACCTGAGTAGCTCATTCAATCTCGTACTATTCTGACTTTTGTTGAAGGTACTAGATGCTGTCATACTGCCAGTATAGTATCAATATAATGTTTTACTGATTATCTTTGAGATCACAAAGGAGTAAATGACCTTTCTACTTAAGACTACTTTTATATACTAGAAACTCTCTCAATTTTCAAGTTAATCAAAATCTGGTATGAGTCTTCTGTTGTGGATGACAACTATTCTGCTGCCTCTGACACATTTTTTCTGCACGATTCAGTCCTACAACTCGTACTTCAGTATTTTACTTGGTTAATGAAATCCTTTCTTAGGTTGAGAATATATAAAGCATCTATGTAAACATCTTATGAACAATAAATTACAAATGATCTTGGGAAATATTTAGTTGCTGGCTCAGTGGATGTCTTAGAAGAAAATAGTGATAAATATTTAACCTGTATAAAAAGATGAATGTTTAAGTTAGCTTTTTGTCAAATAATTTCTAACAAAATTTACAAACTCACTTTTCATAAATGTATTTCTAGAATCTTTCCTGTAAGGCTATTTAGTCAAAGCATGTAACTGCTTAGTCTGCTAACCTCTGCGTGTATCTGAATTGAATTATGATTGTAGATTAAAAAGAATAATTTTCCTCTGAGGTATTTCAGCTTTGAATATACATACATAGATACAAACTCAGGGACTCAGAGAGACCGACACAGACAAATTATTCCTAATCTCAAAGTAACATGAATATACACAGCTCAAGCTATTAGGGTATGTGCAAAGAAAGAAATCTGTTGTTGCTTCTTATGTATCATAACAAAAAATTCTACAAGGATAATGAATTTTTGCTTAGTTAATATTTATTGAACTTGATGTTCTTCTTTTATATGACTTGAATGTTGTATAACTGTTTAGTTTTACTAGATGGAGTAGGTTGAAGAAAGGTGGTATTTCTATTAAAACTATTACATACGCTTTGTAGTTGCTGGTTACATATATACTGTTTTAATGCAGTGCAGTCTAATATAGATATGCCCCCATTAACCTTTAATGAGATGATGAAGATATTCAAAACAATCTAGCTGTGGCAGCATAGACTCTGTCAAGAGTAAGGGACCGCAGACAGGCTCAGGCAGACAGGTGAGAGAGAGAAGGAAATAAGGAGGTGATGTAAGTCAGAAGCCTAAGGTTTTTGTAGGAAGCATAGCAAGGCACAAACTTAGGGAGTAGCTTTACGTGAGACAAGTGTGCAGATGTTTGTGCCCAGCTTTTCTCAAGTGAAAGGCAAATGGAAGATGCCTGTGGATGGATTGTTTTGAAAAGGTAGTTAGTGATGTAGACTGGAATCACTGTCTGAAGAAAGTGGGGAGTCAGCCAGACAACTAATGATAGGTGAAATGAGATACTAAAGAATTTTGGTCTTTTTTCCCACTTCCCACCAAAGGAAATTTTAAAGGAACTACACACACACACACATATATAAAATAGATTTTTGAAAGCAAACTTGCTGAGAAAGGTATAGAGAAGATCAGTACTTTGGAGCTGAAAAAGTACATGCTCAGGCCAGAGATAAGAAGTACGTTTTTAATTGTGACAAGAATTAATGACTTATATTTGATTGTAAGTTCTATTAAAGACTAGAGTCCCGTTAAGGGTTTATCTGCATGTGTGTAAACCCACTCTTTCCACCTGCTGCCCAGAGCCTGTAAGGCAAGATCTAAATTTGGTAGAAAGGCACAGAACAGTATGACGTATTGCTACAAAGCTGAGCTGGATGCAACGTTGACTGACATGCACTAGTAAGGTCCATTCTTAGCTTTGGTACAAGGTCACATTAGTGTAGCTATGGAGCTTCAGTTCAAAAACTGGCTGGTATTTAACAGTTTGGGAAATGACAAGAATGAATATCCAACTTCCCATGTACACGTATCCTTGAAGAAATGCTGTAATGAAAAGAGACGTCATTGATGGCCCACTAGAATAAATGGATGGATTTCCTTGGCTTGTGCTATTTAGTAGATAAGATGACAATAACATCCCTCTGGCCATAAAATCTATTACTCTGAATGAAAACAAATGAAAAATGATAGATATCAAATAATGAGGAGTGAAAGTAATGTTATTATTTGAATGGCTACATCTGCTATTCATTAAAGTATTTAAAATAATTTCCACCAGCAGAATAATCACCATGTCTTGCCTGAGCTGCTTGTTTGCATCAGTCTTGCCATGTTGTGATTTGTGTCTGCATGGAAATAAGGAAATCTGTTACTGTTAGAGTTTGACGGTGTGTGAAAAAATGAAATGCCATAAATTATTTATTCCTTATTCATTATTCTTAGATCCATCACATTTATGAACATTGATCTCTATAAATTTTAATTCATGTATTCATTTAAATACATCTCTCCAGAAATTTTTTAGGACTGAAGGAATGAAGATTATGTAAAGCTGAAGTAGCTCTCTCTGGACAAATTAGACAAATAGGTAGGGTGTATTACAGTGAAATTTAGCTTCATTAAGCATAATTCTTCATGGAATCAACTGAGATTTGTACCTATAATTCACACATGTATTTTCTGCAGTATATCACCATTGATGCAATTAAATCAATCCTTATTTACTTTTCTTGGAACAGTGTCTGAAATACTTATTTTAAAGTAGTTTAAACAAGGTTTGTGGTCTTATTTTAATGATACTAGTAGGAACTCTCACGTATGCCATTGCACAGCTACTAATATTTCTGGGGTTTAGGAAGAAAGTGCTGCTTATGGCCACCAGAGGTCTTACAGAGATTTCACTGAATGCCTTGAAAATACACAGGAAGATTTAAAATAAAGATGAGAACTTCAAACTGCTTGCTTTTAATTTATACCGAAACTGACAAACATGGAAACCTTCATGAAAGTCAAAACAGATTTATTGTGTTGGTTGTTTTTTTTTCAGTAAAAGGGTGAAAAGATTTTTATGCATTTTGAACATAAAAGTCTCCGTAGTACATCAACAGTTTCTTTATAGCTGATGCAATGAATAGCCAACATCAGAAACACTGAGATAATTCCTCTTTTCATGTTGTAACCTAAAGTCCTAATTAAGATAAATTCAGGGTAATTGACTCCTTTAAAACAAGGGCACATAGAGCAAATGATTATTCAAGAACCATGCTACTGTGTTGTACTCTAGTTGCTGAGAAGCAATTTGGAGGTAAGCATTATTTGCACAGATTTCCATTTGCTTTTGTGGGTATTCTGAGATCTAAGCAGACTTAAGGACAACTTCTGGTTCGAGCAGCAGTTGCTGTTTGTGTTGGTTTGAGAACTCTTTCCTTTGATTGCCAGCGTAGTCCACCAAGGCAGAAAAAATGTAAATTCAAAGTTGCTGGACAACATCTGATTGTGCTCTGCAGATGTCCGCCTGCTTTGCCTCCCACACCCATGAATATGAAAGTAGGTCATGGAAAGTGGAACGACCTTAGAAGAGTTTAAAATCGTCCCACTGGAGATATTTTGACCACTTAGGTGACTTAGTTGCTTATAAAGAAATTTATTTCTGAAGGTAAAAAGTTCCTCATATTTTGAAAATTAAATGCTTCTGAATATTTCCCATGATATTTCTTTCTTATGAATGACCTGATAAAAAGCATACTTTTTTCTTTATTTGAATCAGGGATTAAGGTGATTTATGGCAACTCTGTTAATAATGTAAAGTTATGCTCCATTTATTAACAGAGAATACATAACTAGTCAGTAGGGAAAAGAAAAAAAAAGTACTTGCTTAGTCCAGCAGCCTGGGGTGTCCAACAGAGGGAACAAAGGAGGATTGTGCTGCTTTTTAATGGTCAACTAATTTGAGTTCTTTAGTATCAAGAACATGAAGAGTTAGCTTTTCTTAGTATGTCTCTGTACTAGGTCTGGTTGGTTGTTAATTTTCTTTGTTGCAGCCTATATGGTTCTGTGTGTTGGATTTGTGGCTAAAACAGTGTTGATAACAAACTAATATTTTAGCTATTGCTGAATAGTGCTTGCACAGAGCCAAGTCTTTCTCTTTCTACTACTCTACCTGTCCTCCCCTCCCAAGTAGGCTGAGGGTGGTCAAGAAGTTTGGAAACAGCACATCTGGGACAGCTGACTCTAATTAACCAAAGGGATATTCCTACCACATAATGTAATGCTCAGCAATAAAACTGTAATAGAGGAAGAAGGAGGTAAGGGTTTTTGGCTTCCAAGGTGGCTGTTGCTTGGAGACTGGCTGGGCATCAGTCTGGTAGTGGGGGATGGTGAGTGAATGCTTTTATCAAGGAGAATTCTCTCATTGATAATTCTCAGACTCTGTTCAGGAGATAGTGGGGTGTTAGTAGGGCTAGGAATTGATCCTTCTAGTCAGTATAGATGAAGTAATCTTTTTTTGGGGGGCAAAAAATATCTACCTTACAGGTGTAAGTTATACTTACAGACATAGATATAGTCCTTTTGATGCTTTCCTTCTCTCTCTCTGGCCCAATGAATATTTAAATGGACTATGCAAAAGGAACAAATTTAAGGTAGGTGTTTGAGAGCCTTTCTCCTAGTTTAATGACTCAGTTCCTGGTCGCTACATCTTTCCTGAAAAATAGGACAGTTAAGCTTGAATACCTTAAGGTGAGAGAAATTGTATTCAGTTCTTTTACAAACTGTAGCAGCTTTCAATGATGGAAGATGAAAAAACAAAACAAAACAAAACAAAAAAGAGGTGGACACAAACATCATCTCAGAGTTTTCAAATAAGTTAATGAAAGACTGAAGGACCTATTTCCAAAACTGAAGAATGTGAATTCTGAGTGGAAATAGATATTTCCAATGACAACAAATAAGGTATCTTAAGTGGAAGTTCAGTCTAAAATCCACCTCTCCTTTGCTTGCTGAAGGCATTTCCTTAATTTCTGTGTAAGTAGCCTGGATACTTTGATCAAGACTGTATTCTGTTGCGGTGAACCCAAGCCTAGATTCATCCCACCACCTAACTTCAGAAATGTAATTGAAAAATTTACGTTGTAGTTTTACTGAAGTGCCTACAGAATGACTAGACAGGACATACTCTCACTGGGAGAAGGACTGCACATGTGAGATCTGAATCATTCTGGATACCCATAGTTCTTTTCACTGGTTTTAGAAGTAACCATGGGTATCTGTTTCCCTGACAGAAACACCTCTGCTTGGAAGAAGACTCTGGGCTCAGAGACCAAAAGCATTTTGTGGACACAGATAGCTGACATTTTGTTTAGGAAGGGATCAGCAAAGTATGGGGCACTCTGAAGCTCTAAGAATAATAGTGAGAAGTGAGAGTATATGATTAATCCTCAGGTGTGTAAAAGCTGGAAAATAAGCTATTCATAACCTAAATAGTGGCCAGAATGTTGTAGAAATGGTATACTATTATCTCTGATTGAGAAAAAATAACAAAATAAATATCTAGGATGATAAAGAACAAAATCCAACATTCATCACAAGAATATAAGTTATTTTATAATACATTTTTACTTTTTTCTTCTTAAACCTGATGATGTAGGAATCAATAAAACAACCAAAAAAAGTGAATTATACAAGTTGCATTGACAAATATAAAAGCAGTATTCAAAAATATATAATGTGTTTAAAATAAGTAATTTTACAAAAAGTGCCTCCTGGATATGGTCTTGTCCTTAATTTTTAAAACCTTAATCCTTTTCCCGCTGAAGTATAAAGTTTCACCAGTTACATTTCAGTTGCTTTAAATCACAGATTTACTTAGTGAAAAATGGTAGACAGTTTCCCAAAGGTATGAATTAACAATTTTTTCTTCTTTTGTCTGTAGAAGCTTGAAAAATCATCCTTAATTCTTCCACTTTCCTAGCTCCCCAGTAAAAATAGACATTGTTAAGAAAATATCTTAGTTGTGATAACAGCTTTTATTCTTTAAATGAAAAAGAAAATAAGTGTAGTTCAGATGCCAGTAATTTCCATTGTTTTCCTCCCCAGTGTGAGACACTGTCAAGTGCTGTAGCAATATCTGATGCTTCCCTGCTGTTGTTTACCAAGGACCAAAGGGCTTCCATAATTCATCCACTTGAACCATTTTTAAGGTTAATCTTTTTCTAAGTGAATATTCATTGATTTTACTTTTTTTTTTTTTTTTTTTTTTTTTTTTTTTTTTTTTT
>NW_020799092.1:56730808-56756823 GCF_003259725.1 Athene cunicularia
GCATAAGATCCTACATAAATCTTGTTTGTGCTGCATGATTTGTGACCAGGTTTTTGGTTAATAATAGTGTATCTAAATTTATAGACCTACTGTCCAGTGTGATCCACTGTCATAATTAAATCCCAGCCAGCCACTAAGCACCACCCAATAATTTGCTCACTCACTCCTGGTGAGATGAGGGAGAGAATTGAAAGAGTAAAAGTGAGAAAACTCATGGGTTGAGATAAAGACAGTTTGATAGGTAAAGCAAAAGCCACACACACAAGCAAAGTAAAACAAGGAATTCATTCACTGCTTTCTATCAGCAGGCATGTGTTCAGCCATCTCCAGGAAAACAGGGCCTTATTATGTCTAACTGTTACTTGGGAGACAAACATCATCATTCTGAAATTCCCACTGCCTCTTGCTTCTTCCCCCAGCTTTATATGCTGAGCATGGCATCATACGGTATGGAATATCCCTTTGGTCAGTTGGAGTCATCTGTCTCCTCCCAGCTTCTAGTGTACCTCCAGCCTCCTCACTGGTGGCATGGTGTGAGAAGCCAAAAAGGCCTTGACACTGTGTAAGCACTGCTCAGCAGTAACTAAAACATCCCTATTATCATCAACACTGTTTTCCGCACAAATCCAAAACATATTCCCATACTGTGAAGAAAACTATCCCAGCCAAAACCAGCACATCCACATTATTTGAAACTGAAGTCGGGTTTACATGGCACAGAAATTGTAACACATTCAGGCTCCTGGGAAATTTTCCATGGCCAAAATACAATTTTGCCTCTCTAATGGATATGTAGTCATATCTAGACCATAGTGCAATAATGAGAAGAAGGGTCTCGCTTTAAACTATTTAGTTTATGTACTAGGCACACTCAAGCTAATTTGCTCAGTCAGGAAGCAGGAAAATTAGTCCATGTAGAATTTTATGTTATGGGCTTTATACCATTCTTACTTAATGTTTAGCTTTTCAGAAGTGTGACTCACCTGCATCACACCCAGTGAGCAATTGTTTTCTTCTCTTAGCTTTCAGACCCTTATGACCAGTCTTTCAAATACAACCCCCGGGTCTTCTGTACCACTGAAATTCTCACATTTGGCTAAATGTCTCTCATCCTGCAATAACAGGAACTGATAGAGGCTGGTTTACTGAGTGAAAGCAAGCTGTTAATTAATGGACATATGGTGAAGTAGAGCAGTGTCACTTGGATCCTGATCCTGCAAATCAGCACCTTTTTTCCCCCAGGAATAAGGTGTGGTTGGCAATTTTACTCACACGCAGAGGGCAGGCAGATGGTGCACAGGCATTGCTTGTGTGCAGGGCAGAAATTTCTGGCTGTGCTCTATCAGTTATCAGAGTTCCAGGGACTGTGAATTAGTGAGGGAGAGAAAGGACATTTCACACTCATATTTACACAAGTAAGAGTAATGGAGGATGTCTTTCTCTTTGGGGAACTCTTGGAGGGGTCTTCCAGAAGCTGAACTGAAGCTTCAGCTGAGGCAAATGTTGACTGTGCCATATTTGAACATAGCCCTGAGTGTTATTTATACCCTCTTTACCCCTGGCTTCAAGGGCAAACCTCAGAGTGAACAAACACTATCTATGTCAATAAGTATTTTCCAGAAATGGTCCCTGGCCTGCTATCTAGTGTTCGTATTTAATTATGCAGTCATTTTTAATGACAAAATTAATATCAAAAAGACAAAAAGTGCAGTCATTTTTTCTCCTTGCTGCTTCACTGGTATGTTTGTTTCTTTCCCACCCAAACTAAATAATTATAGATAGCCTATTCCAAATATTCCGGAAGTGTTTCTTATATAAAAGTGTCAGGATGCAATTTCCATAACAATACTTGTATTTTGTGTGGGAATCCAGTCTGTGAGACAGACAGGTTCATTTGCTACAGTGTTTGTTCTGTCTCCATTATCTGCAGAACCCCAGGCAAATAGTTTACAGAGTGGACAGTATCCCAGAGCCAAGCAAAAGGCTGTCATCTCTGGTGATGTTTGACAGTTTGCAGAAATTTTTCAGGGAGCAGGGTCTTCTTCTTATAGCTAATAAGGCCAGCATGTTCTCAGATTATCAGATTCACACTTTCTAATGATTTTTTCCCAGTTTTGCTATACCACAACGACAGGCTGGGATGTCATTTGGTAAGCACCAGCTAAACATACGTAGCACAGCTATTTCTGACACATGCAATCTTAATGTATGCTGACCGTTCAGACGGACATAATCCAAAAGTGGCATCTGTTTTGAGACTTCGTATTTTGCCTTTCAGTCAAGTGTGAAATGAAAGTTCTTTGACAGTATGAAATATTGCTGTCTTGCATTGACATGGAGTGCCAAAGAGTCCTTGGGTCAGCTCATCACGTCTGTTAGCAGGCCTCTGCACTGAATTTCTGTGGAAACACACATCAAAAATGCATTGCTAACTCAGCGTGGCATTTTGCTTTCTGCTGTTGGGCCATGGCTAATGTTCTGAAACTGCCAAACCAGCAGTAAAACAGGTTTTCCTTTAGTTCCTCCCTACTTAATTATCAGTGACTCACGAATTGCCTTTCATTTTCACCGTGTCAATCCTGGCAATCCCAGTGCTCCAAATGACCAGCTAATGACAAGGCAGCAAAGGCATTTCAGCTGCCTTGGTTTAGAGCTGAGTTTAGCTTCTACTTAGGAGTGTTAACAACCTCATAATTAGATTTCTTTCTAAACTTAAAACTGGATTCTGTAAAAGATCCCAGAGGTTTAAGGCCAAGCAATCATTTTGCTAGAATTACAATCATGTCCTTTATCCTACCCAGCTTTTAAATGCCATACTTTTTACTGTGCTTCTTCCTCATCTCTGCTTTTTTTTCATGGAGTTCTGGAGACTGAGGGCTGTGCTTTAACTCTATGAGAGATGACTTGTAACTCTCCAAAAACAGGGCCTGAGAGAAACAGGCCTGTGAGAAAAAAACAGCCTGAGAGAAATAAGGGATGGGGGGGAGTGGAGGCCCTCCTAGCTGACGAATGTCTCAAACATCCACAAGTAGTGAAATTATAGTCACAGGGTGGATAGTATGGAGTTTGGAGCTTGTAGGGCTGCCTGAATAGCACAGGATGCAGCTGGAGGAGGGAGCGTTGTGAAGGCAGGACAGTTCTGCTCTGGTGCATCTTTTAAAGTTTCAAGGGCCATCTGACCAGTGAATGACCTTTGCTTCATTATCCACAAAATGACTATTAAAGTTGACACCCCTCAATATGCTAATGAAGATTAACAAGATCATGCTAATTACATCATTCCATGAAACACTTTACCTCTCCCCATACATGGGCTACGTAGGTATGTGGGTTGACCTAGGGGACAGTCCCAAGGAAAGCGTGTACACATTGAGGGGGATCTCAAGGAGTAAAAGGGACAAAAAAGAAAAAAGAAGACATGAAGACAGGAAAAAGATGTGTGCATCCCTGATGAATTTGGATGGGACCAACAAAGGAACCCGGACTGGTGATCTTTATTTCTCTATTCTCTCTATCTCCCTCCTTTCCTTTTCCCCTTTTCCTTCACTACCATTAAGTAATGCAAGGCATACTGTATTGATTGCCTCAAGACCTTATATACTTAGCCAATTATTGTGTATCCAATTGGTGCAATGTGAGAAATTAATAAATGTCTGGACTTTGAGACTTGTCTCACCATTGTCCACTCCACTGGGAATTTATGAATATAAGTCACTTGTCTCCCTTGTCTGAGCTGGATGTGACAAACTTAGATCATAAATTGGTTTCCACTGTTTCTGTACTCACCCTTCTTAGGCAGTAAAAATGAGTAAGCTTGAGCATTTCCATTCCTCATGAGATGCTAGGGAAAGAAAATTGGCTAAATGGAGCAGAATGTGATGAAAGGAGAAATGGAGACAGTGAGGTGAAATGGTTTTCTCCCTTCCTTGTCTCACCAGCCAGTCCACCATCATACATTTGCTGTGCAGTTACCTCCAGCCAGTCTGCCCTGAGCCAGATGAGCTGTGCAGCAATAAACTCTAAATGACCAGTGTGCAGTTAAGGAGATGTTTCCATAAGGAATTGGTGCAATATGAAGCAAGAACACTGCCATAAGTGACAGCAACTCATGTCACAACATTCAAGCAGAGATGCGCTCTTGGCACATTGAGAGTCGTGAAGTGCAGAGGCATTACACTTTGCAGCCTGTCCAAGGACTAAGTCAGCTTTCAGCTTGACCTATTTCATCCATGCTAACAGCACATTGTGTAACAGCTGCTGCTGTGGCTACTGCAGCCTCAGGACTGAAGCAGCTTCCATTGTTCTCTTTTTTCCAGCTTGTGAGGGCTAATGGACTGAATACATTGCTTTCCTGCAAAGAAGTGATATTGATATCTCCACATGCACATCAAGTCTATGGAAATCCAGACATAAACGTGCATAAGAACCTTTATCAATGAAGTTTCATCTTTTGGAATGTAAAGTCATATATTTATAACAGCCTAAGTAATCTCAAAGTAATCCCATTCACTAGAGAAAGTAAAGCAAGGAAGGAAACACGCCTTCATTTTCTTGACAGCAAGGATGGCTCTTATGTTTGGAGCTTCTCCAAGTTAAGACATTCATAATTCTTGTTCTCACCACTCATAAATACTGTCAAGGAGTAAATCAAGTGCTACAAAAACCTTATTTTGAAATCCTGCTTAGGATTTCACAACCTAAAGAGAAACTATACTGGAATTTATATGCTTAAATGTAGAAACAAAACACTTAGGCAACATAGACATCAGAGGCACTTAAGTGGTCCTATAGAACTGCTTATACACTTAAAATTCTACCATTGTGTATGCCCAGGGAGAGACACACTGACTGACAGAATGACAGACTGATGGGAACATATCCAAAAGAGGGCAAATATCTGGTCTCTAGTAACTGTTTCAAGACTGCTTATACATTTATTGTTAAACTCTTGGTGGCTAATAAAGAAACAAACAGTGCCTCTTTCTCCTAACCGTAGTGTTGGGAATTGTCCCCCATGCCTCCTTTCTTCCACAAGGGTCCTCATCATATGGTTTTCTACTATGTCTTGCTCTTCATCTCTGAAAAAATTCTTCCTTCTGTCCTGCCCAATGTTAAAACCACAACACAGTCTATAACACTCTCTTGTGGGCACTGGAAAGAGACAATTATAGAGAGCTGATTTATCCCCAAAACTTACAGGTATGTCTATTTGTGTATTTAAGGCATTTATTAAACATTTTAACTGATATTCTGAACAGAGAGATCATGTTTAATTGTTTATCACCACAGTTTCACTAAGTGTGTTCGGAATCATGGATTGCTAATGTACAGTCCCCAGCCCCTGGTGTGACTGATCCACATCCTTGGTTCCTGGATGTTTGTTTCCTCACACTTGTAAAATTGTGTCCTGTTAAGCAAATAATTAATCTGCTCTTTATTTCTCCTCTGCTCGTCTCTTCACTAACATTTGTGTTGCATGTAAATTTATGAACAGATATTTATAGACTTTTTTTTTTTTTTTTTTTTTTTTTTTTTTAACTTAATAGGCTCACCCAGAAATCTGTATGTGCATATATTACTTTGTCAGGCTGAGAGGCTAAGCTCTTATGTATTATGTATATAACATATCTTTCCTGGTCATGAGACTAAAGGAAATGACTTGCTAAATGAGCATACTTGAATAGCACATTTTTACAACTGTTTTGAAAACATTTTAGTTTGCATATTTTCAATATAAAAATAACATTTTAAAATAATAAGGAATATTGAGATGCATATAATTATGCATATGATTACTATATAGGGACATAGTGGTTATTAAATGTCTTTTTTTCAATGCTGGAGCATATTGACAGAATTTATATTTATGAATATTTATTACAATATCAGAGGATTTACATTTACAACACTGGCTTATAAACTGAAACCTGACTTTCTGAAACATTTCACTATGTCATTTGAAGCCATCTAACCTCTTCCATCTTAAAATGCAAGAAGAGCTGTTACGTGCATTTGAAAATGATTTTGAAAGCGTAATTGATAAGGTAGCTTGTTCTGAACAGTGATTGTTAAGTGCTGTACAACATCACTGAGGTAAAGCTCAATTCATGACCAAATATGAATGTGTGATCTAACCATTTATCAGATCTGACACTAATACATTTATATATTTTAAAAAGGAATAATTTTAAATCAATAGCAATTTTTAGTGGATCTTAAGAAGATAACATGCAGTACTGCAGTGCTACCTGAAGTAAACATTGCATTGTTTAGTAGATTTAGTAAAAAGGATTCTATGCTGTGTTAGAAACACTGCAGCTGAGTTGTGAGCAGTTTATTGCTACTGTACTTGTATAAAATATCATATGTGCCTATGCACAAACAGCAAAAAGTTTTTATGGACAATTTGACAAACGCAGCATTGATTGCAAACAGCATCAGAGGACCTAATGTATTTAAATTAATGACTTTTTGACATCAGATGCTAGTTTCTCAAAATGCAATACTGGAAATGCTAACACCCAACTCAGAAGCACTTGGGAGACCAACCAGTCTGATTCTGGACTGGTGAACCTTTGTACGAGGCACTGTCTATGAAATGGTTTGTTCTCAGAATATTTCTCTTCAGCTGCTGATGTGATTTGCTTAAGGGTTAGAGTGAAGTAGGAAATGCATGCTTACCTCTAAAAAAATTCAGTTTTTTTTACTGCTTGTTTTCTGTAGTTTCATGTCTGAGACAAGCAGCAATCATGGGAAGATTCAAGTTAGGAAACACAGATTATTTCATATACACAAATTGATATCTTTGAAGCCAGTATCAGAAAGAAATTCACCAGCCCCGGGTGGACTTCCAGTGTTCAGCTGCAAGGCATACCTTGAGTTATTAGATTGGTTGTTATTCTGTATATATTCATACACGGTGATCTTTACTCATGTCAGTCTTGCTGTGATGTTAATGGAAATATTCACACAAATAGATAAAACTGAATGTGTGAAATCTGGGATTTTAGATAATAACTATGCTCAAAATAAAAAGGTTGTCTCTCCAATTAGACTAAGGCTAGCCAGTAAACATCACGGGAATGCAAAGTTCTCTGAGCTAACTTTAAATTGATCATCTTGAGTACTGAAGTACTATTGCCATAACATAAAATTCTACATGGACTAATTTTCCTGCTTCCTGACTGAGCAAATTAGCTTGAGTGTGCCTAGTACATAAACTAAATAGTTTAAAGCGAGACCCTTCTTCTCATTATTGCACTATGGTCTAGATATGACTACATATCCATTAGAGAGGCAAAATTGTATTTTGGCCATGGAAAATTTCCCAGGAGCCTGAATGTGTTACAATTTCTGTGCCATGTAAACCCGACTTCAGTTTCAAATAATGTGGATGTGCTGGTTTTGGCTGGGATAGTTTTCTTCACAGTATGGGAATATGTTTTGGATTTGTGCGGAAAACAGTGTTGATGATAATAGGGATGTTTTAGTTACTGCTGAGCAGTGCTTACACAGTGTCAAGGCCTTTTTGGCTTCTCACACCATGCCACCAGTGAGGAGGCTGGAGGTACACTAGAAGCTGGGAGGAGACAGATGACTCCAACTGACCAAAGGGATATTCCATACCGTATGATGCCATGCTCAGCATATAAAGCTGGGGGAAGAAGCAAGAGGCAGTGGGAATTTCAGAATGATGATGTTTGTCTCCCAAGTAACAGTTAGACATAATAAGGCCCTGTTTTCCTGGAGATGGCTGAACACATGCCTGCTGATAGAAAGCAGTGAATGAATTCCTTGTTTTACTTTGCTTGTGTGTGTGGCTTTTGCTTTACCTATCAAACTGTCTTTATCTCAACCCATGAGTTTTCTCACTTTTACTCTTTCAATTCTCTCCCTCATCTCACCAGGAGTGAGTGAGCAAATTATTGGGTGGTGCTTAGTGGCTGGCTGGGATTTAATTATGACAGTGGATCACACTGGACAGTAGGTCTATAAATTTAGATACACTATTATTAACCAAAAACCTGGTCACAAATCATGCAGCACAAACAAGATTTATGTAGGATCTTATGCTGGTTAGTTACTTTAAGTAATTTTTCACTGCAACATTTCTGTATAGAAAACATAACCACTGAAGCAGTGAAAATCATAAGGAAAGGTTTTTAAATTATAGCTGCCCTATTATTACTCAAGTTGAGAAACTTCTATTATTATGAAAGAAATATGGCTTTTTAAAATGATTTAAAATCCCTTAGTGTGTTTGGGTTGCTATGAAGTTAGAGATAGTGGATGAGGTAGAGATTTCAGTGTGGGATTATCAGAAAAAAACCCTGTGACTCATTCTTTCTCAACATGTACACACATTCCCACCTGTCATCATATCTCATTGACCTCATTCATCCCAAATTCTTTCATGCAAGTCAGCCTTCCCTGGGGTTGTGCCTGCCCTGTGACTGATCCTAGTCACTCAGCTTTTATCCTAGATCATCCCTTCAATTTCTTTGGAAAACCGGTATTAGAAACGTGAAGGGAAGAGTTCAGCTCCATAAATTACTCACTGCTGAAACTAAGGACTTGTTCCTACTTTCAGTGAGGAGGGTTTCTATCTCCACAGGTTGCAGTGGCTCTGAGAGACACCCTTTGTCTATAAACCTGACGTCTAGCTGTACACATCAGTCATCCCTTAGCAGATCTCTTGGTGGGACTTGCAGAAGTGTTGGTACCATCCTCATAAAAGAGGATGTGAGGGATGGGGAGAGTAGGAGAAGGGGGGACGTTATCATGTGATTTGTACAGATAAAATGCTTCAAGTGAGTTTTGAAAGATATAAATTGTTCTTTGACAGGACAGAGATTAAAGGGTAACAGAATTAAGGAAACAGGGAAACACAGGTTTGGGTTGTATCAAGGGAGGCAGAACAGTGAAAACAGGTATATGGAGGTGAATGGGAGGTGAGTTGTGAGGGGTCTGGGGGCTCATGCCAGAGAAAACAACTAGGTGATGTGTCATGCTTTAAGCCCAGTCAGAAACTAAGCACAATGCAGCCACTTGTTTACTTCTCCCCACCCAGTGGGAGGGGAAGGAGAATTGGAAAAAAAAAAGTAAAACTTGTGGGCTGAGATAAGGACAGTTTAATAACTAAAATAAATAATAATAATAATAACAACCACAATAATAATAATAATAGTAGTAATAAAAAGGGATATAACAAAGAGATAAATTAAACTGGAGGGAAAAAAACCAAGTGATGCACAATGCAATTGTTCACCAGCCCCTGACTGATACCTAGACAGTCCTGTAGCTGGATGTAAGCTCCTCATGGTGTCTGATGGGTTGATCACTCTGGCTGGCCCAGAAGGAGGCCATGACTTCTGCCATTACCAAAGCTGGTTTTCATCCCTGCTCTGTTACTTTCTTCTCCCTCCAAAGTGTCACAATTTTTCATGCTTCTAGGACACTTCTTTTCAACTCCTTATTTTCTCAAGAGTCTCCCTGCAATTCAGTGATTACTATTCAGAGATGGCTGTCTTAAAATTCCTTATTAGGTATTTCCTTCTAGTGTAAGTATTTTTTTGGCAAATATCCTCTCAGAGTACAGTTTTGGACAGTCTATTCACACACCCCATTTACAGTCACATTCCAGCTGTTATCTGAGCCGTGTCACCAAGAAGACACCATGTGCACTCCCCAACAGTGTGGGAAAGGAATGGATGGAGATGTGCAAAGAAGACACACAAAAAAACAGGTATTGAAAGTGGATAAGTAGAGACTGAAGTGCTGTTTCCCCATTTCCTCAAAAAGGATGGCCCAGTTTCCAGGCTGTGGAAAGAGTTTCAGGTCTTAGGTGAGGCCGTAAACCGGGTCTTTTACTTATCCTCTCTCTGTTTCCCACCATCCCCAATACTAAACAACAAAGTATGAAGAATAGTTGCAAAACACCTTCTTTCTTCAGCAACCAGGCACCTAGCACAGTCTTCACTAGGTACGAGGTTATTTCTTATTGTCTCTCCCTCAAGATACAAGCAACCAGCCTGGCAGAAGCCCACAGAAGGTATAACTATTATCGAGGTACAAACCTGAGCTAAAGGAACCTTCGTTTTGATCCAGTATGTCTGTGTCACGACTGTCATATAAGTCAAGTATAAATTAGCATAGTTTGTTGTTTCTCTTATAAGACACTTTGCTGAGATTGAGAAATACTTCAGCATATCACTAAAACTGAGGGACTCTTATCCTGCATGTATAATAATTTGTTTAACCACATACCAGTCATCAATCAGACGTTTGGGGACAGGGAAAGGCCCACATTCTCCTAGGCATGACAGATTGCCACAACTCTGTCGTGTAGGTCTTACTGATGTAGTGGTATAGAGCTTTCTTTAGGTATAGTTATAGTTTAGCATATCTGGGTAAAGTCAGAGATCTTTTGTGAATATCCCAGCCCCAAATTAGCATATCTAAGTATGCCTTAATACATCTTCTTTTCTTATTTCAGTACAGTTTTCTGAGGCCACAAAATACTACAACAGTTTGTTAGCAAATTTTAAGTGAATTTTCAGCACTTGATGCCAGATCATCAGCTGTCAGAGAGCCACCCTAACTTTTAGAGAGTACTATACTGATTTTTCCTTGCACCAATTAAATATGTTATTATACAGTTCTAATACTATTATATGAATTTATTTCTTCTTGAAAAATAACGTAACTGACCCTAGGGCAGGAGAAGGTACTATTTTTTAAACATTCACTGCTTTGTAAGTAGAGCTGCAGCCCAGTATTTTGGAATTTAACCATAGCAGCTCACATTAGTTCCTCAGATTGAAAGCTTCTTAACTAAGTATGCATTACTAGTAGAACTGCTATGGAAGACATTAGGAAAAAAACAGTGTAAGCTATGTTGTGACATGATTGTTTGAAATGCAGTTTCAAGCATGGCTGTAACATATTCTTTTCAGTGCTTGAGTTTTTATGATTACATCTAGGAATAGTAGATGAATTATGGGGAAAAAAAAATCACAGGTGTTATATTGATTTACATCCCTGCCAGTTACCGTTTATGATAGATACAATAGCTTTCAATTTGATCTAAGTAAAATATTGTTAAATGCTCCAAACATTCATTTTTATTACTGGACAGTAATCTGAAATTATTTTAGTGCAAAAAATTGCAGAAAAAAAATTTTAAAATATAATTCAGGGACAAATACAGCAATATATGAAAACTTATGCTCCACTAAACTTTGATATTTATATATCTCTGTGGAGTAATAGCACTGACCTGTTAAAAAAAAAACTTAGAAATAAATGGCCCACTGTGCTAAATATAAAGTAAGACATGAGTTACAATACAAAACCAGAATTTGACCTACCAGTATCAAATGTTAATGATGTTATATAACTTTCTATATCATATGAAAGTGCATGAACAAATTGTCAGTCTTCTACAGCAGATGGAAGCACTCACTCACAGAGATATTTCTGAAATAAAAGTATAGTAGGCTGTGAATAAGTGATTGATAGAATCAATATAAGGAAAGATCATTAACTGATGATGTAAACTCTGCAGGTCTTTACTTAGGTAAAAGACCCATTGCCTTGATTTGACTCACTTAAAAATATTCAAGAACAAACCCAGGTCATTCCACCATGAGGATAACCTGATTGTAAGGGGGATCTATGATATAAATCTCTCAATAAGCCCTTGCACAGCTGTAATATTTTGAGGTGAGGTTTCTCAAAGTCCAACTTGAAGACTAATTTTTTTAATTCCTGTGTTTAGTGTGTCTCTGATTTGGAGTTGATTCTTTCTAATGGTAGTATCCATATCTGATTAAGGTAATTATATAGTGGGATTCCACACATCAATTTTGTGTATTATAATACTGCAAGTAAAACCAACAACTTTTTTTTTTTTTTTTTTTTTTTTTTTTTTGTATGAATATTTCCAAAGGGTCAAAATGGCTCATTCAGTTTTTCATGATAAAAGGCACAGAGTGAATTTTAGCAAAAATTATGAGGCAAAACTTCTGGCAGGTCAGACTTCTGACAGGTCAATATAAATAGGAAATCAAGAGTGCTAAAAATTTGAACACTTTTCGAAGGATACTTGAGCTAATGTTAAAGGTTCCTTAAAAACAATAAAAGCAGGAAGCTGGATAGGAAATGGGGGAGCTGCCTAATGACAGATACATAAGAGGAGCACTCAGAAACGATAATATTACAGCAAAGCTCAGTAAATTATTTGCTTTTTTCCTTTACTGGTGAAGCAGTCTTGGGAGAATCCCATACAGGATGCATTTTTTTTTTTTTTTGGTAACAGGTGAGAAGAGTTTAGTTTGAAATAAATATGCAGAAAGTATGAGACTAAACAGATTTTTGTGTAAGATTGTAGCAATTCAGCAGGATTGGATGGTGTTCACCAGGACAGCCTCATATATGAAATTGCAGAGCATTTGGCCAAGAGTGTTACCTGTCATCACAAGCAGCAACTGTGTCAGAGTATTGGTGAGATGTCAGTATAACTGCCAACCACAGAAAGTATTCTAGAGGGAATCTTACAAACTACATCCTGGTAAGTCTGACTTCTGCCTCTTGTTAGATGACATAGTCTATAATAAAGAATATGGTATCTGAATGCATGGATAAACATGGTGTGTAAGGAAAGCAGCAGGATGGGTGAGTTCACAGATAGAAGGAAATCCTGTCTTACTGATCTTCTGGAGTTCTTCAAAAGTATCACAGAACATGGACAAAGAGGAACCAGGTATCCAATATATTTAGGTTTTCAAAAAGTCTTTGGTAAGGTTACATGTTGAAGGTTATTAAGGACACTAAGGTGTCAAAAGGTTGAAACATTTGTGAAGTTAATAAAACAAGGGATGATCAGAAGAGAGGTAAAATTAGGCATTTGACTAAGTGCATTGCAAGGAATTAAGCACCTGAGCTACTTCTGCAATGTGTGATGAATTAGGCATCAAAGAATTTACATCTGCCAGAACCAAGAAAGAATAAGAAAATTTACTGCTATAGAGTGGGAGATAGGGTCTTCATGTGGCAAAACAGAGATAAGGAATTTGTCCTTTCTCTTTCAAGTATTCATGAATTTAGCAGAAGAACACATTCAGATTAAAATATTGGACAAACATTGCTGGAGAGAGGAAAGATCTTCTAACTGCAGATATTTCTCATAATATAATGTGAGTTCACAAAAAAATAACTTTCAACAGGCACAACAATAAAATTTTAAAGTTTTTTGCAGCTTTACTTGCATATATATAAATGATTCAGCAACTGAAAGACTGAAATAGAAAGCTAAAGAACATAAAGAAGAGGATCTAGCTAAATTATTTTCCTACTTGAGTGTAAAAGTACTGCATGCTGTATAAAGCACAAGAATGAGTTTATATTGAGCCTACAGGAATTTTCTTTTAACTGGTTATTGTTCATGTACAAAATTACAAGAAAAGAAGCCTAACAAAGGTAAAAAGTCAAACTATCATAAGTTCTAACTCTTCTGTACACTTGAAATGCTAAGGCTTGGACAACAGGGCCAAGCCAGAGTTGACCTATAGATGAAGCCTGTATAACTGAAAACCATTGTGCTAGTAGGTGTTGTACTAAGTTATAACAACCCACTTATGCTGATGTAAAAAGTGCTAAAGCATTGAAATACTGCAGCCTGAACAACAGACCCCAAGATGAAGCTGCTAACTTAGTCTGTAATCATTAACAAAGTGTGTAAACTCGCTAGTGAAAGATGCAGCCTAGAATCCTATAATCAGTGGTGAGGATGAAATGCTGAGAGAATGTATCCAACTTCCCTTGTTTAGCCTTGTTCAAGGCTGAGAACCCAAGTATCCGGCCTTGTTAGAAACTCCCTTGGTTTCCCCCCCTGAGCCCTGGCCAGGCTTTGGGTGGAATCCAACAGGAGAATGAAACCAGAAATTCTCCGCTCAAAACAAAGGTGACAGCTATTCTGGCTTGTCAATCTCTGGTATATAAGGCTGGGCCCGCTCACAGCGACTTTGTCAGCCTCACCTATGGGGGACGCACCGCGTAGGATTTCCCCCTTGCCGGGACAGGCTCCCCAAACCCTCGCTGTAACCGGGGATGCCCAGCCACTGCGGGGCTGGATGATGGGAACGTGTGCAAGTGGTGATGTGTCTTTCTTAATCACTGTTCTCTCTCTCCTGTAGTAATGATTTGATGCATTACCCTGTATTTTCCTATCTGTTGCTTTAAGTGCACTATTCTGCTTTTTCTTACTGCATGTTTTCTGTATTACACTGTTACATTGGTTATCATCAGTAAAATACACCTACTCTTTTCACTCTGGTGTCTGACTTTAATTGTTGTCCTTAATCAGCAAAACAACACTTTAAAGGACCCGAGGTCTGCTTTTCAGAATACTTAGTGCCTGGTGTACTTATGCCAGCTGGATTTAAGTGTTTGTAAATAAAAGTCCAGATGCCTTAACTACAGGAGTCAGGAAAAGAAGAGTGTGCAGACATTTAGAGCTGAGTCCAGAAACATGCATGAACTAGATGTCAGGAGCAGACATCTCTCCATCATCATGGCAGCCATGAACTTCAAAATTTTTTTTCCATTAATATTTCCTGTTTCACCTACTATCCACCACACAAATTTTTGTAATAATTGACATGGAAATCCTGCAGAAAAAAGCTTCCTTCAGTTTTATTAAATGTTTCATTCAGTCTGAAATTCACATTTGAAATGATCCTTTACCTCAGTATGTCAAGCACAAAGTTAAGAAAGCTAAACTTATTAAGAAAGGAAAAGGCCTGTTGTGCTGCAGTTACAGAAGGAAGACCCTATTAATGGTTTTCAAAGTAGTATCAGAGACAACCACATCAAAATTTGTCCTGGAGACTGAATTACTGATGTTGCAAACTTATTCAAGTGAGAAATATCTTTGACTGCTTATATGACTAAAGCTCAGAAATAGACTTCACAGGTGTGTCTGTGAAACTAAACCTAAGAGAACGTTCAGAAATGGAATTCAAGAATTCACACCCAATGGTTCACAAAGCTTATGCGTTAATCCATTCCTTGGTACTCTTCACACTCCAACTAGCTCTCTCCAAGACAAGTTTGCTGTAGTAGGTGGTAGATCCAGAAATTTAAGCCATAATATGCTGCTTGGTTTCAGGGTCCAGTCTGGTTCCCCTTCTCTACTAGTAGAACAGCTGTAGCCCATGTTTGGATTTGAATTGGATTTGAAATTTTTATTTAAAATAGACTGTTTTGGAAAGAGCATCATAATTTTACAAGGCATCTAATGATAAAGCTTGGCCAAGTGGAATGACAGGTACTTTTTCTTGAGGCAGTGTGAAACACATCTAGGAACAACTTATAAGTGATAAGTACCAAGAACTATGTTTTTTGAGTGTGTCTGAAGGTGCAGGTAAGACCTGGCTCTTAATGAGATGTATAGTGAATATATTGAACAGAGATACCCTAAACTAGTCTGAGAAAAGATGACACCTTGCTTAAATCCCAGATTCTGTGTTAGTATCAGGAAACATGACATGCACCACATTTCTCTTGCAAGTGGGGTGATATTGTCAGGACTGTTGAAGTAATGTGGGACAGATGGTTCAGGATTCAGACACTGAGCTCCTGTCCCAAAACTTTAATGATCCATAGCAAAACTGTCTTCAGAGGAATAATATCATATCTACTGTTAAAAATCCTCCTCATCCAGCATTGTGTGATATTTTTAAATACCGCTGTGACCTTAGTGTCCTGTGCCCATTCATCGCTGCTTAGGAGACTGCTGCATGCAAGCTTAGTAAACTAGGCATATTTTTCCTCAGACATTGACTGAGGAGACTAGCAAGTGTGTACAAATCATGGCAGTATAGTCTAGGTTCATTAGGTTCTTAATCTCCTCGCAACTTCTGCTTGGGTCATTATTTAACACAAGCATAAAAAGTCCAGTAAATTATTGTTAAGACACAGATGCCATCACTAATCACTACTGTCAGTCATAAACCAAATTATACGAAACAGCTAAAAAACCCAAGGAATAATTGCTTGATAGTTGATTGGCTAAATCTGTTATGACTAAAAAAATAATCTGACCTTTCTTATGTTACCTGTGAGTAATCAAACAACAGAGTGAGATGATGCTGTCATTAGGGCACTGTGACCATGTGAGTGACAAATGCTCCATACAGCAGACACATGTAGGACCTGACATTTTCTCAGCACTAGAAATTGTCTATCATTTTTCTTTTATGCTTTAACAGTTCTTAAATATGTCAGGACTAGACATGCTTACCCTGAGTGAATATTTCTCTGAATCTATGGATGTAAAACACATACAACACACTGAGGCTTGAAACTTTGCAGATTTCCTAAAGCAACAAAGCTGTTAAAAGTAGGGCAAAGTGGATTATGTGCGGAAGCATTAAACTTTTAATGATGTCTCATTGATACTCTGCATAATTGTTGCTATATTCAGTGGCTGTCTCCATAAGTGCTCCTTCATTATTCAACAGGCCAAGGCACTTTGTGAATGCCATCAAAATCAATTACAGTTTGGCTACTTTGGGGGGCCAATGAGGCAAAGAATTAACCTCCAACTAATTTCCAAAGTCATTTACTCACTGATAACTTAGCACATTTACTTCCACAGTCACTGTATGTTATAGAGCATTTACAAAACTATTCAATAAGGCATGGGAAGAAAAAAATCTGAACAATAATAGGGAGGCTGTTGGGGCAATTGTTAGTCCATCAACAGTCCAGATAAATGATGCAGATTGAAGATTTTAGGGCAAGAGGTTATACATAAGAATTAATCTGCCAGATTCATTTTCATACACTTTTTAAAAATTGGCCCACTGGTTGGCTTAGCTGAAAACATTCATAATTAGACATCATCATCCAGCTATATAATTGAATCTATTACTGTTGAATATCTTAACTGGACTAATTAAAGTGATAGTATGGAAGGATGGAGACTATGAATTAGAGAATTGCTTAGGAGATGCTTTGTTTCCACTATGCTTCGAAGGACTTGCTTAGGCAATTCATCTTAACATGAGCGTTTTAGAGAAAGGGCAAGATGATAATCCAAAAAGGCAATCTTCTTTTTCCTCCCTGAAGAAGCTGACTATACAGTCTGTGGAACATCTATGACATTTAGACAAATGACTCTGTAATACTCTTAGGAAACCTCTTACCATTATGTTCTTCTATCAAAACCACAACTGAAGTCAGGCGTCTGCTGCTTTTCTGATAGAAGCAAAGTATGGAACAAGTGCCTAGGTCTAGGCTTGGTAGACTGACTTTATACACTAGATAAATGCAGCATAAAGACACTATATGTAGCCTAGACTTTCAAGAAAATACAAGTTATTTCTTCTCATACACAAACACACTTTCTATACTGACTCTGGCAATAACCTCTGTGAAGACTGTGTCAGCACTAGCATCTAAGTTACAAAAACAGTCATTGAATTTCTCCACAGCAAGTGAAAAATCTAACATAGAGGGAACAGTCTCAACAAATGTCTATGCAGCAAAACACACCCAATATTCTGTGGCTGTTGCAGCTGGAGTGACACACTTCACTTGTAAGAGAAAAGTAGCAATATGTTTATTGATATAATCCAGTGATTTAACAAAATTTGATAATAAATGTGACAGTGGTTTAAAAAGATTTGATGTCAAAGTATGCTTGATTATTTACTGCACAATGGACAGGGTCAGACAAAACTGTTAAGAAGACCCACCCGTTAAGTCATGAGGTTCAGAGAAAAGTTTAGGTGAGGCTGGATCCAGACTTAGTAAATGCTTTATGTCTAAAAGTACTATATATGTGCTATCAATCCTTTGTATCGCTTAGCTAAGATTTTAAAGTTTCATCAAGCTTATACCCAATTCACTTACCGAGTATTTGACGTGATAAGGATTCTCTCAGCCTCGAGGAGTAACATTTAGAAGTGTCCCTATTCAAGGGGACACCCTGGTGTGCAGCTCGCTGCCGTGCAGGAGAGCTCAATGGGTCCTGGGCTGTCCACTCTTTATGGTGTAAGATAATTGACTCATAGTCATATTTGCATACTGACTACAAATGTTAGTTTCTTCCAGACTTGGCTTGAGTTGGACCTTGACCAGCACTGTCGTTAGGTGGGCGCATTGCTCATATTAGCCTTTGGCTATTGTGTTGTTATCTGTCTCTCCTGAATCCACTTTGAGCCAGATGCAGGAAGCACAAACAGATGCATCCACTGTAACTGCCACTGGCAGTAATCACTTGAGCGGGGTTATGGTAAATAAAGGTCAGGTTGGGGTGTGAGGAGCACAGCATCACAGTGGCCAGTGCTGACTGCATAAAAAGGTGGGTTTTCATATTGTGGACAATGTTGTCACCACAGGCACTTGCCTGAGACTCCTCAGCAGCCTCTGTCTACTCATTAAACACTTGCAAGAATCTGTTGTCACTCTCAGAATCTCTGGTTCTCCCATGATCATCTTGCTGGTGGAGCCATTTTGACTGTCAGACATAACAGACGTCATATTTGGTTTTAAACGCAAAGAAATTACATCTCAGCATTTCTGGGTGCAGAAGTAGATGGAAGCTGGATGTTTCAGACTGAACACAACTATGCCATTTCTCAGCATGTGTAAATCCTTTATAATGTGCCGTGTATAAACACCATGTAGTCAGGTCTCCACAAACTGACTGCACTTTGCAACAACTGCAAAACATGGTGGTTTTCAGGAGGAATGATGCGCCAAATGTTCCAGTGCTGCTGACGCACATATCAATCTGTAGTCCATTGGATGAGGTTTAGGAATACTACAGTCAGAGAAAATGCTATTCAATAATACTGCACAATCTTATTCATCACCATGGGATCTTCATGAACACTAAGACAGCCTGACTATGTGTGATGCCTGCATGTTTCAGAGCTCCAGTAACTTCATGTTGAAACAATTTGTCACCTATGTTCAACTGCATGACATAGGCACCAGCAGTATACTCAACTTATCTACTTTACCATCCTCCCCCTTCTGTGATGACTTAGGCAGTACACAGCCTCTGAATTTATTCTTAGCTGCTGCCAGGTATCCACCTACTCTTCTTTCAAAGAATCATAGAATCATTTATGTTGGAAAAGACCTTAAAGATCATCAAGTCCAGCCATTAACCTAGTGTTGTGGTTTGAACTCGGCCAGTAGCCAATCACCATGTGGCCAGTCGTTTACTCCCCCCCACACACACCCCCCGGTGAAAATAGAGGAGGGAAAAAGAAAATTTTGTGGGTTGAATAAAAGCAATTTAGTAATAGTAACAAAACAACAGTATCAACCGTAAGCCCAAACAGGTAATATACAACACAGTTACTCACCGACTGTTCAGGTTTAACCCCTGCTGGGACCGGAGAGCACGTTGTTGTTGCCCTTCCCCCCACCCGCGCCGGTCAGGCTGGTAGTTAAACACAGACCCTGGCTAAAATAAGAAGAAATTTAATACAACAGTGTGATAAAACAATCTGAATAGCAGCAGTGGTAATGATAACAACAATAAACAGCAATAACAATGAACAAGACAAAAGATATACAGAGAAATACCGCTAAATGGTCAGGGAACAAGCCCGCCATGTGTGTCGCAACCCCTAAAACCAGAAGCGAAAGTAAAAGGGCTCCACCTCTGGACCTGACGTCAGCATGGTATGAATAGCCCGGCTGGAGATCCCTTCCCCCTCGACCCTATCCTAGTTGAACCAGGACACTGACTGGTGACTGGTACACCAGTACGCAGCCCAGCCCCAGCAGCAATCCCAACCACACCAAAAATCCTGTTGTGCTGACTGGAAAATGGAAACAGAAATGAGAGCGCATGTGTCCCCTCATATACTGAGCATGATGTCACATGATATGGAATACGCCAATGACTGATCCGGGCCTGACCCTCTAGCTGTGCTCCCTCTCTGCCCAAAGAAAGGTAACTCTTTCCTGGCCAAAACCAGAACAGTCTCCACCCCCTATTCCATACCATTTATGTTATGCTCAGGTTCCAAATACATTCTAAGAATTCACCACCCCTTTCCTAGGTCTCATATATATTATTCCCTTAGCCTATGGGCCGTCCTTCTAAAATATCTACTGAGTTCATTTATGCCATAACTTTGGGTTCCATCTGTCATGACAGTCTTTAAGGCTCAGCAATGAGGTGGAGTTGGCTCAGTCACTGGAGCTTGAAGCTTTGGATATGACAGGAGGATGTTGCAAGGCACCAATTTCAATAAAAGGGTTATTTGACAGTTCAATTCATTGGCTATTTTCACCTAAAAGCAAATCTTCTTGAGGCACACAATCGACTTCTCTGTCCTTCTGCATTACCCACCAAGTGCATCCAGGTCCTTGGGCAAAAGTAATCCCACGCATGGGTTTACCTTTACCCAATGCAGAAATAACCCAGACTGACTTCCCTGGCATATTTTTAATGTGCATTATGGGGACTTTATCTCCATCTACAGTATGTAGGAATTTTGTTTGAGCAGTGAGAGCTTGCCTAACAGATCCTCTGGTATTGACTAACCGGGTGGCTTTTGCTAAATGCACGTCCCAGTGTTTGAAAGTTCCACCACCCATTGCTCTCGGTGTAGTTTTCACCAATCCATTGTATTGCTCAGTTTTCCCAGAGGCTGGTGCATGGTAGGGAATGTGATATATCCACTCAATACCATGTTCTTTGGCCTAAGTGTCTATGAGGTTGTTTTGGAAATGTGTCCCATTATCTGACTCAGACCTTTCTGGCGTGCCATGCCACCATAAGACTTTCTCCTCAAGGCCTCAAATGGTGTTCTGGGCAGTGGCATGGGGCACGGCATAAGTTTTCAACCATCCGGTGGCACCTTTCACCATTATAAGCACATAGTGTTTGCCTTGACGAGTTTGTGGGAGTGTGATATAATTAATCCTCCAGGCAGTTATAAAATCAGTTATATTTTAACCATAATCCTCCATACCAAATGAGCTTTAACCATTTGGCTTGCTTAATTGTAGCGTGCCTCACATTCATGGATTACTTATGCAATCGCATCCATGGTTAAGTCCACCCCTCGGTCACGAGCCCATCTATATGTTGCATCTCTTCCCTGATGGCCTGAGGAGTCATGGCCCAGCGAGCCATAAATTGTTCACCCTTATGTTGCCAGTCCAGATCTACTTGACCCACCTTAATCTTAGCAGCCTGATCTGCCTGTTGGTTGTTCTGATGTTCTTCAGTGGCCCAGCTCTTGGGTACATGAGCATCTATACGTGGCGTACTTTCACAATCAGATTCTCTACTCGAGCAGCAATATCTTGCCATAATTCAGCAGCCCAGATGGGTTTGCCTCTGCACTGCCAGTTGCTTCGTTTCCACTGCTGTAACCACCCCCACAGTGCATTTGCCACCATCCATGAGTCAGTACAGAGGTAGAGCACCGGCCACTTTTCTCACTCAGCAATATCCAAGGGCAGCTGGACTGCTTTCACCTCCGTGAACAGACTCGATTCACCATCTCCTTCAGCAGCTTCTGCAACCCATTGTATGGGACTCCACACAGCTGCCTTCCACCTTTGACATTTCCCCACAATGCGACAAGACCCGTTGGTAAAGAGGGTGTATCTCTTCTCATTATCCAGTAGTTTATTATATGGTGGGGTCTTGTCATCACGCATTACATCTTCCTATAGTGACATTCAAAATCTTTGCCTTCTGGTCAATTTCTAATCACTTCCAGTATTCCAGGATGGCTGGGGCTCCCTATTTGAGCATGTTGTGTGGTTGATGCGACCCATTTACTCCATGTGGCATCAGTTCCATGGTGTATAGAGGGGACACTCCCTTTGGACATCCAGCCAAGCACTGGCAGTTGGGGGGTTGCCAGGAGGAGTTGTGCTTCAGTCCCGATCACCTCTGAAGCAGCTCGGACCCCTTCACATGCTGCCAATATCTCCTTTTCGGTGGGAGTATAGAGGTCCTTGGATGCTCTGTATCCCTGACTCCAAAACCTCAGCGGTCAACCCTGAGTCTCCCCTGGTGCTCCCTGCCAGACACTCCAGGTAGGGCCATTCTTCCCAGCTGCAGTGTACAGCACATTTTTAACATCTTGTCCTGTTCAAACTGACCCGAGGGCTACTGCATGAATTATTTCCTGCTTAATTTGTTCAAAAGCTTGTTGTTACTCTAGGACCCATATAAAATAATTCTTTTTCCATGTCACTTGATAGAAAGGGCTTACAATCTGACTAATTTGGGATGTGCAGTTTCCAGAAACCCACAAGACCCAAGAAAGCTTGTGTTTCCTTTCTGTCAGTGGTGGGGACACAGCTGTTATTTCATTAATCACCTCCATTGGAATCTGATGACATCCATCTTGCCATTTTACTCCTGAAATCCGAATATCTTGTGCAGGTCTCCTGACTTTACCATATTTTATGGCAAAACTGGCTCTCAGAAGGATTTGGAAAATTTTCTCTCCTTTCTCAAAAACTTCTTCTGCATTACCCCATATAATGATGTCATCAATGTACTGTAAGTGTTCTGGGGCTTCACGCTGTTTCAGGGCAGTCAATTCCAGGTGTACTGGACACTCCTCCAGATACAAGCAAACTGTAGCCTGCAGTCTGCAGCCAGAGGGGTGGAGATAAGTGTGTTGGCAATACCAGTCGTGGTGTGCCACTTGACTGCCTTCAGCTCTAGTTCATACTGAAGTTCTACCATGTCTGACACGGCAGCACTCAGCAGTGGCGTGACTTCATTCAGGCCATGATAGTCGACTGTCAATCTCCGCTTTGGATTAGACTTTTGCACTGGCTATATGGGGCTGTTAGAGGGGGAGCGCATCTTGCTGATGACTCCTTGGCTCTCCAGTTGACAAATCAGTTTAGGGATAGAGATTAGAGTCTTGATTGGTGCAATAATGCCATCGGTGCACTGTTGTACTGGCAATTGTCACCTGTTATTCTTCAGCCCTCAGCAATCCCACAACAGAAGGATCCTCTAGACCAGGTAACACAGACAGCTGTTTAATATCCACTGTTTCCAAGGCAGCTATACCAAAAGCTGACCGATACCCTTTTGGGTCCTTAAAATACCCTCTCCTGAGATAATCTATACCAAGAATACATGGAGCTTCTAGACCAGTCTCAATGGGGTGTTTTTCAACTCTTTTCCAGTTAGGTTTACCTTGGCCTCCAATAAAGTCAACTGTTGAGACCACCCTGTCACTCCTGAAATACAAATAGATTCTGCCCCTTTAAAATTTGACAGCATTAGGATGCATTGAGCACCAGTGTCCTCTAAAGCCTTATACTGCTGGGGGTCAGATGTGCCAGGCCATCAAATTCACAGGGGCCAATAAACTCAGTTGTCCCTGTCCTCCACCTGGCTGGAGGTAGGGCCCCTCTAATGTTGGTCATAATATCCGCTATTGACAAATGAGTCAGTGTGGTGTGCATGGGTTTCAGTCTCATCTTGATCACTCACTTCTTGTGAATACAAATCAGTTCTTGTCATAGGATCATGAGCAAAGTAGACCTTTCTGCTCTGTTTGGGCACCTGATTATTGGAAACTGGAGCAGCATATCTCTTAAAAGAACCCCATTTTGTAGTTTTTCTTTCTTCCAACTCACGTACCTATCCTATTTCTTCATGTCTTCTCCAGGGTCATGCAGGTGAGGCCACAGCTTCCGCCATGCTGTACACTGGTTCTCTCAAGTAGCAAAACAATTGCTCCTAATAGTCAAGACTCTACTCTGTGCAGGTGGGGAGTAGGAAATGTCCTCTTTAAATTGCTGGAATTCTTGAGGAAATTTCTACACAGCTGTGGTGAAGGGGAAAGAGAGACTTTCTTCATATTGTTGTAGTTGGCAAGCCAGTTCATCCACTGTTGGTCCCTCTTTGTCTCTCCAGTCCATTAGTGCTAATGCATTTGCACATGATGATGGTGTGCTCCATACAAACTTCTGCTGCATGGGCTGGGTGCATTGGACTTCATCTGGATCTTTGGGTAGCCGTGCATTGTCTGGGTCATAATAAACCATCTCTCACAAGGCTAAATATCCCTCAAGTATTGAATACCTCTCTCCATAGTGGTCCACTTGTTTGGATGACATAGAAAATCTTCCTTGAAGGGATACCTCTCCCTCACCCTTGACAGAAGTGGCCTCCAGAGTCTGAGATTTTGTGTCTTCTTTCTAATTGCTTCATCAATGCCCCCTTCCCTAGACAGGGATCCTAGCTGCCTGGCCTCCCTACCCTCTAGTTCCAAGCTACTGGCCCTGCTATTGCAGCATCTGAGCAGCCAGGTAATAAGTTGCTCACCTGGAAAGCGGCTGAAATCTTTTCGCATGTCTCACAACTCACTCAGGGATAAGGATCGGGTGACTGTCACTGGCTCTGCCTCCTCCTCCTGTTCTCATGATGGGCCTGGTTCATCATCACCCTGAACACTGCGAGAGGATTTTCTTGTGTATTTCTTCTCATGTATGGGAACAACTGACACTGTCATGGGTTGGTTCTCTGGCTCAGCTGAAGTGCCTGTCCTCAGGCTTGTAGTGGCTGCAGTTTCTGTTGTGGACTTTGGAGTGATTGCAATATCTCTTATTTTGTTACAAGATCCAGAGACCTTCTCTTCCTTTTGAGGGTAATGAACAGTGTTTAATAGCACTCAGTAAGTGTGCGCATGTTGCAGTGAGTTGTGCCTCTGGAATTACCCGGGTGACAACATACTTTTTCCAAATATTTTACTAGTTCTTCAGGATTCTGCACCTGTTTTGGAGTGAAATTCCACTATGCTAGAGGTGCCCACTGTTCTAGGTACTTGCCCATGCTACTGTACAGCCCCAGCCACTCACAATTCTCAAACCTTGGGGTAGATCTCCAGATGATACTCTTTAAGAGCTGCTTAACACTGAACAAAACCTGAACAACGTGCAGGAACACATTAGCTCCTAGCAGCAAGATAACCATGTTAATGTCAACATTTCAAAGGTATTTGAAATTCCTGAAATTCTCAAACACAATTGTAAATAGCGCCAGGGCTGATGACTGCACCTTATCATAGATAAGCATCATGCAGTACAGCAAAAACCAAAATCTTAACCCAACTCTCATGGATGGTGGGCAACAACATGGGGAATACATACAGCAAAGGAGGTGATAAAATCTTAAGGACCCAAGCAATAGACATTATGACCCAATCTGTCATTATATCAAACCTCAAGCCCCACACTGGACACCGATGTGTCCACTAAAACAAATAATAATTGTAACAAAACAACTGTATCAATAGTAAGTCCAAATGGATAATATACAATGCAGTTGCTCACCAACTAACGACTAGTATGAGTCCAACCCCAGCAGCAATCCCAACTGCACTAGAAATTCCCCTGTGCTGACCGGAAAATGGAAATGAGAGAGTACATGTCCCCTCATATACTGAGCATGATGTCACACAATATGGAATACTCCAATGAATGATTTGGGCCTGACTTTCTAGTTGTGCTCCTTCTCTGCCTAAAGAAATTTAACCCTCTCCTGGCTGAAACTAGGACACCTAGCACTGCCAAGTCCACTGCTAAACTATGTCCCTAAGCACCACATCTACACGTCTTCTAAATACCTCCAGGGATGGTGACTCAACTACTAACCTGGGCAGCCTGTTCCAATGTTTGAGAACACTTTCAGTGAAGAAATTTTCCTAATATCCAATATATACCTCCTCTGGCCATTGAGGCCATTTTCTCTTGTCCTGTCACTTGTTACATGGGAGAAGAGACCAACACCCACCTTGCTACAACCTCCTTTCAGGTAGCTGTAGAGAGCAATAACGTTTACCCTCAGCCTCCTTTTCCAATAAGCATATATCAAACTCAGATTTTTTAGGCATCCCTGCACTTCAGTTCAGAGCCTCATAATCAGACTATGGACTTCCTTGTATTCAACAGTGTGGGCTCAATATCTTTTTTTTTTTTTTTTTTTTTTT
>NW_020799092.1:56756873-56791035 GCF_003259725.1 Athene cunicularia
TTTTTTTTTTTTTTTTTTTTTTTTTGAAGGCAGTATTGGGTTTTATATACTTCAAAGTCTTTCCCTAAGTGGATGACTTATGTGTCTAAACCCAGGAGAGGCTTTAGGCTAAGAATCCCAATCTCAGATAAGTTTGTAAACCTGTGAGAAGCAGACCTGTAGAAACATGTGTCTCTTTATTCAGTTTGCTTGTGTCTGTGAATCCCAGTTCTACATGTCCAGCTCTCCCCTTGATCAGGATCTCAGTAAATAACCTTACAATGACAAGCAAGTCCTGCTCCTGAAGACGACTTACCAAAAGTTATCTTTGGGCACAACCAGCATTGCCACACATAAGTGCTTTTGTGGAGCTGAGCCTGAGTTACTGTATGCTAAAAAATGAGAAATTTTATTAGTATTTCTGCTGTACATCAATAAGTGAAACAAAGCTATGTGCAACTGTACAGAATGCTTTTTGGGAAAAAAAAATCTGGTGAATTAATGTCAAATATTTCATTAAAATCTTCCAAAGAATATCACTGCTCTTTTTCCTGAAGTCAGGATGGAGGCTTGTTAATTGAACTCAATCTATTTAGTTTATGCAAGAGAAGGTTAAAAGGTGACTTCATTATGCTATTTGAGTAACTGTATAGGAAATACATTTCTGATTGTAGATGCTTTTTTAATCTAATAGAGAAAGGTGTAATGAGATCCAGTGGTTAGTAGATGAAGCTAGACAAATTTGAATTAGGAATAAAGCAGAAATTTTAATATTGAGGGTGATTCATCACTGGAAAAATTCAACAAGGTATGAGGTGGGGTCTTCATCATTTGAAGAACAAAGATTGGATAAATTTCTTAAAAATATGGTGTAAGTCAATCAGAGATTATTAATACAGAAATTGCCCAATGCAATTCATCGTCCTATGTTATTTAAAGGGTCAGACTAGATCATCATTGTGATACCTTTTATCCTTAAAATATATGAATCAATAGATAAGGAAAGTAAGAAGTAAAATTCAAGGCTCCTTAGTTACCTGGAGTTTACCCCAACTGCTTCTTCCAAGAAATCTGATTTGATACCAGATCCTAATTTTCCTCAATAATCTTTCAACAGCTACCGTCTTGCTGCCAAGCAGACTAAAAGCCCCAGGCTCTTTTCTACATATCTGTTACATCAGACCTCTTACTCCATACACTCACTACTTACATGATCTGAAGACAGCAGCTGGGACAGAAACTATTGCCTGAACTCAAAATGTCAGATGGGCATCTGACAGAGTAGCAGGCTTTTTGGAAAGTAGTGAACCTTGTCCATCCACAGGCTTTGGGAAATATTTTAACAGGTGCTTACAACCTCTGAATATTTCAATTCGGGTAAAGATATTCAGGCTTATATTGTTTTTAAATTTAAGCTAAAGTATCTGCCAGCTCCATTTCCCCCCCCCCACTCCTAATGAAGAAAAAAATATACAGGGAATAATGGCAATCCTTGTGTGGGTTAGAACAAAAGCACAGACTACCTTATCAGTACATCTCAAAAAATTCCGAGAATATTCTATCAGCACATCTTCTTCATTTAGACAATCTACAGGGAGGTTGAAAATATTCTGAGCTCTTCAGAAGATGTAGCTGTTGCTGTATTAAAGGGATATTACTGACAAGACACATTAATATTAGGTGGTGTGATATGGCTTCTGGAAATAACCATTTCTTATTTCATTAGTCCAAAAAAAGCCAGATGAATTCTTCCAACCAGTCTTCAAACCTGATAAAAAGGGCATATTTAAAATATGTTAATCCTTTTCAATTTGCAAATATTGAGTCCAGAGGTTTATGTGAAGAGAAATTTAAGAGGACAGAGGACAGATGAAAAAAAAGAAACAATAAAGTTGGAAAAAAAGGCAGCAATTTCTACATTAGTAAAGTATATAACATAAGATCCTGCTAGGTGTCTTGGTGAGGGTCCAACCTTAATCCTTCTTGTGGCTGTCAGTTGCTATTCAAGCTGTCCATTGTAGGGCACCCATTTTCTTTTCTTTTTAGCTCAAATTAGTTTTCTGAGCTGAGCCATCCTATCTACTCTTAGAGCTGTGCTGTTTCAAGAGCAAGAATATATGAGAATTGTGCATATGCAGATCTAGTATTTCAGGTCTTTTCACCAGCGCTGCACTTTCTTGTTCATACAGCCCATCACATGCCTCTTTACCATTTATCTCCGCTCATTGCCTTCTTGCTGCTGGCACTTTCAGAAAGAGATCAGCACTATGTAAAATGTAAAATAGGGAATGAATGGGCTATTCAGAACAACACACAAAATATTTTATTGCTCACATGTCCAAAACTTAACCACCATTTACTGCAGAGCTACAGTCTATGGTGTTACTGAAATGTCCATGAGGCCCTGAGATTTCTCTGCTTTTCAGCAGCACATGATAACCAGTTTGGTCCATTGCAGCATCTGGGCATTTGGGTTTCATCTGCTGCTCAGAGCTAATCCCATTCTTCTTTATGAGCATGGGTTGTTTGAGAGAGTTTTTCTAGGCTCCAGGGCTTACAGTCAAATATGTTATTTCATTAAAAGGGTCAAAAAATTATAGAACAGTACATTACAATGTATCAGTGAACAGCTTTACAGTAACATAAGGGCAAGGGGGGATTTTTTAAGTAAGGTGCCCTACTGCTACAAGAAATATCATTATGTTCGTAATGTCTTCTCTGAAATGATGTAATTTAGTTCTAAATTGTAATTTCATTTGCTCTCTAGAAGTGTCATACCCACATGATTATAATCCCTGTGTGTTTATTGTCTAGCTTTTTACTTTGCTGACAAGCAGGTAGCTCTTGTGGCTCTTGATAGGGGAATCACAAGGATGTGAAATAGATTTCATTCCTTTTTGCAAATCATCTATCCCACAATTACTTATTAAAATCCAGTTAAAGAAGAAATTATTAATAGCAGCACACATTTAGAACCCAGACTAATTCTAAGGTGAGTGGCATGACTGATTATTTGACGAACAAATACATGTTTTCTGGTTTTCATTTTTACAAGGTTTATTTAATGTGAGTTTTATGTGCATCAGTGAAACAGAAAAAAATCACAGAATCCCATTAAACTGCTTCAACAGAGGAAGTCTCTAATATAACAAACAGCAGAGACATCATTTTGATTACATGAAAACTCCCTGCTGCCTTTTGAAACTCTGACTTGAGGGATACCAGGATCTGCAGCCTGGATTTTATGTCATCAAACCGTTTTCTACAGCTGGGATGTTTTTCTTGGGTGGTAGATGTGCATCAAACAATGAGTAGACAGCCCTGGGTGCCTTGAATATAGTCATTGATGATGATGAATTTCCTCTGTAACAGAGCTTTTTAAGGGACTGATTGGACAATTTTTCTGCAATAATCCTTTATACTAGCTAATCTAAGAAATGACATTTTTTGCTTTAGGAACTAAAGGTAGATATTTTGCGTCTAAATTTGATATTTTTTTTTTTTTTCCAACATCCTTGAGTATTGTTACTGATGAATAAAATTGTTTGCTGCCAGATGATATTGAATGGATCCATTCCTTATTCCTATCATTTTGTAAGATTTATAATGGTAGGAGTCAATAGAAGGATCTAATATTTATTATTTCAATGTTTTTCTAGGTTCTTCTTTTCCAATTAAAGACAAATACAACTGAAAAAGTTTAATTAATGATTTAGCTAAAGCACCACATAGTGATATTTTCAGGACAGACTCACCAGTTTTTGAAACTTATATTAAGTGTGAAAATAGCTTTCATTGAATAAGGGGAAATAAGGAAGCATTAAAATATTTATACATGTAAGAAAAAAACATTATGGAAAGTAAGTCAAAGCTCAGAATACTTGCATTATAATAAAGCAGTAACTTCTACATCAAGGCCTGGTATGGTTGTTTAAGTAAAGGTATGAAGATAAATTTAAAATGTTCAAATTCTCACCTTATAACTTTCTTTTATCACTTTTAAGACAATCTGTCAAGTGTTGGTGCAATTCTGTTATTAAGCCATCATTCAGGGTATGGCAGACAGCCAGAGCAGCACTCAATAGTATTTCCTGTTCGCCTGTCCATCCCCTTGCAAAGTGAAGAGCTGATATACATAAACCTAGAAAATTAATCATCTACAGAGTTTGTTTGCTCTGAATTTACATGTCACTCTACAGCTCCAAAAGGTAAACAAAAATATCTTTTGGTCTGGTGTGTTTTGGATGCTGTTCATCTCTGGCTTTGAAATAAGCAATTTCTCTCTCTTCTGCTTTGCATTTGCTACATTTTTAAGGCATTGACTTTCATCTTTAAGGATAATTTAGTACACAACAATCTTTTATTCTGAGCAACACAATATTCTTACCTTAATTAGTAGTATTTCTAAAGTACTATTCTTTCAAAAGCATTATTTACAATGCCTGAGGTTATATTCAAATTGAAGTAATAACACTGCAAGTACTGATACACAGAATGACAAATAATTATTGTCGTGGATATTTATTGCAGTAGCATGTATGGTACTGGCTTGAAACAAAGCTTGATATCCAGTGAACATTAGAAATTTTGCAGAAAAAGATTTATGTAGGTGTCTTTTTGGATTAAACTATTTACTGTTTGAAATAATAGCTTTATTTTTCTTCTATTTTTTCTGTTTATACTTATCAATGTTTCATATATAACTGATAAAACCCTCCTTTTTTAATGTTATCACTATTCAGCTAGTAAAAGGTGTTATTCTATTCTAACATGGAACATCTAGAAGTGTGTAGTCAGCTGACTCTGCTTCATCATTGCAGTGATTTTGTTCTGAATGTGCTCTTCAGGGAGAAACAATCTTCTGCAGGATTCCCACAGGCCTTGATAAAGGCACTTCATTTCTCAGTTTCATTTCTGTAAAGTACTCATGGCAGTGCTTTTTTTCCTTAGTCCGTTGGAGGTCTTTGCAACAGCATTTTCATTCAACATACTTACTGCTACCATGCCTAGCATGAACAGGGTTGGTTTTGACTAAGGCCTCTAAAGGTTGATGCAATAAATAAATGAGCAGTAATGTCCCTACATGTTGATAAATATACTGTAATGTACATCCTGGGATGAATCCAGGACATCACTAAGGAAAATTCCTTCTACGTATGTGTTCCTACCTCTGTATTTGTCCCACCTTTTGAATGTCTCCATTAGTCAAGGTCAGCTAGTGGAAACACCTCCACAAGGTGTCATATCTACTCCACAGATTCTGTCAGCCTTTCTCAGTGGACTCTGTGTCAAAACCACCACCTCACAGATGAAAGGAATCTGAGTGCATGCATTAGAAGAAAGGGAAAGTGTTTAGAAGTGAAAAGGACTGTTCATGTAGCTGAAAAGAGTCATTAGATGGGGAAGGTTATCCAGGGGCAACGCAGGAGAGAGGCTTAAATGAGTTTCTTTCACTGGGAAGATTCTGAGACTGGCTCTTCATTTTTGTGATTCACCTATTAGAGGTCTTGGAGAGAGGTAGGTGCACACAAGTCTGAAATGTGGAGGATGAACAAGCATTTGTTTGAGACTAGGGTTAAAGCTTTCACTTGGTTCTGTGAAATTTCCAATTTTAGCTGTTTTAGAGGCAGGCTATCATACTGGTGAATATTGAAATAAAGACATGATTCCTATTTCCAACATGCTCCCTCTGGACATTGGCTTGATAATTTACCTCACTGTCAAATTTTGTGCATGCATTCCATTTCCCAGCATACATAATTTTTTCCCTTGAATACTCCTGGCATTGCCTGAATATAAACTGACTGTTTTAGCTAGAAGTTATCACTACCTTAAATGGACCCAGGAGCATTTTTCACAATAGATTACAGGGAGAGATGTCCATTTACATTTTTTGCACCATACATTATTAACTTGTTCTAGTTCCACTTCATTCATTTATGTGGCAAAACACAATGTAACTCTATCACTTAATTGGATTAAAAAATGTTTGTGATTAAAAAAAAATTAGATATTTATAGGGCATAGTTTTGTATTTGCATGTGTCTGTTTTAACAGGTGATACAATTGCTGATGGAAAAAAATGAAATATAAAGGTTCAAGATCAACTCCCAGTGCTTTTTGTCTACCATGCAAATATGTACCAGTCTTTTCTGAAAAAATGTCTCTGATTGTGACTGGAGTTATTTTTTTTTTTGGCAAGCATTAAAATTTAAAGTAAAAGGAAATGTTAATCTCTTCCTATGGAAACATAAGTATAGCTGACATTTTGAATAGCTTCCATAAAGTGTCACTACAAGTCATAAAGAAAATCAAACAAAATATGTGGTTTTATTTAACCTTCCAGGCACTACAATTCTTGAATTACCAAGAGTTCAAGTTGGTAGCTCTTCACAAGTATTGTGCCTTAAGAAACTATACATTTTTCTATAAAATGCTTCTTTAAAATTAAAATCAAAGCACTTTTAAATAGAATTCTGGTATTTTTAAGGACAAGAAACATTTTGAGTAAGGGAATGCACTCACACTGTACATTTAAGACAGTGACAGATTGTAAGAGTTTATTGCTTCCTGCAGATATTATATCTGATGTTCCAGTTCAATCAAAAAAATTATTCAGAGTCATAAAGATATGAAAAAGTCTAAGAAACAGGCATTTTTGGTGTTTTCCAGAATAGTAAGGAAGAGGGAAGAAAGAAAAAAGATAAGTAAATGTTAATTGAAACAAAAAAGGCAAAATCATATGGGTGAAAATTACTCAGGGTGACTTTCACTTCATCACACAAATAACATGTCATCGAAGTTTGAGTTTTTTTCTCAGTTGTCCTATGTAAAAGTAGAACAAGTATGTTCACCTGTGTGCATCAGATTGCTGTAGTAAGGCCTACAAAATCTGTGGATACATTAACAAATTACTTCAATATTTTCGTGGGTTTTTTTTTTTTTGTTTTTTTTTGTTTTTTTTCCCTCAGTCTATTTTAGTGTACCACAAGAGTGTATGTGCATTTTGAAGGCATAGATGTATCAATTATGTCATTATGGCATGTGCCCACTTCCCCCATTTAATGTGTAACCAGTGAATACTGTTCAGTTGTGTGTGGGAAATGGAGCTATAGCATATTCCTTTCTAGCCTGGAAAGCCCTCTGCTTCTGGAAAATAAGGAAGCCATCCAAACATTTGAAGAGATTGAGTGCTGAGGTGGAATATCAAGGAATAAAAAAGCAGTAAGAATGTGTACACCTTTCTGGCACTGAAGACAATCATATATCTTTTCCATTTTGCTCTTGTTCCAGATCAGATCTCTTGACTTTTCTGACTGCCTCCTACACTGAGGCCACACCTTAATTCCTGTGTTCAGTTTTGGGCCCCTCACTACAAAAAGGACATTGAATGACTCAAGCGTGTCCAGAGAAGGGCAACGGAGCTGGTGCAGGGTCTGGAGCACAGGTCGTACGGGGAGCGGCTGAGGGAACTGGGGGTGTTTAGTCTGGAGAAGAGGAGGCTGAGGGGAGACCTCATCGCCCTCTACAGCTACCTGAAAGGAGGGTGCAGAGAGCTGGGGATGAGTCTCTTTAACCAAGTAGTAAGCTATAGGACAAGAGGTAATGGCCTCAAGTTGCACCAGGGAAGGTTCAGACTGGATATTAGGAAGCATTTCTTTACAGAACGGGTTGTTAGGAGTTGGAATGGGCTGCCCAGGGAGGTGGTGGAGTCCCCATCCCCGAAGGTGTTTAAGAGTTGGGTCAACATAGCATTGAGGGATCTGGTGTAGTTGGGAACTGTTAATGTTGGGTTGATGGTTGGACTGGATGATCTTCAAGTTCTTTTCAAACCTAGACAATTCTGTGACTCTGTGATTCTTTGATACATTGATGCAATTTCCTGGGTCGAAATCAGCTCACCTAAATTTTTCTGTCTAAAATTAGGCATCTAGTCTAACATGGTCCTGCAGATGATAAAAGATGTGCTTGATCTCATATAATCTACATTTATCCCAACTCCCATTTCATTTTCAGCATGCAATTATTTGTCATTCAAGATGGATTCCCATGTGTATGAAATGGTTACATATCCCCATTTCAGCTTGTTCCTGTCAATGTCAGTTCTACTACTGCCTAATATTCACATTCGAGTCATGAACTTCTTCTCCTTAAGTAGGTTGCTCTATATAGATGAAAAGCTCCCCAGAACCTGGTTTTGGTGAAAACACAGAAATTTTAGTGAAAATACCTGTAAAAGATGTAGCAACATGCAACCAAAAATTATAAGAAGAAACTTTTCCAGCTTTTTAGAGGTAGTGTGACCTTATTCCTAGTCTCCTTCAGTGACTACCTTACTTATTTACTGTCAGTCCTTCAAATTGTTAGATGCCCTTTCAAAAGGTCTCATGCAATTCCAATTTAAATGTAGGATAAGATATAATAAATGAGTGCCAAATAATAAATCGTGAAGATCAGGAAGAAGGAAGGATTTTTTTTTATTGCTGGAGGTTGTGCATGCATCTGATTTGTTAAAACATGTTGTTACAGCTGAAAACACTAGATGGCAATGTTACATATGCACTTACAGGATCTCCATTAGAATGCAAGCAAGTGTTCAGTCTCCGAAGAAATGCTACATGGTTGCTACTGTTGTGCAGTTGTATTTGAAAAGTACTCAAGTTGCTTTTTTCCACTTAAATCTCTGTATTTTGTAATGAGAAACAAACATGATTTGTGAGCTCATAATTCTGGAGAAAGACAGGTTTGAATGCTTTTTAGAGCTGGCTTCATTCCATACAGGTGGAGGGCATAAAGGAAACAAGCACACTTTGAACATACCCTGGGAAATTTCTGCTTAGCTGGATAAACTGACCTGTAACAATTCTGATATCACATTGCAGGGGCCTAGTGAGGGTATCAGAAGCAAGATAGTCTTTTGAAAAAAAACAGCATTAGGTATCTGTTTATCTCTCAATCTCATTTACCTATAAATGAGCTGGCTCAGGCACTGCCAGAGGCACTGTGTTACTGCACAATCACCATCACCTTCTCCCTGTGGTAAATAGAAAGTGAGGTAGCTCCAGATAGTGAATCATATCATTGATGGGCTCTTTAAAGTGCCCCTCTCTGCTCTTTTGCTATATAGAGATTTTCTGGAGGTGTCTCCTAATTGAAGCATGTCATATATGTGCATAGGGGTAATTCTAGTCTACAATACCTACATTTGTGTAGAAGTATATACATTTGAAAGTTATTCCATTTTAAAATCAGTTTTGATTATAGAATCACCTTTTTAGAGATAAACAGAACAAAGTTTGGGGTATTAGGGGGAGAAGAAAGAATGCAAGACTGTCTTTGCAGAAAAGAAAAGACAAGACAGAAGATCAGTGGGAAAGCAAAAAGCTGAAGTAGATTGAAGCTTATGAAGAAACATGAGAAACAGAATGTAAACCACTGCAGTGAGCCTGCCAGAGTTCTGTCTGACCTCTTCCTTTGCTCTAAGCAGTAATGATTATATCTTTATTTAAGTCTGTGAGTTTTTCAAAGGCCACCAGAGAACAGTCAGGGAAAAAAGAAGTTAAAAATGAGAAACATATGCATGTGAGAGCTCATGAAGAAGGATAGACCACTAAACACTAGTAAAAGAAGAATTAGAATATTTTAAATATGAAGAAACAATAAATAGAAGCAAATAAGATCCAAAATACAATAACCCGACTCTCAGCTTCCTCCTAGACGGAAAATGGATGATTGTATCTCTTGGCTGATCTAACTACAAGTCTTCTGCAGCCAACACACTTTCAGGGCCATGCTGGCCAGGTGTTGGCACCTTGGAGAACATATTTTACATGTATCAGACAGCTGTAGCTCACCAGCTGTTTTTCTACTGCCAAAGAATAGGATATGGATTCTGTGACAGCAGAAACCAGACTAGTCCAAAGCCTGAGTGAATTTGAGCTTCTTAGAGATGAAAAGGCAGAGGATGTTGTCTGGATATAATAACATGAGTAAGACAACAAGGATGTTTGACTGTAGTTCCCTCTTTTATGATTATGCTGATGATAATCCCATTTGGGTCATTTGCCTGCTTCTTTTGTTATGCATTTAGCCTTTACTTATGTTTTAAAATTAAACAATTAACCTATTGTTTAGTCCTGTCTGATGTTAGGGCTATATGACCTGATGGGACATACTCTGCTCCTATCAGCTTGGGAATTTGAATTTAACTGGTTTTGCAAGATCAAGCTGTAAATTATCGTTCATCTATTGACTGAGTGTCCACTCTGTGATACATTGAAGAAGTAAGGTAGGTCTTTCCGTGATGGACTGAACGACATATTGCCTCCAAATTAATTGTTTGGAACAACTTAATGTTATGTTTACTTTCTGTAGACCAGTGCAGTGACTTTACTAGCACATTATTTACAAGGTGTATTTCTGTAATTGTAATGAAATGGACATAGGAAATGAGCAGAGATGTTTAAAGGACTGATGTAAGGTTGTAGCCTAGAGGTATTCTACTGGGTGATAATATTTACATCATGTCTTAAAGCCTGTTTCTACAAAATGTCTGGTTTTCTTTATTTATATTTAAAGAAGCCATGCTTCTGAGTGGTAGAACAAATTTTATTCTTGCTGGTGGAATACGAAAAAATTAAGACAAGATAGACTGTTTAGTTTTGGTCCGATGATGTCTAAGAAAAAACTGAGGTAAGCACATTACAAACACTGGAGACTATGACAGCATTATCAGTATTTATAAAGTGTTAATCAAATGACAACTACAAGCATTTTGCCTTTATTTAGAAATACATAAATTTAAGGTATATGATGGCTTGTGTTTTATATAAGCAGTCATGTGGAAAAAGCTGCATCCATAATTGAAATTAATGAGAAAACACTCTAGCCGAACTGATTGTTGTTGTTGTTGCTGTTTTGCATTTTAGATCTACACTTAATGATTGAAAGAATTCTGAATGAGCTTGTCACAGTGTTAAGCAACAAAGTTCAGATTTTGTTGCAATTTCCATTTGTTCTCTGGCTGCTGTTGCTCTAGCACTCTGAAAACCTCACTGCAGTAGCTGAAGTTTTCTATGCTTGTTTTTTTTTTCTCCTCTGTGATTTATTTGAAAGGTTATAGAAAAAAAAAGTTTAAAAAATAAAGACAGTAAAGTTTAAAACTTGAAAATTACTTACTTATACTTGAAAATTTCCAGGTAGCTTGTCTCATGATATGCTAGTTCCTTAAGCAGTATGCACAACAACAACAAAAAAACTCACCAAGACTAAAAAAATGTCAATGCTTCACTGCAAACATTTCAGTTATTTCAGAAAGACTGTGGGTGGTATCTATATATCTGAATGCATGGATAAATACTGTCAAATCTATCAATATATATTATAGCCACAGTGTTCTAAAAGTGTACTTACAGATAACAACAATCTTTGCTATTTTGAATGATTGCTTTAGGATATTAAGAGCAACAAACTTGACAGTGGCAGTTACCTAGTTGAGGATGTTAATACTTTTAATTGCATGTACCCACAGCTAATTACACTGTCATTGCAAACTGGTAGAGAAATGCATTATTTTAGCAGTAAATCCTACTTTTCAGCTATTTCACCTGTTCTCTTGGAGACTTCTAGGCTCCAGCCCTGCTTTACAGTCCCAGTGCTTATGTCTGGCTTGCTGCCAAACACAAATAGTTCTTCTGACTACAAGAACAAAACCTTAACCTAAAGGGCTAAACTCTTTGGCTCATGTTGTGTGCAAATCCCCTTGATTGCATATATTAAGCATATTTATTCAGCATATCTTTTCTTCTGTTAATGTGGTATTAGACATAGGTAAAATTTTTCATGTAAACTTTTAAATTAAAATGCAGATTTGCCAGTACTAAAATAATAGTTTCAAACAACTTATTGGCTTAAAAATATTATGTGAGTATGATAAAAAATGGAAATATTTTGTTTCATTTTATTATGGAAATATTTTGTTTCATAGACTGGACATTAGAAAAAAATTTTTCACAGAAAGAGTGGTCAGACATTGGAATAGGGTACCCAGGGAGGTGGTGGAGTCACCATCCCTGGATGTGTTTAAAGGTTGTTTGGATGAGATGTTGGGGGATATGGTGTGAGGGAGAACTTTGTAGAGTAGGGCTGATGGTTAGACTCGATGATCCCAAGGGTCTTTTCCAACCTGAATGGTTCTATGATTTATAATTCTCAATTTTGACAAAACTATTTGAAGAAGAGCTAAAAAAAATTTATAAAAATAATGATGTTACAGTCAAATAAAACAAAACAATTTTATACAATGAAACCTTGTATCTATCTTGACCTTATACAAAAACTTTCTTTTAACAAATTTAGTTTGAACTTATTTTTTCTTTTTTTTTTAACAACTGTTTCTCTTCTTCCTCTCTCTCCAAAAGTGAACCATTGGCAAAAATTGACAGAAATTTGGTTTTGCGTAGCTTTACCTGTATGTACTATTGAATTATCAATAAGACAGTCTGGAATGTCTTATTGATAATTCAGTAACACAGTTCATGTCAAGGAATTTGCAATTTGAGAGTGAGAGACGTGGTACAGTATGCTAAAGTTTTGGGTTTTTTTTATTATTTATTTAAAAATAAAAAGATGGTAAGCTGATTCAGTGTTATCAGAGTATGTGAAAAATTTGCTCAGATAAGAAGTCTTGCTTATGGACGAAGCTGTTGACACCAAATCACTCTTTATTCATGGCAAAAATTATTAGGAAAAGAAAATTTATTATTCTCCAAGTACGTGCTTTTCAGAGGATGCCTAGTGAGTCCAGTCAGCATTCATACAGCGTAACACCATTACTGTTTGTACTGAGAGCTTTAGTGGGACAAGATGTGCTGTGGTGATATCCAATGCAGCCAGCAAAGTGGCAGTTCAGGGCCTGAATGTACTATGCTAAAATTTATATTTTTACCCCTTTCTTCACTATTCAGAGAATGGACAGCTTGGACCCTGGCTACAGTAAAGTGGCATTTGGTTTCTCCTTGGCGGTTGACAACTGCACTGCAGTAGTGAAGACAGCTTTGAAATCATAATAAAAGAAAAGCATATAGCCAACAGCATACTTGAATCAAAGTGCATCTAAGGGGAAGTGATCTCTTTAAGTAAAAAAAAATAGAGTAAAAGTTGTTACAAAGAGAGATGAGTGTTTTTTTTTCTAGGATAAGCAAGAGATTTCATTGAAAATTCAAGCTGTCAGATTTCATGAAAATTTTGGCTAAGTTTCTGGACACAGGTCATAAACTTATTAACTAGTATGTTGTGTCGAGCTTCATGAAGTTCATAGGATCACTCCAATGAGACACATTTTATTGATAGTTTCCAAAACACATTTTAATGTTCTTACAGTTGATTCATGCTAATAGCTCTGACAAAAAAAAAAAAAAAAAATCAGTAGGAAACTGTACCCCAGGAAGCTGGGGCCCATATGAACAAGGAAAGGATCAAGATCTTCATGTGAATTCTTCAGAATTATAATGCAAAGTTCATTTTATAGAGACAATTATAACTAAACGTGATTCTCTTCAGGGTTTCTTGCTTGAAGATAAGGTCATGTCTATTATCTGTTACCATTGTTCTTCCAGTATTTAATGTTTATCTTTTTGTGGGAACTTATTTTCAGAACTATGGCCTATAGTAATCATTGCCATCTGATTTGATTTTGTCTCTTACAATGTCAGTTAGTTAATGTTATTGTGAAACTTGGAATGGATGGGAAACTACTTGAGTCCTGGAAGCTCCATTAAATTCTGTTGAGTTAAACAGGCTATTAATCAACACTTGCTGATTACTAGGCCTGAAGTTCTCCTTAGTGATTAGTTTTGAAAAAATATTATGTTGGTGTGAATAGATTTCCCTATTAAACCAACCTTGATAATATTGGTACATTTCTGTTATTGCTATTATCCAATACTATTCCACGATTCTTATTAGGCAAGTAATATACAGGTATTTAATTCACAGTTCTGAGCCAAATTCTGACTTGTGTGGTCAGACGGAGAAAGCAAGCAGTCGATTCAATGTGAATGGTAAAGCAAGCTTCTTCTTTATTGCAAGAAATCACACCTTAGATAAGCACTAACTATAATTATGCATACTACTCACAAATCTATTGGATACATCTAAAAGGTTACATTATAATATCCCAGCCCCTTGTGGTATTTTGAGTATGTAACAACATCCTCCTTCTTCTGGCTTGTTTTTCCCCCGAAAGTTGTTTACCATTACAATCAAGGCCACTCTGTACCTCAGTTTCTTCCTTTGTTAGTATAACTGTCCTTTGTTAGCATAACTGTGCCCTGAATCTCCTTCCTTGTTAGCATAACTGTACCCTGGGTTTTTTCCTTCGTTTACATCAGATGGCTGTAATCAGCTCCTGCACAGACCCATGACCTTGTTCTGCAAGCCATTCTCCAACAGACTTGACTTTTGTACAGGCTCCCACTAGATTTTATTTGTTTTGCTTGCCTGTAGTCAAAAGCAGAATGTGGGCTTTTATGAGTTGTGTGTTTATAAATCTATTTTCTAATTTTTAATGTTCCAAATTGTAATATCCAGAGACAACTGATACAGAGAACTGAAGCTAGAGCCTAAATGAGTTTGAATTTATCAAGACTTACTTTCTATATGTGGGAACCTCTTTATTAAGGTGAAGTATGTTTTAAGATTATTTTTAAAAATTGTTGTTGTCTTCACAGGTTTTAATAGATTTGTTTTTCTAACACATCTTCAATTATATTTCATGGTCATAAAACAGAATCCTGAAGTGTCTACAGAAGCAATGTGCCCCTCTTTCTGTATTAGTGTAATAAAAGTCAATAGTTCATGACACAGTCTTCTAACACTTTTTTTTTTTTTTTCTTATTTCATGGATTGAATTGAGTTTACTTTTATCTTCTGCAGATAGAAAAGATAAATGTAGAAGCTAATAAAAATTTAAAAGAAATTAGTATTGACTTCAGATGTTGGCTTCTGAGTGTCTAACCTGAGAGTAATTTCAAGGGTTTGAGTTTAGCCTTGTCTTTATATGCACATACCTAAAGTTATCTCACCTTAAACATTCAGATTCTGGAACACAAACTTCTCTGGATATTTGAAAAAATGTGGTTCTGAGATTTCAAAACAAGGTAAAAAAATATTTTGTTTTGTTCTGCACTTATTTTTGTATAGTAACCTCTTGTGTATGTAAAGAATTTAATAAAAATGCTCTACATTAATAGTGAAAATGACATCTGTGATACCTAGTGAGGTGTTCAGCTGACTGATAACTGGATTTTGAAAGAGTTCTTACAGATATAATTATACCAGGAATATGCAGCCAAAGACATTGGAAAGTCTATCTACATGAAAACTGACAACTGAAATTCTTCATTCCAAAATAACTTAGTGGATAAATTGTAAAAAAATTTCTGCTATTACTACAAATTCACACATATGAATAAATATGAACCTCATCTGTGTTCAAGAGGTAAATCTTGTTTGAGAATATATGATCTTAGATTAGAACTTGGTATATATATTCTTATCTGGAAGATAAGCTGATAGGAAAAATAAGTCTGAAGGAAACTGATGAATGACAAATTCTGACAAATTCAGCAAATCTAAGTAAAATATAACCAGTTTAAAATGCTGGTATACTTGATTTTAGAGGAACATATGAAAGCTCTGATTTGTCTTTAAAAAACTCTCTGCTAGTCATATATTTATATATATATATATGTATGTGTATATGTGTATATATATATATATATATGTATATATATATTTTTTGACATTTTGCCCTGAATTTAGGAAGAACCCAAAAATGTGAAACTGTTGGATGGATATCCTGACTTTTGTAATAAGGTCTCGTAAGTATGACAGAAAATGTGATTGTACTATTGGCTTTCGAAATCTAACCTTTGTAAGGAGGAATTACTTTTGATATCATATGTTTGTTCAGTGGGGCCTTTAATTCTCATGTTTTAGCTCTAGATATTACTGCAGTACAAATATTAAATAATAAATGTTCTTATATTGCTCTTTCACATTTTTTTAAGAGAAAAACAAACCTATTGTAAATGGTAAAACAAACCTATTCACCTTGGAATGTTGTTTAACTCAAAACTCATTTTAAAATTAAAAGCCTTCTAGAGTCTATTTAGCATTTTTTTCTTTATCGTTTGCTTATAGTTTATGTTGGGGAGATTAAAAGTCAACAGGAACCACAGTGTTTTTAAAAGCTATCTGGTGTTTCAAGACATTCTTTTTTTCCCCCAAGGAAAACAAAGTAATACTCTCAAAGTCTAATAAATTTGTTACCTTCTTGCTGAAAAGGTGTATTTTAAAAACATTTTATTTCCTTGCAGATTTTTCAATGAGGACCTGGCAAATTGTGGTTGGTGCAGTCATACCAAATTTTTATTCACTTGGAGTGGGATTTAACTTACATATTAAAACATATAGATGTGTATTTCTGCTTATAAATGTCTACCTGTGAGCTACATGGCTTGTGTACTCCTTTTGTTTTGTTCCTAGATCCCAGTAGGGTTTAATTTGGAGATATGTCTAGCTGGCCAGGTGAAACTGCTGCTGGCATTGGTACAATGGAGAACTGTAGGAATGAAAGGAACGTTTATGTTAAAAATTAAATGTTTAGTAAATTTATGAAACTTGCTGATGAACAGAAGTTCAAAGATGAGGAGTGTCTGAATCATAATTTAATGCTGAATCTTTTAAACAATAATTACAGTCTGTTTCAATTTGTAAGTTTTCAGTCGTTCTTGGATTCTAAGACCCACTTTTTAGGAAGTGTTCTGAATATTTGCACAGAAGTTCTATTAAGCATGATTTCAAATATTTTTCATCATATTATGCTTTTTTTTCTTCAGCATCTCTCTATACTTTTAATCTGTTTTCATTCTTCTGTGACCCTTAGTACATATGATCAAAAATGTGACAGTGGGAGTACACAAAAATTATTCTAGTTGATCAGATCAAACTCCCGTGTTAGGACCTCCCTCCAAGCCAAGCTATTTTTTATTACTTTGTTAAAAACATCAAACAAACAAACCCCCCAAAACTATGAGAAACAGGTTAAATGTGAATAAGTCTTACATTAAGTCCCAGTTTCTGGCAATCAGCAAGGTAGGGATTTCCTGAGATAGATTTTCTTCTTCAGGAGTGTGTTAGAGTCATTGGTGGTTCTATAGATTTGTCTGATCTTCCCACCAGGACCCTACCATTAAGGCAGAAAAGAATTACTACATTCAGTGTCTATTCTTCTGGAAGGTATCTCAGGATGTGAACTTCATTCAGTTGGACATGACAAATTAATAAAAAAATCCCGCAGTATTTGTTTGTTTGCATTCAATTCTGAAAGTGTTAGGTATTTCTGCAAGGTTCCAAGTAATTTTGGTATTGCTAAATCCAGGGAAATGAAAGTAAGTATTTCAGAATAAAATGATCAATGTATTTTCATTTGTGTAAGTGTAGGCAAAGTGTTGTCATTCATTGGCAAAGCAAAAAAGGCCAAGACAACTGCTTAATAAGAAAAAAAAAAAGTCATAGCACAGACAGCACTCCAACCTAAGCACAGACAGCACTCCAAAGATCGCTTACTTTCTCTCATTTTATTTCTTGTCAAATACTAAAATCAGGATGTTTCTCTGCTTCTCCTTAGTATTGCTTCTTCTTTTTAATATATTATTTCAAGAAGTGAACATCCTTGACTGTTTGTTAACACCTTTTAAGCAACACTGGGGAAAGATAAATTGAAGAAAATACATTGAAAAATTAAGGAAATTAGTCTGAGAAAGTAATATGAAAATGATCATGAAAAGATATGCTTATGTTGTTTTGTGGATACCACTCTTCATTAAATAATAATTCACACTTTTCATTTTGTACTAAAAAAGCAATTTATCTATGATGTCTAAATAAGAAAATGACATTCACATGAATGAAGTATTTTATTGTTTTTCTCTTTGACTTGCAAGGGAAAATAATGTTGAAAATATGATTGCCGTCAATTGTCAATTTTTATCATAGATGAAACTGATGATTCCAGGTTGCAAATACTTTGAAGTAAAAAGTAAATAGGATATTGACTTTTTGTCACTGGTTGGGTGACAGGTGTCTTGCATAATGCAAGACAAATGTGCTTCTATAACAGACAAATTCTCCCTTTCTGCTCAGCAGCTTGCAGTTTTTTATTACTGAAATATGACTATAGACATTTTATTTCAGAACTGCTTTCAATGGTTCTCAAGGTCTCCTGAGCAATCTCTAGCTAAGACATTGTAAGGCAATTTAATTAGACTGGGTGTCACTCTCTCATTGACAGTGAGCGACAGTTTTAAAAATTACATGTTAAAACCCCAGAAGATTTGGTGTCATCTGTGTTTGCATCACAGTCTGATCTATTAGTCTGCATGCAGGTAAGCATTCCACTCAATTACATGTAGGAATAAGCATTACTATTATTATACCAACAATCTGGCATAATGCCAACCTAGAGGCTTGTAAGCAAACATAATGTTCTGTCATGAAAAGCAGGTACACCTGAGAAATTGGTTGTGTTTTACACTAGAATAACTGTCAGAGCAGAGGAAAAGGAGAACTAATATCTCACCTGAACTCAGTGGGTTACTCATTCAAAAATAAGTCTGAGTTATCTCAGGCTGGGCAGGAGGATTGTGGCAGTTTAATGTAAAAACAAAATGAAAAAAGTGGTTTGTGTTAGAAGGAACCTTTAAATACCATCTAGCCCAAGCCCCTGTCATGGGCAGGGACATCTTTCACTAGATCAGGAGGTACAAAGACCCATTCAACATGATCTTGAACACTTCCAGGGATGGGCCATCCACAACTTCTTCAGGCAACCTTTTCCAGTGTCTCACCATCCCCACCGTAAAAAATTTATTTATGTCCAATCTAATCCTACCCTCTTCCAGTTTAAAACTGTCACACCTTGTCCTATCACTGCACTCCCTGCTAGAGTCCCTCCCCATGCTTCCTGTAGGCCCCCTTTAAGCACTGGAAGGCCACTATAAGGTCTCCCCGGAGCCTTCTTTTCTCTAGGCTGAACAACCCCAACTCTCTCAGCCTGTCCTCATAAGGAAAGTGCTCCAACCCCCTGATCATCTTTGTGGCCCTCCACTAGACCCACTCAAGCAGGTCCACATCCTTCTTGTGTTGGGGGGCCCAGAGCTGGACACAGCACTGCAGGTGGGGTCTCATGAGAGCTGAGTAGAGAGGGAGAATCAACTCCCATAACCTGCTGGGCACACTTCTGATACAATTGGCTCTCTGGGCTGCAAGTGCACATCACCAGTTTATGTCCAAATTTTCATCTATCAGTACGCCCAAGGGCTGCTCTCAAGCCATTCATCCTCCAGTCTGTAATGATACTGGGGACTGCCCTGACCCTGCTGTAGATTCTTGCACTTGGCCTTATTGAACTTCATGAGGTTCATATGTGCCTGAAGTGCTAACGCTTGGACAACTGGCCCAAACCAGAGTTGACCTATAGATGAATCCTGTATAACTGAAAACCATTGTGCTAGTAGGTATTTTACTAAGTTATAGCAACCCACTTATGCTGATGTAAAAAGTGCTAAAGCATTGAAATACTGCAGCCTGAACAACAGGCCCCGAGATGAAGCTGATAACTTAGTCTGTAATCATTAACAAAGTGTGTAAACTCGCTAGTAAAAGATGCAGCCTAGACAAAATATAATCAGTAGTGAGGAGAGAATACATCCAACTTCCCTTGTTTAGCCTTGTTCAAGGCTGAGAACCCAAGTGTTTGGCCTTGTTAGAAACTCCCTTGGTTTCCCCCCCTGAGCCCTGGCCAGGCTTTGGGTGGAATCCAACAGGAGAATGAAACCAGAAATTCTCCGTTCAAAACAAAGGTACCAGCTATTCTGGCTTGTCGATCTCTGGTATATAAGGCTGGGCCCGCTCACAGCGACTTTGTCAGCCTCACCTATGGGGGACGCACCGCGTAGGATTTCCCCCTTGCTGGGACAGGCTCTCCAAACCCTCGCTGTAACCGGGGCTGCCCAGCAACTGCAGATCTGGATGATGATAATATACGCAACGGTGATGTATTTTTCTTAATCTCCATTCTCTCTCTGGTGTAGTAATGATTTAATGCATCACTCTGTTTTTTTGCTTTAAGTGCACTATTCTGCTTTTTCTTACTGCATGTTTTCTGTATTACACTGTTATCACTAGTAAAATACGCCTGCTCTTTTCACTCTGGTGTCTGAGTTTAATTGGTATCCTTAAGCAGCAGAACAGTGCTCACCCCTCAAGGCTGCCAAGGTCTTTCTGGATGGCATCCCTTCCCTCAGGAATATCAATTACATCACTCAGCTTGGTGCCATCTGCAAGTTTTCTGACTGAACCCTGCTATGTCACTGATGAAGATATTAAATAATATTGATCCTAGTATGGACCTTTGAAGGATACCAGTTGTTACTGTTTCAATTGGATATTGAGCCATTGACTATAATTCTTTGGACACAGCTATCCAACCAATTCTTTATTCATCTAGTAGTCCATCCATCAAACTCATATCTCTCCAATTTAGCAGCAAAATTGTTGTCGGGGACCTCATCAAAGACCTTGCAGAAATCTAGGTAGATGGTATCTGTGGTTCTTCCCTTGTCCACTGATGCAGTCACTTCATTGTAGAAGTCCACTTGACTAGTCAGGCACGATTTGCCCTTGGTGAAGCCATATTGGTTCTCTAATCACCTTGATGTCTCCCATATGTTTCGACATGTGGAATCTGTTCCATGATCTTACCAGGCAAGGAGGTGAGGCTGACTGGTTTGTCAAACACAGATACACACTTTTTATTGTCATGAAAAAAAGAGAGTAAACAGGAAGAAACGCTAGTGATTATTAAAATTATAGATTACTTATGATCTGTTTCTAAATCTATTTCATTTCTAGCTACAAGGAAAAACAAAGAGTCTGAGACTCAAGAATAAGAGGCACTAATTAATCGGAAAGCTGTTTTTCAGCATATGTGCCTCGTATTTGTTTCTGAGCATGTGAAATATTTTAGTATGCTGCATAAGTAAATGGGGAGCAAAGTGTCTGGGATATTGTGATGAAGTTGGAAGACATGACACACTTCTTACCCTGTTGTTTTGTTGTTACCATATTGCTTTATTCCACTCAGCCTACCACTTAGTAAGATGAAGTTACATGGTAGTTGGTCAGTTGGCTGAAATCAGGACAGATGCCTTGAGAATATGAAACACCCTATTACTCAAGGTACTGTTTTATGAGACAGGTAGTATAAAAAGTCTTAGAAGTATAGCAGAACAGGCTTTTCACAGTTGCCAAATAAAGCAGGATAATAATACATAAGGGTCTGCTTTTGGTCATCTTTGTTTTCACTAAATATGATTTAATCCAGTGACATCCCAAAAGTAAGAGGTATTTGCAATGTGTTCTGTCAGCTCTAGTATTTTTTGTTTGTTTGATCTCTGCAATTAAAGGTTTATGTTGTTCCTACTACTGTTACTATTACTATTTCTTCTACTGCTACTATTAGTAAACTATGGGTTTATGTTATCTACTGCCACAAGATTTGGAGGTTGTCAGTTTAAGAATAGCTATCAATACTTGCCTCCTATTTGTTTGTAGATGTGGCTAAGTTCTAGTGATAGCAATTAGTTTGTCACAGGCTTCAGCATCTAGATTGGTCAGGGCTAATCACCCAGTTCAGTCATTAACTATGACTTAGATGCGAAAGAGATTAATAGAACCAGATCAACATGGAGAGCACATGAAAAGGCATTTTACTGATTTCAAACTGCAGGGTCAATTAGTCAAATCTTGTTCTCATGAAAATCAGTGAAGGGCTTTTTTTCTGACTTTAAATTGAAATTGAAGTCCATATTGTAATAAATCTCTGTTTCTGCAGATTTTCTTTTGTGGTTGTCACAGCTTTGTAATTCCAGCATTCTGTATTCCATGTTTCTATATTTTACATTAATTATTTTCCTCAGTCATCAAACATTAATTGTTTTCCCCAAGTGGAAGGGAAAAACATTGAAACAGGCTTGAAAACACATTTGATTAACATGTGGTTCAGAGACTGGTGCTACCGTCGAAATTTTGGGTTCTTTGATCATGGTGAAGTTTATAATGCACCTGGTCTGCTGGTGACAAATGAGAGAGGTGGGATGCAGCTGTCCCAGAGGGGGTAAAGGATTCCGGGGCAGGAGTTAGCAGGGCTTATTGACAGGGCTTTAAACTAGATATGAGGGGGGAAGGGGGGTTAACTGGGTCTGTTAGGAATAAGCTCAAGGGAAGCATGCCATGGCTTGAAAGATGGTAGACTATTGAGGGCTCTCTGCCATTTCATTTGAGAGAAGGGGGTAAATGTTTAGAAACTGTGGAAGCACCTGGGAAGGGTCTGGTAGGAAATGGGTCCCACACACACAAAAAGATGTTGGATTCATTAGCTTATCTCAAGTGCATCTACACCAGTGCACGCAGTATGAGCAACAAACAGGGGGAGCTTGAAGCCATGATGCAAGACGAGAACTATGACATAGTAGCTATAACAGAAACATGGTGGGATGCCTCACATGACTGGGATGCCACAGTCGATGGCTACAAGCTCTTCAGGAGGGATAGACAGGGAAGGAGAGGTGGTGGAGTGGCCCTGTATGTTAGAGAATGGTGTGAGAGCTCAGAAGTATAGTGGTAATGGGGTTGAGAGGGTTTGGATTAGGTTAAGGACCAATAAAGCAGATCTTGCTGTGGGAGTCTGCTATAGACCTCCTGACCAAAGCAGTGAGGTGGATGAAGCTTTCTATAAACAGTTGGGAGAAATCTCACAGTCACTTGCTGTTTTTCTTGTGGGGGACTTTAACCTCCCAGGTGTCTGCTGGGAACACAACACAGCAGAGAGGGAACAATCCAAGAGGTTCCTGGAATGTGTGGAGGATAACTTCCTCACACAGCTGGTGAGTGAGCTGACCAGGGAAGGAGCCCTCCTGGAACTGCTTCTTGTGAACAGGGAAGAGCTTGTGGGGGAAGTAAAGGTTGGAGGGTGTCTAGGGTGCAGTGATCACGAGATGATTGAATTTTCGATCCTTGGAGAAACACAGAGAGGGGTTAGTAAAGCTGCCACCTTAGACTTCCGCAGGGCAAACTTTGACCTGTTCAAAAGACTGATTAACAAAATCCCTTGGGAGGTGGCCTTGAAGGATATTGGAGTCCAGGAAGGCGGGACATACTGCAAGAGAGAGGTCTTAAAGGTACATGTAAGGGACTGTGTTGGATTCTGTTTGTCTTAACATTGCTGTTGCATCACCACCACTTCCTGGCCTCAGCATCCTGTAGACATGGAGAAGTATGCTCTGGAGAAAAGGAACTGTCCCTGACAAAACCATGACATCCGCCCGAAGTTAAATCAGGGTGAGAAGATCAGCACAACTACTGTGAACACCTGGGCATGTGTGCATGGAGCACCACAGGGCAGCACGTATTACAGTGAGCTCCATGGAAATGGGTGGACCTTTTGGAGAAATCAAGGGGACTGGGACAATAAAAAGACTGTGTACTTCTCCTTGGGACCTTTCTCTCACTCTTGTCATCACTCTTGGAACTTGGAGCACCATCACCTGCACCAAGACCAAGCCAACGGTACATTGCTGGATTCGTGGTGGTGGTGGTAGTTAATCTTGCTGCATCTCTACCATTTACTTGCTGAGGGAGTCTGACGTTTCCTTTCTTTTCCTCTCTGTCCTATCGCATTTACCAGTTGCTTGTAAAATAAAGTTCACAAGGTTGTACAACATCTGACCTCGTTTGTGTCTTAATCTCAATATTGGGATCGTTTAAGAATCCTCCCCGATATTGGATGAGGACAGCACAGGATCAGGCTGTTCCCACATGCTGAAAAACAAGCAGGTGGGGAAGGAGACTGACCTGGTTAAACAGGGACCTTTGGCTGGATCTCAAGAGCAAAAGGAGAATCTATGACCTTTAGAAGAGGGGCCTTTCTCCATGAAAGAGGTCTTTCATGGAGACTGTAAAGATGTAGTGAAGCTATGCAGGGAGAACATTAGGAGAGCCAAAGTGCAGCTAGAGCTCAACCTGGCTAGAGCTCTTAGAGATAATGAAAAATGTTTCTTTAAATTCATTAACAGCAAAAGGAGGCTTAGGGAAAATTTTCCTCCTTTATTCGATGCAGAGGGAAAAATAATAACAAAGGATAAGGAAAAGGCTGATATGCTTACACCTACTTTGCCTCAGTATTTAGCAGTGGAAGTAGTTGTTCCCTGGACACCCAGCCTCATGAACTGGGAGATGGGGAGGGGAAGCAGAATGAGTTCATCACCATTAAAGAGGAAGTGGTCAGAGACCTCCTACACCACTTGGATGCACACAAGTCTGTGAGACCAGATCATTTGCACCCAAGGGTGCTGAAAGAGTTGGCAGATGTGCTCGCCAAGCCAATTTCCATGATTTCCTTGAAGTAATGGCTAACTGGGGAGGTCCCACTGGGCTGGAGGGTGGCAAATGTGACACCCATCTACAAGAGAGGCAGAAAGGAGGATCCAGGAAACTGTAGACCTGTCAGTCTGACCTTGGTGCCAGGGAAGGTCATGGAGCAGGTCATCTTGGGGGCCATTAAAAGTCATATAATGGACAACCAGGGGATCAGGCCCAGTCAGCATCGGTTTATGAACGGCAGGTCCTGCCTGACAAACCTGATCTCCTTCTATGACAAGATGACCTGACTATTAGACGAGGGAAAAGCTGTGGATATTGTCTACCTGGATTTTTGGAAATCATTCAACACAGTTCCCCAGAGAATTCTCATAGAAAAAAATGGCTGCCCATGGCCTGGATGAGAGAATGGTCTGGTGGATCAAGCACTGGCTGGCTGGCTGGTCCCAGAAGGTGGTGGTCAAGGGAGTGAAATCCAGCTGGCAGCCGGTCACAAGTGGTGTTCCTCAGGGCTCAGTGTTGGGACCATTTCAGTTTTATATCTTTATTGATGATCTTGATAAAGACATAGAGTGTATTATCAGTAAGTTTGCAGATGACACCAAGTTAAGTGGGAGTGTCGATCTGCATGAGGATAGGGAGGCTCTGCAGAGAGACTTGGATAGATTGGATTGGTGGGCCAACGTTAACGGGATGAGCTTCAACAAGGCCAAGTTCCGGGTCCTGCACTTGGGCCACAACAACCCCCTGCATGGCTACAGGCCTGGGGAGGTGTGGCTGGAGAGCTGTCTGGAAGAGAAGGCTCTGGGGGTTCTCATTGACAAGCAGCTGAACATGAGCCAGCAGTGTGCCCAGGTGGCCACGAAAGCCAACGGCATCCTGGCTTGGATTAGAAATAGTGTGACCAGCAGAAGTCGGGAGGTGACAGTCCCCCTGTACTCTGCACTGGTGAGGCCACACCTGGAGTATTGTGTCCAGTTTTGGGCACCTCAATGCAAGAGAGATCTCGAGGTGCTGGAGCGAGTGCAGAGGAGGGCAGCGAAGCTGGTGAAGGGCCTGGAGAACAAACCCTATGAGGAGCGATTGAAGGAGCTGGGACTGTTTAGTTTGAGGAGGAGAAGGCTGAGGGGAGACCTCATCACTCTCTACAACTACCTGAAAGGACATTGTAGAGAGGTTGTTGCTGGTCTCTTCTCACAGGTGATTACTGACTGAACAAGAGGGAATGGCTTTAAACTGCAACAGGGGAGGTTTAGACTAGACATTAGGAAAATAACTTTCAGAGAAAGAGTGGTCAGACAGTGGAATAGGCTGCCCAGGGAGGGGGTGGAGTCACCATCCCTGGATGTGTTTAAGGGTTGTTTGGATGAGATACTGGGGGATATGGTGTAGGGGAGACCTTTATATAGAGTAGGGCTGATGGTTGGACTGGATGATCCCAAGGGTCTTTTCCAACTTGAACGGTTCTATGGTTCTGTGATTCTGTGAACCATCTGAGACAGAGTCTAAAATATCTTCTTTGCAATTATAACGAAAGCTGAGCTTTAAAAATACATTGCCAATACATTCTTTCATTAAAATTATTGTTATAAAACTTAATTACAGGTACACTATATTATACATCATCTTTACTCTTCATTATGAGAACAAGGTAGTGCAATTCTAATAAGTGTTAAAATGTACAAAAGATGGTGGTCTAATTTATATAGTATTGTGTTTAGCTGTTCAAACACGGATTCACTATGTATTCCACAGCCATCAACAGGTAAACATGCTTTGAAATATGCATGAGGTATTGATTTATTTCTTTGGTAAAGGATATAGTGAGAACTCAGCATGTCACAAGAAACTGTCCTAACTACAATGGCTGCTATGAGAATAGAAACATAAACTTGTAGTCCACAACATTTTCTAAAGACAAGAAAGTTCTGACTTCACAGAATCACAGAATCACAGAATCATCTAGGTTGGAAAATACCTTGAAGATTATCTAGTCCAACCATTAACCTAACACTGACAGTTCCTAACTACACCATATCCCTCAGCGCTATGTCAACCCGACTCTTAAACACCTCCAGGGATGGGGACTCCACCACCTCCCTGGGCAGCCCATTCCAACGCCCAACAAGCCGTTCTGTGAAGAAATACTTCCTAAAATCCAGTCTAAACCTTCCCTGGCAAAACTTGAGGCCATTACCTCCTGTCCTATCACTTTTTACTTGGTTACAGAGTCTCATCCCAGCTCTCTGCACCCTCCTTTCAGGTAGCTGTAGAGGGCGATGAGGTCTCCCCTCAGCCTCCTCTTCTCCAGACTAAACACCCCCAGTTCCCTCAGCCGCTCCCCGTACGACCTGTGCTCCAGACCCTACACCAGCTCCGTTGCCCTTCTCTGGACACGCTCGAGTCATTCAATGTCCTTTTTGGAGTGAGGGGCCCAAAACTGAACACAGGAATGGAGGTGCAGCCTCACCAGTGTCGAGCCCAGGGGTCAGATCCCTTCCCTGTCCCTGCTGGCCACGCTATTGCTGACACAAGCCCAGGATGCCACTGGCCTTCTTGGCCACCTGGGCACACTGCTGGCTCCTGTTCAGCTGGCTGTCAATCAACACCCCCAGGTCCCTCTCTGACTGGCAGCTCTCCAGCCACTCCTCCCCAAGCCTGTAGAGCTGCTGGGGTTGTTGTGGCCCAAGGGCAGCCCCCGGCATTTGGCCTTATGGAAACTCCCCCAGTTGGCCTCAGCCCATGGCTCCAGCCTGTCCAGGTCTCTCTGCAGAGCCTCCCTACCCTCGAGCAGATCAACACTCCCACCAACTGGGTGTCAGCTCCAAACTGACTGAGGGTGCACTCGATCCCCTCGTCTAGATCATCAATAAAGATGTTAAACAGGAGTGGCCCCAGAACCAAGCCTGGGGGACACCACTTGTGACCGGCCACCAACTGGATTTAACTCCGTTCACCACAACTCTTTGGGCCCGGCCATCCAGACAGTTTTGTACCCAACAAAGAATGTTCCCATCCAAGCCTTGAGCAGCCAGTTTTTCCAGGAGAATGCTGTGGGAAACTGTGTCAAAGTCCTTACTGAAGTCAAGGTAAGCAACATCCACAGCCTTTCCCTCATCCAATAAGCAGGTCGCCCTGTCGTAGGAGATCAGGTTTGTCAGGCAGGACCTGCCTTTCATAAACCCATGCTGACTGGGCCTGAGCATCTGTTTTTTCCACAGGTGTTGTGTGATGATACTCAGGATGAGCTGCTTCACCAGCTTCCCAGGCACTGAAGTCAAGCTGACAGGCCTGTAATTTCCTAGATCATCCATTTGACCCTTTTTATATAGGGGCATCACTCTGGCCAATTTCCAATCTGTCGGGACCTCCCTGGTCAGCCAGGATTGCGGATAAATTATGAAAAGCAGCTTGGTGAACACCCCAGCCAGCTCCTTCACTGCTTTCTCACTTTTTACGTTCCTCTTTTACATAAAATCTTGTATTGTAGCAACCCACTTCTGCTCTCAAGTCATCCAGAGGAATCATCTTCAAACGATGGAAATCCATGGGTGATCAGATATGATCTGAACCTATTTTTCTTATTGAACATGTTGCATAAATTTCTTCTTTCTATATCTGAATCTCCTCCTGTCACATTTCTCCAGTAAAGCATCATCCTATCCACCGTAATGCATCATTGTTGGACTGAAGGTCAATGGATAGAGCTAGTATTTATATCAACATATATATGTGTATATATGTAATTTAATCTTCTCCTTTATCTTCCATATACTGATTACTTTCTCCACTTGACAGCTTCTCTGGGTAAGCATATTGCGCACTATGAATGTCAGCACAGTTCAAATTGTTGTTTGCTTTAAAAGTGTGGTATTCAGGTGGCTTTTTAAATTTATAGACACAGTGGTTTATTTTCTATTTTCAGATTTTCATGTTCACTGACCCCTGCAGCAGTGAGGATCTAGCATCTATTCTGGATCTGTTGGAATAACAGAAGAGAATCTCTAAGATAGTTATTTTTAATAAATATTTCCCTTAGTATACCTTGATATCTGAGATGTTAATGATTTCTGTTTCTTTTTTCAGTATCTCTTTTTCTTGGGTTGTCCTTTCCTCTTTCTTCCCTCATGACTCTATCTCTTTCACCCTATTTCTACACACTTTTAAATTCCTTTTGGCCACTCATGGCTTCAAGTATGATTTCTATGTGAAACATTCATTTACTTTATGCTTCTACTGTGTCTTTCTTCATCTTATACTACATCATCTTCCCTCCATAGTTACAGGATATTGTGCCGTTCATTTTACATAAGACCAATGCTGAACATTTTCTAAAACACTTCCTAATTTTTACCACACTATTATCTTTGACATTTGTTACCAAGCTGACTCATTTTCTGTTCTCTCTATTTTCTTGCATATCTAAGTTTGTGTTCTATCATCCATCTGCTAAAAACTAAGGTACACAGTCTGGTCACACATTAATTCCATTTAATATTTTCAGTTAACATTCTCGCTGTAGAGCTGTGATTTTCTTATAAAAGACTATGGTTTTCATTACTACCTCCCCTAGTTATCCTGAATACTAATCTGATCATTTTGAAGGCTTAAGGGAAAAACATTCTTCCACATTTGTCTAATCTCATTGATGTTGGTTGGCTTGTGGATGCAGATTAAAGGAGGATTTGGACAACTGTTTTCATAGATACTGCATAACTCCTTATATTTCCAAGTGACTGAAGTTTATCAATATATTTTGTTAAATATCCATTGTATCCATTTGCCACTAAGTCTGGTAAAAGAAATAGTTTTGTTTATCTAGCACAGAGTCATGGAATGCAAACAATATGTCCAGTTCAGATTATAGTTGAAAAAGAAGCAAGACTACCGTCAATTTTTCATCAATTATATAACAATAATATTTTGCTTAGTAGCTACCCTGTTCTAACTGGAAAAGCTAGATCAAGTGTTCTAGAACTGTAATGATAAACCAATAAACAAGCTGTACAATCAGAAGAAGACACAGACAAATGAAAAAGGGCAAGTTAACCACTGTAATCAGTCTTTGTGATACTTCATATTAAGTAGGCTGATAATTTGCTGTGGCTTCTCACAAATTCCTGTCACAGAAGCCTTATGCTGTCAATATTCTATTTACATTGCTTGAGTTACTATGGTTGGAGAAAAAAACCCTCACTTAACCCAGGAGATCATATTGACTTTTCCTTGTGTTTTAATGCAATTGTATCCTTGTTAGTCTTTGATTCACCTATAGTTGTAATTAAAATGTATAAGGTCAAGTAGTTTTCAACAGAAATGTCGTTCAAGTCAGAAAATATAATCTTGTACTTTTAACAATGAAGCCTAAGAGCAGCATGATGAAAATGGAAGTTCTCTAATTTCTTTGTAAAAAAAGACCACTCCTCTGTACTGAGGGGGCCACAGTTGGAGTGTTGTGTTCTGTCCAGGGCTCCCTGGTATGAGAGGGACATGGATGTATTGGAGTCCAGCACAAGGCCATGAAGATGCTGAAAGGCTTGGAACATGTGAGCTATGCAGAGAGGCTAAGAAAGCTGGGACTATACAGTGTAGAGAAGTGAAGAGTCAGGGGGATCTTATCCATGTGTATAAATACCTGATGGTTGTAAGGGAGGAGCAAAGAAGACAGAGAAAGACTCTTCTCAGTGGTGCCTTGTGAAATGCTAAAAGGTCATGGATGCAAACCGAAATACAGAAAATTCCACTTAAATAAAAGTAAAAACTTTTTTACTCTGAGGGTGATCAAACACTGAACAAGTTGTCTGGAGAGCCTGTGTAGTCTTCATCCTTGGAGATACTTAATGATATTCTTGGAGATACTTTCTGGACACAGACCGAAGCAACCTGTTGTCAGTGACACTGTTTTGAGCAGCAATGTTGGATTAGATGATCTGCTGAGGCTGCTTCCAACAGGTCTGTCATTCTGTGATTATGCTGAAGTATTTCTTGATTGCTCAGATTAGGTAAGGACACCCAACAGACTTAGAGCATCTTGATAAATTGATTGTCTTTTTTTTTTTTTTTTTTCTTAATTAAATGTTATGCATAGGCCTTTCAATCTTTTTTAAAAATTAAAATAGTAAATGATTAAATAATTTTTTTTTGAAAGTTCACAAATGCAATGCAAATTGTTTCACACAGCACAATAAACATCAATAATGTCTAATGGTATGTAGTAACACAAACTATATAATTGTGATTATTCTTATTTTACAAATAAAGACTCTGAAATGGATAGATTTCAGTTTTAAATTGTCATGGTTTAATCTCAGAGGGAAACTGAGTACCATGCCACCACTCACTACCCTCTTATCTGTAGGTGCTGGGAAGGAGTAAATAAAACAAAAAGCCTAGGAAATCAAAATAAGGACAGGAAGGGGTGCTTCAGGAAAAAGACATGCTCTAACAACAACAACACGTAACAGACAGAGTAGGACTGTGAGAAGCATTACCACATCCTGAATACACTTTCCTCCATCCCTCTCTTCTTCCTGGGCTCAGCTTTGCTCCTGATATCTCTACCTCCTTTTTCCCACAGTGGCGCAGAGGGCAGGGAGGGAATGGGGGTGCGGTCAGTCCTGCTGCTTCTTCCACCTTGGGGAGGGGAACTTCTGGCATTCTTTCCCTGTTCCAGCGTGGTGCCCCTCTCACAGGAGACAGTCCTCCACAAACCAGCTCCAACATGAGTCACAGGTGTGTGCATCACTCCCACGTGTTGCAATCCTCGCGGTACCGAACTACAACATTGGGGCCTTCTTCCCAGAGGGTCCTGGCCTTCTTCGGGTGTAGTCACCTGCATCAGCCACAAATCTGCTCCACTGTAAACCCCCATGGGTGGTGACGGGGGGTGTGGGGGGTGGGGTGTGGCCCTGCTATCTCACCACAGGATACAGGGTAATCTCTGCTCCAGTGCACCTCCTCCCCTTCTTCTCCTTCCTTCCACTGACCTCAATTCTTGCACAAATATTCTCCTAACAGCTCATTCTCACAACTCCATAACTCTTCCCAGGTTCCCCTTCTTAAATGTGTTATCACAGAGGCACAGTTAACTGTCCTGGCCTTGTGCAAAGCTTGGTCTGACTTGGAGCCAGGGGAGATTCAAGAAGCTTCTTACAGGGGGCCACTACTATAGGTCCCCCCTGCTACCAAAAAATCCCTGCCACTCATTCAAATGGAGACATAAATGTGTCTAGTTGATCAAAAATTATATCAGTTTGTCACGCATTCACCCTACTACTTAAAAAAAAAAAAAAAAAAAAAAAACATGTGAAGAGTAAGCCTATGGTTCTTCAGTTACACTCCATTCTTAGATATACAATTATTGTTTCAATTTTGATTGATGTTAATTGTCTTCCTTGAGAGAATTTAATAGATCTATATGTCGTAGTTTTCAAAAGGATTTTTAGATTTCATTTGGATTTCGGATACCTAATTCAGTTAAGTACTGAGAAAATATAGTCTTTTCTTTCCTTGTATAGTATTGAAACACTGTTTGATGTTAGAAAAGCTTTTTATTTCCTACTACATATTCTTACTTCAAATGTCAAGCTCTTATATGAATTAAGTCTTTCTATCAATTCAGGAGGGAGTAGTATAGTGAGTGGAAATTATGAGATTATAGCAAATGACTGAAGTATATTCAGCTGTTAAAGAGGTGCCAAATTCTAGAAACCTTTATTTATTAGTGTTTATCATGCCTACAAAATACATAGGCTCAGGGAATGGACTTCTAAGTTTGGAGTGTGGTGTTGTCTTTCCAGGGAGTATTAAAACATAAATGGTATGGAGGACTGAAACATTTACTTGTGTTTTATTTGATTAGAGCAGAATTTTATAACCAAGTTCTGGTCATCCAGGAATTTTCAGAAGGATTAAATACATAGAAAAAAATAAGGAAAAGAAGTGGGAAGAGCTGGGGAGATAATTGAAAGGATGTTTGTTTGACTTTGTTTTTTAAATGGGAGTGTCAATCATGTTTCTATCATGAGAAGACATTTGGGGAATGATGTTGCAGCATCCAAAGACAAGAACAGCTATCTGCCTATAGAGGAGGATGTTATAGATGTATGTTATCGTGATCAGTGTCTACTAAAATGTGGCAATGGTTAATAGTCTTTAGGACTGTTAAGATAGGATTTTTTTAATGTATGAGTTAACCCAGTTTGCTAGTTATTCTAATTTTCCAGTTATTCTAATTTGTGCACTGCTGGGTTATGTTAGTAAGGGATAATTCTGAAAAAAAAAAGGAAAGGTATTGTGGGAGATATGGACATGCACACGACCAATATGATCAAGCAATGCTGATTTATTGAAGCTAAGGAAGCCCTTTTATAATGTTTTCTCCTGTGAATGTGAACGGTATGTGATACAATTTTTTATGATTGGATAGTTAACTTTTTTCACACACTTTAAGCCTTCTTGTGATTGTATAATAAACACCACACCAGCCTTGCTTAATGTCTTTCTCTGCCCAACTCTTTTCCTGGAGTTGTTTTGTTTTCTGAGTTCTTTGTCCTCCCTTCAGGGCTATGTCCTTGTCATGTCCTTGCCAAGGCTGAGACTCATCAGTCTTGCTCATGTGCAGGATTGCTCACATGTCCATTATCTCACAGAAAGTCCTTTAGGATCCCTACAAGGTATAAGAAGGCTCTTAAAATTAGTTTTATCCTAAATATTTGTATTGTTCTGGTTTGTTTCTACAGTAACCAGATCTAAAAAAAAATCCCAACCAATCAAACAAACAAACAAACCGCTATAATACTGCTTTTGGTTAAACCAACAGGAAGTGGTGGCATTGGAATAAAGGCCATGTCATACATGCCATCCTTTTATATTTACAGTGAGAATACACATCAGGAGAAATCATCTGTGTGATCAAACTAAGTATTGGCAGTGTCATTTTTGTCAGTTTTTGAAGTAGAAATTGGTCACATCAATAAATAGAGAAGGGGCTGTCACCAAGCAACAATAAAAGCTGCTTCAGCATCTTACACCAGAGTTTCCTAGTTGGAGTGTCAAAGGGGTTAAATATAGAAATTTTCATCATGTTATTGTGCAGAATAGTGAATCATGATATGGATGTTATCTAGGGACTTTGAGTAGTTTGTTGACAATTATCAGGGAAAAAAGGCAAATAATTTGGTTTATTTTCCTTGATAAAACTCTTCATTCTACTTGCTGATGTTTTCCTTTTCCTTCAAGTCACAGGCAGGACATTTTAAAATGAGAAGTATGGTTTTTTTCCTCTTTTTTTTTTATTTTTTTTTTATTTTTTAAAAATTTTGATTATTTTTGCATAATATATTTATAGAGGATTAACCTTAGCATGAAAATTCAGAGGGTTTGTAACTGTTCTTGTTTATTTCAGTTGGGGAAATGCTGGCATTTCCTATCAATGCAAGGAGCTTAGGAACTAAGTGTGCCTTAGATACACTTTAAAGTGTAAGAAAAAGATTGTCTAAAAAAATTATGACCTCTCATGAGTCTGAAGAACTGTAGACCCTTTCTGCATATGAATGTTATTGTGGTACTAAATGTACTAAACAGTACTAAAATGCTGGTAGTGTGCATCCCAGTTAAGCTCAGTTTCTTAGCACATAACAAAGACCTGGATTTATTTCTAACTCACAAATAAGGATTGTTT
>NW_020799092.1:56791085-56799286 GCF_003259725.1 Athene cunicularia
GCCTGGAGAACAAATCCTATGAGGAGCGATTGAAGGAGCTGGGACTGTTTAGTTTGAGGAGGAGAAGGCTGAGGGGAGACCTCATCACTCTCTACAGCTACCTGAAAGGACATTGTAGAGAGGTTGGTGCTGGTCTCTTCTCACAGGTGATTAGTGACAGAACAAGAGGGAATGGCTTTAAACTGCAACAGGGGAGGTTCAGACTGGACATTAGGAAAAAAATTTGCACAGGAAGAGTGGTCAGACAGTGGAATAGGCTGCCCAGGGAAGTGGTGGAGTCACCATCCCTGGATGTGTTTAAGGGTTGTTTGTATGAGATACTGGGGGATATGGTGTAGGGGAGAACTTTGTATAGAGTAGGGCTAATGGTTGGACTCAATCCCAAGGGTCTTTTCCAGCCTGAATGATTCTATGATTTTATGAATATACACCTCTCTACAGCCCATTCAAATAAGATTCTAGCTAAGTCTAACCTGAATGATTCTGTGAATCTGTGATTCTGTGTGCTCTTTCATTTTTTGTTTATTCACGAGTTCTTGCATCTTGTATTTTTGGCTGAAGACTCTTTCATAGCAAATGTACTAAAAGTGAAGGCTCTGTCTCAGCTACCTGGAGTAAGATGCTCAGTATATTCTGCTTAGAAGGAAGCATGTGAATCCATTTGGACTAAAAAAAAGTCCATTAAATTTTCCCATTTCTGAGAGGCAGTAAGTGCTTGCATGTTGTATAAAAGCTCTGCTTTGGAAGGAAATGCTTGAGTCAATGAAGGCAGTTCCATATCAGTTCAAAGTAAAAAACCCCAAAGATTTTAACACATCCCTCTTATCTCTTCTTCTTCTTTTTTTTTTCCCCCCTTTTTTTCCTTTGTATAGGGATGTTCTATTACTTGCCATATGTGTTGCTGTGAATCCTTTTCCTAGGCATCTTCACTGTGGAACAAGTATGAGTAACCGTGACAGGAGCAAATTGAAGTCTGGCACCACAGAATGGCATCGTTATGTATGTTGTTTCATTAATCTTTACAGATTCATTGTGATTTGAACCTACAGGTTACACAATATATTTCTCATATCCACAAGTTAAGAAAATATACTTATTCATACCATACTGACAATATCAAACTCAATATATTTGCCAAACGTCTAGCAGTGTTTCTAAAATAAAGTATTAGAATGGCAGAGGAAAACAGTGGAGGTTTCTCATAAATCTTTATTTTCCATTTTAAGGTATGGCCTTGATCCCTTTTCTGTCAGTGAAAGCACTGACTGAACTATTACAGAATTGATTGTTTCAAATATACAGTTGCAAACCCAACTGGAACTCTTCTGAAATCTTATGATATGCATGAATGTAGGCATTTAAATAGGAGAGACTGGAATAAAATTCCTTCATGAAGCTTTAAAAAACATTTCTGGACTCAATAGGCCCAAGAGCTGGGAGAGGTAAGGCAAAGAAAGCATTCACCTTTTGGTGTTTTCTGCAGTTTTTGATTACTCTGAATTCATCTGAGTGTAATCCAGATATCAGCTGTGCTACTAATTTAACAGCGTGATGGGGCTAAGTGGCATGCTGAGGTATTTGTATATATTACTTAATTTTCTTTCCCCCACCTCCCCAAAAGATGGAACTTAACAAATTGCGTCTTGGAAATACTTTCTGGCATTTGCTATTGGACCAAATAACGTTTCAGACACTATAGGAGGTTCTTAGCTGACATAAGCCAAAAACAAATTAGGCAGTATACTAACAATTAAATATTTATGATTTTTGACTAATGCTTGAGCTCCTGCCATGGGTTTGAAATATTTGTAAGTGGAGATAATATTCTGCTATAATAGCCTACCCCTGAGGGTTATAGGAATATCTAAAATCTCTGAAGTTCAATTGGACAGTCTACATTATCTCTATAGATATAGACCTACGAAGAAGTCTTTCAAAGGCCCTATTCAGCCTGTGTACATTTTCAGTGGAGACATTTTGCTTCATGCAAGAGGAATAGATTTTCTGAGTTTGTATTCTACTCGTGTCTTCATAAAATCATAATATCAGAATATTTAGAAGTGTATTAACTGCCTTCAGTATATTTGTCACGGGTGGCTCATTCCCCTAGTTAAAAAAAGTTTTTACATTTTGTGCAGTACTGTCTTGACAGAATTTCTAAAGTGTTAATATTTTTGTTCTCATCTCTTTTCCTATATGTATAGATTTAGTAGAAATTGTCCTTAACACTTGCAAAAAAATATAGTATAATTTACAAGAGTTGAAGATTTCTGTAAGTCTATTTCAGACCTACATTTTGAAAAAGTCATCTTTCTAACACTGATGAACATTATCTTTGGGGAAATGATTGCATTATGCCTCAAAAGCCTCATCCTTAATATATAGTCATCTCTCAGCTATCATTGGCTGGGCATTCTATATATAACCTATTGAACACATACATGTAAAAGTATGGAAAAAAAACAGTACTGGAAAGGTGACATTCTTAGTCAGAGATATTAACACCAAATGTGTATTAATTAGTAGCAGGCTGAAGGCAAAAGTTTTCTGCTAAACACCTTCATTGCTCTTGTACACAGTCACTGCAAAAAGCAGTTTCAAATGTCCATCAATGCCGTCTTATTCCACTTGCTAGGCATTAAGTGAATGGCTTTGTTACAATGGCTCTTAAACTTTATGAAAGTTGAAATTCCACTGCATTGCAAAGTTTATTGTCTGTCTTTAACATAAATTCAAGAATTAGAGATTCAGTTGAAATCTCTTTTGAGGTGATCATTATCCAACACATTTTTGAGAATAAAAATACTTCAGCATGCTATAAGAAATCTACCTTAACGTGTCATTGCTTCACCTGAATAACACTTTTATCACAATCATATTTTCAGAAATTGATATGTAGCTTTTTCGGAACATGCTTCAGTGAATCTCTTGGTGGCACATTTTCCATGGTATTAGTTGACTATTAGGGACATCTCAAAGCTAACCAGTGCACTATATATTTAAAGCATCTCTGAAACTTGTAAATTAGAAATCAGGCAGGATCATTCTTGAGATAAACAGTCCTCTTTTTTTTTTTTTTTTCTTTTAGAAAGTAAATAAATATTCTTTCATTTTTTTTTTTTTTTTTTTTTTTTTTTCCCAACCTATTTACTAGACTGTAGAAATAAATGCAATGACAGTAGAAGAGAGGTTGAGGAATGAAATGAACAATTTGAATCATAGGGAACGTGTCAGAGTTCCCAAAGTTTCTCCAGAATTATTAATCAGTTGTTTGTTTGGTTTGTTTTTTTCCCTACAGTGGCCAACAGAAGTAAATTTGTGGCTTAGTGTGATGGAATTACACACAGGTGTAGAGCCTCCTCCAGTCCAATATGCTTCTGAAAATGTTATTTGGCACATGATGTTGACAAGAGCCTAGAAATAACAATCGGCCACTGTGAATTATGATAATTTCTTTGAAGTTAATAGAATTATTACAGTTTGCCTCAGCTGAAACAGAATAGGGAGTTTTAAGACAGCAGGAATAACACAGTTAAATTTTTCATATTTAGAAATCTAATGCATATATTGTGTTGAAGAATATTGTTTTTACAATATCCTAAATACTAAATAAAATAATTATAAATAAATTAGAAAATGAAATATTAACAGGTGAGTCCAAAAGTTTTTGAATTTGGTGTCAGATTCTAAACTGTAAATGCATACAGTGTTATAATATGAATGGAGAACAAATCAGTGTACAGATTAAATAGATTCAGATGATACTATACTACTTACTACGTGTGGACACAATTTTTGGGGAAAAAATCTGGAGATAGAGCAATAGAGATTGTTTTAAAGCACTTACTATTTTTAACATTTTAATATCTTCATTTTAAAGTATCTGTGGCTGAAACTGATTATGTGTACAAATCACAGCTCAATACCTAAAATTCACTGTGTTTTCATGTTGTATACACGTCTAAGTGACAAAAAGTGAAAAAAGAGACCAGATTTAGGACTCTCCAGCAATTTGGGCTCAAAAATTACATTATTCATACTTCTGCCATAATCAGTTTAAATTTAGTATCAGTTTCACAGGCTAAATAAATGTAACACAAGCAGGAGCATACTCAAGTTCATATGCAGAGTTATAAGAATATTTTAAAAAATAAATATTAATAGAACTTTCTGATAAGCTGAAGAAAACCAGGATGAAATGTATGATGCCTGCTTTTAATTATTTGTAAAAGGAGAAAACTTAGATACATGGGAAATAACTAGAATTTTTATCTTCAATCATTTCCATATACACACAAAGCAAAAAATGATTGACTTGTGAAAAGTAATTAGTGAATTCACTTCTGATTAAATGGAAACTTGATCCTATTTTTCCTTTGTAAACAGAGTCAAGTTACTAGTGTAATTCCACTGAGCTTTGAGGTGAGTTTTAATATTGTGTGAAGTCTTAATATGAAGGTTTCTGTAAAATTAATCTCTCGGCATTATGAATGGGGCATCTCTGGCTTAATTTTATGTATAATTCACAGATAGTAACACAGATGGAGAAGCAGGTCCCTGCATTAATGCATTAGCAGAACCCACATAAGCTTCATTGCTTTGTGTACAGGTGTAGAACAGAATGTACATTTACGTGTTAGCTCACTGGAAAAATGATCTCATAAGGAACTTGGAATGAAATTAAACATTTTTCCTAAAGTAAATAATGTCAATATTTTTCATATATATTCTATTTTGATATGCATATAAATTTTTAAATTATATTTAATGTCTTTAGACATTTTCCATTATAAAGCTGTGCTTTCAGCTAATTATAACTTTGTCAAACTTGATTGTATTAAATTTAAACTAACATTCAGTGGACTGGATATTGTTTCTCAAAGATTACTGAAAGAAAAATTGATTCGATTGTGTCACCTTTTTATTATTTCTTTCATGAAGAAGCATTAACATTTCTAGATTTTGAAGTAGGTGTTATTTCTTTGTGATGGCAGAAATAAAACTTTTACAGAAAAAGAAAAATCAATTCCGATTCAGGCAAGCTATTAAGCTCTTGCGAATTTTAATCCTTTCATGCTCTCTTAAGATACAGTTAGGTTGACAATACTTCTGAAGTATCCATGTGAATAAAATATGCTCAGATATTTCTGTCTTGAACAGTCACTCTACTGATTTTAAAGAATGATGTGCATGATCTCCACTTCTAGTAAGTAGTGAGCAGTTGTGAGTAAGCACAACTCCTACTGTCCAGCTGCAACCATGGTGTTTGTAGAGGGACCTGAAAACAAAGGTACTTTTAACTCTAGACTTTAGAATGATAGGCAAAATGGAAGGGAAGACAGCTGATCTGAATAATCCAGAAAAAACAAGACGTTACCTTGGACCAAAACTGGATTTGGGAACTGAGAATAATTGGAGAAACAAGGATGAGCTGTTGTGTTTCAGGAAAAAAAAGGGGAAAGTGGAATTTGAGCTTGAGGAATCTGGGAACCTTGAGTCTTATAATCTGTTTTCTTAAACAACAAGAAGTCACTCAGAGCTGCACTAGTAAAGCAGATATCTCATTTTCCATCTTCTCTGGAGGGTGACAACTTCAGTGATGATGTTATATAGCTTTGAAGACAAAATGAGAAGGGTCTGTGGTCTAAAGATTGCCAACCTATTAATAGAAAGAGTTAATACATTTTGTGCGGTGAAAGTTATTTTCTTTTTTCACTTTACACTGTTTCTTCAAATCTAGGAAGTTGCTTGTAAAATACTTAAAATGTTCCATCTGTAAAGAAAAATCTCTGAGAAGTTAGGAAATTCTAGAATTAAGGTTGCCACTGAAAGTGTAAAAAATTATAACAGATAATTTGCAATGAAAAATTGGAAGTGTTTCATGTTAGCTAAATGAGCAAGATGTAGATAGACTGGGACAAATTAATCACTAAGGCAAATCTCCTGAAATTAAATAACTCTTAGTGGGAATGAATATGACACATTTTTGTGAGCAATTTTTCTTCTATGCTTATATTGCAAAAGAAAATCTAAAACAATTATAGATAAATTAGGAATACACCCTTATATATCTGAGCTTATTTAGGTATCTAAATTTTGATTGGGACTTATTATATCTCTCTGTACCTTAGGGGTACTTCCTTGCTTTCCTTTCACCTTATTATCTAAGTGGCTCTTAGTTTTTCTTGTAGCTACCTCTATTACATGTGCTATGTCAGTAAATTCATTAAAGATTGTGAGTTGTTTCAATAACACGATAATGGTAAAATGTTTTTTTTTTTTTTTTTTTTTTTTTTGGTGTTAGATTGTTTCAGCTTGGTCTTTGGTCTTTGCTTTACACTGGTTTTTAGATTTGAGCTATTTCTCCCCCTCCTAACTTCTGCATGCATTTCCTCTCTACTTGAAGACATACTAAAGCATTTGAAAGGGACTGAGGTTTCCATATTCACAGTGATAGTCATCAAGCTACATAGTAGGATGTTATTTCAGAACTGTGTTTAAAGAACTTTGCCTAAATGCTACAAGAATTGAAGACAATCATACTTCTAAAATTTTTGAGAAGTGCATAATAAAGAAGCATATGAAACCTCCTGAGAATAAGGAAACTATAATGAAACTTCACAAATGTAAAATAAAGATAGAATACACAGCCTCTGTAATGCTGTTTTTACAGAAAATCTTTTGTGATACCAAGACCCAGGAGTCTATTCGGATTGATTTGTTACACTCACAAAATTGGGTCATAGTATATGGCATCCCTGCTTTATCTAAGTTAATGTGACAGATAATTGTGAAATGATGAGAGCATACACTTCTACTTCCCAGATATCCTGTGTTCATGTTGATTGAAGTCATGTTCATACTTTTCCTTTGGACATTTCAGTCATTTTAATCTGAGGATCAAGAATATGGAAGGCAGGTTGGTGAACGTTAAAGCACAGCCACCTTCACATCACTTTTTCTTATCAAAGTTTCTGTATCAGACTGCTGTTTTCCAATCACCTTTCAGATTTATCTTGATGTAATTGCAGATAACCCAGGAAAATTTAGACCAAAAAAGGTCAACTTCAAGGGTTTAGGAGTGTTTTATTGAAATCACTCCTTCCAACTACTATTCTTGTAATGTCTTTTCATGAGCTGCTACCCCCTTTTGCATATTTGACTATATCTTCATTTCTTCTCTCTTGTCATTTCTGTCCTCAAAGGTATATTTTAGGAATCAGTTACAAAAGAGAATAAAATAGACTTTTGCCTCATTCCCTTCACAATTTAGTTAGCTTCATTACTGTTGTACCTTCTATATGCTCTAGACATGAGTGTGTTACTAATGGGATTCTAGATGATCTTTAACGTTAATGGAAAAATTGTCACTCTGGGGGATTCCTTTAAGGTTCTACTTGCTAAGCAAGATTGTCACTTCCTCAGTCACTGCTTTCAGTAAAGGTATTTCATTGACAGAAGTAGCAGCCAGTTTATGTCTCACTACCCACCAAAAGACTTCTTAAAGCCTTTGGAAGATTTAGTGGCATGTACTTTTCTCAAATGCTATTTTAATACAATTTTCTCAATTATAAACCATTGTTTTGGATTTGGTTTTTTTTGTGCTAATATAGTACAGATGATGAAAATAAATTATCCTTTAGCCTGTACACTATGGGCATCTAATATTTTTTTTCTGTACATTGGTGCTCAGTGTGTGTGTGTGTGTTTGTTTATATAAATAAAATCATGCATTTCTAGAAATTGGACAGTAGTTGCAATGAATTTAGCCTTTCTAGCAGATGCATCGTACTTCAACAGGGAAAAAAAAAACCAGCATCAGCAGCATGCTCCTTCAATTCTCAGCATAAGATGCTCACTGGCAAAAATGGAAGTCCTACTTAGAGATGGGAGCAATAGAAGGAATTTTCTATTACTTTGTATTTTTACTTATTGCTGGAAGGCAAGAGGAAGAAAAGATTTTTTTTTTTTTCCACTATAAGGCTGCAGTCTTTGACCTCCTGAAATGTACAAATGTACTTTTTATGAAAGAGAGAAACAACAACAAAAGACAGAGATATAGAGGGGAAAAAAAAAAACTCTGAAGGGATAACAGGGAGGAAAAAATAAGAAACAACAGAGCTAAGACCTGACACTTTTTATATGTTGCAAATTTAAGAGGGGAAAAGAAAAAAAAAAAAAAAAAAAAAAAAAAAAAAAAA
>NW_020799092.1:56799336-56855343 GCF_003259725.1 Athene cunicularia
TTTTTTTTTTTTTTTTTTTTTTTTTTTTTTTTTCTTTTCCCCTCTTAAATTTGCAACATATAAAAAGTGTCAGGTCTTAGCTCTGTTGTTTCTTATTTTTTCCTCCCTGTTATCCCTTCAGAGTTTTTTTTTTTCCCCTCTATATCTCTGTCTTTTGTTGTTGTTTCTCTCTTTCATAAAAAGTACATTTGTGTGCAGTCTGCTGTATTTAAACTTCTTTACACAACATATTACACCCTGAAAATGTTCCACAAAGCTAATTCTGTTAAGTTTTTTTTCTTCCTTTTCTGCAGTGTATGAAATCCTAATATTTTTCTGTATCCTTTTCTCACCCAGACACACCAAAACTCTTCTTCCTGCTCTGCATGGTAACACCAAAACATATTCTATGCACCCTTGAATAAACTCTTAATTCTCTTACGTTGTTCTTGGTATTATATAATTTCAATGTTAACTGAAAAGTAAAAGATGACACAAAGATGACACCAGGCAATAAACAGATATTATGTTGATATCCATTATGAAAATATAAAATTGTTCAGTAAGGTAGTGACTTACTCGGAAAACAACAGATGAAGAGTGGGTGAACAATGACAGCTGATTCCAGGATCATTCCTGTTGTCTAGGAATGCTGGCTCCTTCTATAATCCATTGGAAAAGATAGACACCTGCAGAGGGAAATTCATCTGTCTGAGATGTAAGAAGTATCTTTCCATGACTAGAAGCTTAAATTGATCTCTCAAAATTTGAAGTATGAAAGTAGGTATAATTAATCATACACCCCATAAGTAGGTGTAAATTGGAATTATAAAGAAATTGGAAGGTGTGAAGAACCAGAAGAGGTTTTTTTTCTTGGCAGCTACCTAAATTGTGCTAGTCCTAGAATTCAAAATTGGCCCCATACATTTTGGGGATGAATGAATGGGGGGAAAAAAAAAAAAAAAAAAGTAAATTATTTTAAATATCTTCCTTTCTGTTGAAGATAGGTAGAGACAAGTGCAATTTATCTCAGGGTATGTTGTGCTGCTAGTATATGTGATGGAGTACAGAGCATTTTCATTAGCTACTCTTAACCTAAACCAAAAGATGTTATACTGCTTTCTGAAAACGATTCTGGGAGACAGCTTTCATTATAACACAGAAGCTTCAAGTGGTACAAAAAAGTATTGTAACTTGGCATATCATCATGCATGTAGAGTATTCAACACTGAGTTACACTGAGTTACATGGGAATATCTAACCACCATCACAGAACTGGAAAGTATGGGCATGGTACAATGAAGTGCAGACTGAAGTCTGGACAGTGACAGCAAGGAAATGTTTTACACAGCAGTTTGTGACTAATCACACTGAAGTGAATGGAAAAACTTTAACTGTAGTGATCTGTTAGATCAGACCTGCTCTTCCCAGATACAAAAGGTAGAGGAATGGTTTTCCATAAGTCTGTTTCTCCTCTCCCTGATGTACTATAGTTCTCTACATATACTGTAATTTGTAATAGTCTCTCATGTATTATATTCAAAACGTTTTTGTTATTCAATGTGACACAGTAAAATAATTTGATACTAAAAAAAGCAAAAGGCCCATGGCTCCCCATGGAGCAGAAAATAAAATGCACAACTTCATAGTACAAATTCTTAATGCACTCTAGAGAAATAATCTGCCTGAAATAAAGACTAATTCAACAACACCCCCCCACCCCACCCCCCACCTCCCAAGTTTGAAAATAATCAATCCTTTGTAAAATAAGAAAAATGGAAATAATGAAATTGGGAATTACTGAAACTATATAATTTAGCAAGAAGTATTGTGATATGTATATCAGAGGACCACATTTAGCCACTTAAGTGAGTTGGCAAATCTTGAGAGAGTTCATGTCAGATTAGTTAAAAGAATGGGTACTTTTCACATCATGCACAGCCTAATCTTTGCAAAATATGTAATGATAAAAAAATATCCTAAATCCAATATATAGTCTAGAAATTTAAAATTGTTAAATAGTGATATTCATTCTAGATGTATTGTTCTTCCTTGGGATAAAATTGTTTTTATATAAATTATTAATTTCTCTTGGATTTTGATTAAATGCTTTCCCATCACTTGACTATTTACAAGAAAATCTGCAATTAGAAATTAAAAATTATGATAAAGAGTCATAAAAATACATTAGTAAATCAGAACTATAAAGATCTTAATCTTGGGGGATCTGAGTTTTAGGAAAGCAATATACTTAAGACAAGAAATGAACAATTAATGTAGAATGCTGAACAGAATTATTCTGTATCGTGTGTTTATTTTGTTATAGCTGTTAATAAGTGCCTACACCAATTTCATCTACACAACTGTGAGAACAGATTGAAATCTGGTTTGTTCACCATCTGCATTCTATTTATACAACATTTCACAAGAGAAAGTCTCTGAATAACAGACAACCTGTTTTAAATAATTTATATCTGAACCACTTACAAGTATGGTTTTCCAAAGAATAATTTCCCTGCCAAAATTACACCCAACTATAGTATAAGTTTCTCTTTCTGGCAACCCTTGGTAATATTAGGTGATACATAGATAAGAATTTACTGTGTTTTACTGACACTTTTATTCACGTCAATTAAATTATTTTGCATGGTCAAACATTGCTATCGATCTGACATGCACAGTGTGGTAAAAAGGAATTTTGGAAGTAGGGTTGGATACTTACTTAGCTGTAAATAATATAGCTGTAAATATCAAGAAAGAACAATGGTGAAAAGCAATCCTGTGTTAACTCACAGATATATGTAGACTTTGTTTGAAAGCTTATTTTGTTCTACTTTACAAATATATATAGTAATTCAGTGCTACTGATTGGCAGAGAACAGAATGAAGAATTTATTCTTTGGTTCCTTATCCATCATACACCTTTTTATTGGGAAGGTGACCAAGCACTGAAGGTTGTGGAGTCTTCATCTATGGAGATCTTCAAAGACCACCTGGATACAGTTCTGAGCAACCAGCTCTTGGCAGTCATCAAAGCATATTCACACATAAATTTTTCTCTCAGGTAAACTTGGAAACAATTTTCTTCCTTACTTTTTGGACTAGGAAGGCGGAATTCCTCATGCATGAATGTAATACTACTGATTAATGGATTATTCATAATGTGCATATCACAAGACACCTATGAGAATGGAAAATATTCCAATAACCTCTGTGTCATGATCCTATATTTCATGGTAACAGAGCCTACGTACTTTCTTTCTTGCCATGGTCAGCTCTGCTAACTTTGTTTATACCTCAATTTTAATTGCTACCTACAAAATATTTCTCTTAAGGAACATTACCTGATCAGAAAGGTGTTAATTTCTCCAGTATAAGGTGTGATGAATACCGTGTCATATCAGTTTATGCCAATAATGCTCATAGCACAAGGTCCCAGCAGTTAAAACCAGTAATTTAATAGAAGATTAACACGATATAACAATGGCTTTGTTGTACGGAATTTTAGCTTTAGGAGGATCTAGTATGAACTACTTGGTCAATATTAGCTAATTACACAGAAGTTCATTCTATTTTATGAGCTCAAGGAGAGCTCAGAAACTGCTTACCACTTCTGCACTGGCTTCGTATCATCAGATTTAGATGTCTACATCTGAACTAGCTGTCTAGGTCTTTTTGTTCAGTCATTGGAGAGAAATGGTATTTCTAGGCATGTTTCAATTTGTAGATAGAATCATAGATATCTAAAATAGATGCAACAAACATTCTAGATGTGCTTAGTTCTCCACTGAAATTCTGTAGATGTGTAAATTTAGATCTTTGAAGTTAGGACAGCTGAATTAAACTCTTTGTTTCCGAATGATTACTGAACAACACAAAATTAACTGTGAAAATACAGTGGAAAGAATATTGGAGATGCTATAAGCCATGCCAGAGGAAAAGTTCTCTGGAAATATGAGAGACAAATGCAAATTAAATGTAGTTTGATTCAGAAAGAGAAAATTAATTATGGAAATGTATTACGGAAAGGCGAGAAATATGGCTGTCATGGTTTGAACTCGGCCTGAAGCTGAACACCAAACAGCCAGTCACTCACCTCTTACCCCCGCCCCCAGTGAATGGGGAAGAGAGTGGAAGAACACAAGGAAACTCATAGATTGAGATTAAAAAAAAAAAAAAAAAGTTTAGTGATTAAATTAAAACAAACCAATAACAATAATGGAAAGTACAAATGGATAATGTGCAATGTGATTGTTCACCACCTGCCAACTGGTACCCAGCCCACTCACAGACCATGATCCATAGAATGAAGATCCTGACGTTATAAAAACTGGAAGATGGGCCTCCTTTATATACTGAGCATAACGTCACCTGCTATGAAATACTCCAATGGCCAATCCAGGCCCTGAACTCTGCTTGTACCCCCTCTCAGCTCAAGAAAAGTTAACTCTATCCTAGCTGAAATACAGGTCAGGCGCTCCCTTTTTTTTTCTCTCCCAGCTCAAGAAAGTTAACTCTAGCCCAGCCAAAACCAGGACAATTGCTTACTATGATAAAAACTGAATATGGTAAAAAGATGTTTGAATATAAATAGCTTGGAGAACTATGACAAGAGGGTCATAGGACAATAGAATTATTTGTTGGAACGTACTTCCACAAGTATTTTTCATTGACGCTCCCAACAAAGCGTTGTAATACCCTTTCAAGCAACCGTAGAGAACTATTAGGTTGCCTGGATAAACAAGGTTAGCTCCCACAGTCTCTTGTCACAAGAGATGTGCTCTGTATCCTCCTGATAGCCCTCTGCTAAACCTCCTTCATTTTCTTCACATCCCTCTTGAACTGGGGACATCAGGAACATTATTCTCACAGCAGTCTCACCAGCACCAGGTAGAAGGGAATAATAACTTCCATTGAACTTCTGATCACACTTCTAATGTATCAAACATGCAGTTTGCCTTAGTTGTAAGACAAATTTGTTATGGTTTATATTCAAAGTACATTCACAGTAAGTTTGAAGTAATTTTCAGCCGGTCATACTTAGCGAGTAGAACGCTTCACATACTTCTGCAAGGGATCATATTCAGAGAGTAACCTCAGAATTTAATGGTTAAAATGTGAGACCAGGAAACTAGGTATCACAGTTGCTAACAAAAAGTAAAGGAGGAAAATAAAAGTTTTAGCTGTAGTTAATGTATCTGCAAACACACATCTTTATTAATGGGTCTCACAGAATCACAGAATGATTAAGGTTGGAATGGTCCTTTGGGTGTGGTCTTGTCCAGTCCCCCTGCTCAAACCCATTCTTACACCTAATTTTTCCTGTAAATGTTATTTCATCTGGACTCTCTGACATTCTATTTCAAGATCCATAGAAGAGCTTCAAGAATTTGCTTGTATTGTACTGCAGTTTAATTAAGCCTCCAGCCCCATTCTATAGATTTGGGATTACAGAAGATGAAAGGGGGACCTGTAGCAATTATTGTTCCTCCACAGGTTTAATCAATGTAGTTATATGTGCTCCCAGTATCTGGGTGTATGTAACACACAGGGTTGTGATCCTATTTTGTCTCTGTCCATTTAATGTTTCACTTAGTGACTGTGATCCTCAAGATACCTAGACTTTCATTCCATGTTAAAACCATCAGTGATTAATGAAGTGAATAGTTTGTAATAAGACTTTTACAGTGCCAACAGCTTTCAATCGAGTTATAATCCAGGACAATTAAAACTGATAATACTTTTTATTCAGTTAAATTTACACAATAATCTTAACACTGCTTGTTTATTTTAGCCGTTGTTATGTGTCAGGCAATGAAATGCCTGCAGCAATTCAGCTCTGAATACAACTAAAGATGTAAAGGCATGGTCTAAACATCAGATTCCAAGCTACAGTTTCACCTTTTTTAGAGAAGACAAGAAATAGATTTGGTCATGTTACAGAGAGGACCTTTTACAAACCATCAATTTATAAGGTAATTTTCAGTGATTAAGGCCTTAGGGAAAGTTGTGCTGTCATACATGAACTAGAATATTGCAAAAAAAATATAGAGGTGAATAAAGTGACAGCATGAGCCTCCTAGGACTTTTGGAAGTCTCAGATTGTACATTTTTTTTTGGTTGCATCTTGCTCGCTTCCTAGTATAGATGGTGAACTTACTATTGCTTCTTTTAAGAAGACAAATCAATATTTCTTCAAAATGAGACAATCTTGATTTCATTCCATAACTTACAATCATCTTTCCTTTTATTATTCCAAGTAACTTTCTCTTTCTTGGTACCTCAGTCCTTTGAATATTTGTGGACTCATATACAGTAGCTTGTTTTATTATAATCCTTTTTGAGACAAAAAAGGGTGCAGAACTATTTGCTGTATTTCAGCTGTACTCATGAGAGGCCAGGATAAAAAACTTCACAGGTGCATGACATGTCACTTTTTCTGTCTGGTGAAAAACTGCAATATATCATGACATTTTATAATTATACTTATACCAGTAGAGAATCATGGCTTCTTAAGACAGTTGTAGCTTCCTCATTCTTGTCCACTTGAGCCTTTAAATCAGTTTTAAATATATTGACTGACAGTTCAACCATAAGTTATTTTTGAGGTGTGTATTTCTGAAGAATTGCTTATTGAAATGTCACTTCAATAACAGTATGACTGTGTATTCAATAACAATGTACCTTTTTGTTTTCTCTCATGCCTCTCCTAGTGATTCAGGATCACTTTTTCCATTTGTTCCCTTACATAGCTACAAATTTTACTAAAATGTGCATAGGGATCAACAGAATGCTTTAGAGTGTATCCATATAACTTTAATGAACACAGGGCTTCCAAAAAACCACCCCAATCTGTGTTGTTTTACCTGCTGTGGGTCTCAATATTATTCAAATGTTCTTCAGAAAATGAATCTAATTATAAATGGCCCATTCTTTACACAAGTGGGACATGACTCAGTAAAAGCAACAGATTTCTTGGATATGGTACAATGAATGGCCTGTTGACTACAGTCCAAAGAGAAAATAGGGTGACTCCTGTATTCGTAGAAGTCCATCATAATAAGGTGTTCCCAGACATTCTGAGAGGTCCAGGAAATTCCAGTCCATTTCAGTGATTAAAAACATTTTCTCTCATCTTCCTGGATCTTGTGTTCATCTGTCCAGTCTCTTAAAAACCTTTTTAAGGACTCAATAGACATATTTCTCCTTGGAAAGTTTGTGTCCATATAGCATGGCCAGTAGCTCCTTGAAAATTACATTTTGAAGTTTTGTGGTCTTACTGAATCTGAAAAAGCATCGTTTCTTAAACAGAGTTTAGTTCTACACCTCTGTCATAGCATATTTGCTGTCAACTTTAACTTTATTAGTAGTACTTTTTAGCCTTTGTCTTATACAATTGACGCACTGTGCATCAATACACATGTATGCTGATGTTAACTGATGCTTTGTGAGCATTCAAGTTTCCTCAGATGATTTAGGTGGGATTAATCGTACAAGATTTTTCAATAGATTCAAGAAAGGTTTTAGGAGCTGAAATGGCTAAATCCCTAAATTCAGGAGTGGAAATTAGAGTTGCATTTGGTACCTGAGTTTTATGTCTTCTTTTATTGTGACAATTAGGCTCCTCAGAACAATAATCTGAAAAGCCTGAAGAGAGTGTACAGAGTTAGCAACCGGAACCATTATGCCCAATGAGAATGGATACTTAAGGCAGGTTTGGAGGCCAGTGCCTCCGTCCAGCTGGGATTCAAACCCATTCCTGAAGTCTTCCTGTGTTTTTTTTTAAATTAAAAGGTGGTGATGGAGCTGCTTATATCCTATCCTGTTTATTACATCATAGAGTTCTGATGATTTTTTTAAAATTAAAGAGGTGACTTTGCATTCATTTGAATAAAATTTATGTCTCACTGTGTTGCATTCCGTGAATGATAACACTGACTTTTAGCAAAACAGAAAGATGAGTTAAGTATAACTTTGTTATACTTAGCTGTAAAATACATCACTTCATCTATGAACTCATTTAGATCATGAACTCATTTATTTCAAGATGATACAATTACTAATAAGAAAGATATTGGGAGATTTCATCAGAGCCTTTAGGGTACAATATATTTCAGTTTTGCCAAAGTCAGTGAAGCTGGAGCTTAAAACTTTTACTGTTCTGATAAATTGGGGTTTTGTGGTAAAGGATAGAAGTCTGTGCAAGAATAAAGATGTGTGTTTTGAGATGACTGAATTTCATTTGAAAGATCAGCTCAGAGAAACTCAATATATGTTTGAAATTAATCTTTTATGCTTCAGCTATACTATTGAAATTGGAATAATATGTCAGTCTGAACTGTACAATACTGAGCTTTTTATTTAAAAAAAAGAATAATGTATAAATTGTATCAGTATTAAAAACAAATTTAAGTCACTAAAATAATACAAAAAAGACAGTACAGTTAACCTGTATCACATCTATGAGATATCCATACTTTTTTGGCTGGAATTTATAGGACTGTCTCACATCCTGTTCCCTGCCAGTTGCTTTTGAACTTTGAGGCACTTAATGCTCTGTGTGATTAAACATTTTCATAGCCAGACAGGATTACTAGAAAAAAACCCTCTTATCAAATAGTTTATGGATTTCAAATTATCTGAGAACTACTTTGTTTTCTTTGTTGATATAATTTTCTTTTTATGCTCATTGTATTACTCTGCTAGCTGTTTTCTAGTGACCTCAATTTTACTTCCCAATAATATTGATTTAAAAAATACAATAAAATTAATTTCTTCTTTGCAATTGAAATTCATCTGTCTAATTTCTCATATCCAATTTAAATAAAATGTGCAAACAGCAGGGAAATTAGATTTTTAAAAAGCAAGATATAATTTAGATAATTACCTCCCTTTTATTATGTGTATGTTTACTGTAATATATCTCTAGAATGATAGTGAATCACTTAACTGAGGTATGACTTGTTAAATTTTTAAAATGAGAGTCTCATTAAAATAAGAGTCTAACAGAGATTTGTCTGTACCATGGACTAATAGTAGCCAATCAATCCTGTGTAAGCTTCATTTACAGCTGTGTTCTCTTCATGGATATTTTTACACCATCTAATGTCAGAATTTTTGTTTAGTCTCAGTAGCAATCATTTTTTATGTAGAGGTATCAGACAGAAATCTGATTTGCCAGGAGTTGTGTTTTCTGTTTCACAGAATACAATTTGTAGGCAGGCAGGCCCTCTCCCTTTACATTAATACAAATAAGGCTGGACCCCAAATTCCTTATTCATCATGTTTGCAGAAAGTTCTGTGAAAAGACGTTTTCTTCTATTTTCATGAAACCTTTAGTCTGTGACGCAAGATAGATAAAAATACAAAATGTGATGGTCTAAGGAACCTTCTGAAAGAGCATCACTTTCTTCATTTATTACATAGAGGATTGCAGGATAATCCAGATTGGATGGGTTCTCAGGAGGTCTCTGGGGCAGGATTCTTCACAAAGTGAGCTCTGCTCTGAGGTCAGACCAGGATGTTCAGGGCTTTATCTAGTCTGGTTTTCATAGCCTCAAAGGATGGAGACTGCACAGCTTTCTGGGGCAACCTGTTCCACTGCTTGATCGTCCTCATGGGAAAAAACGTTTCTCCCCACACCCATTCAGATCTTCTATTCTTATTTATGCCCTCTGCCTCTCATATTTCCACCATGCACTCCTGGGAAGTGCCTGGCTTTGTCTTCCTCATAATGTCAAGCAGTACTGGAAAGCTGTTGTTAGGTCCCCCTCAAACCACCTCTTTAGGCTGAACAAGCCCTTGTTCCCTCAGTTTCTCCTCAAAGGGCAAGTGCTCCTGCCTCTGAAGAGCTCTGTGGCTTAGTTGATCCACTGTGAAGCCCAGCCTGGGCACTAGATGTGTACTGTAGATGTGGTCTCATGAGCACTGAGTTGGAGGGGGAAATCACATTCCTTGATCTACTGGCTCTCTGGTAGCACAGTAAGCAGCCAGCACTTTCTGAAGCTCTTTTGGTATTCTCTCTCCAATTCAGGGCAGAAGACGTGCATTGTAACACAGATTGCTAAAACATCGGGTAGACTTTGCAAGCCCTTGCTGTAGGATTCCCTAAGGATAGACTGCTCTTAACTGTTTTTAATGCACTGTGTTTTCTATGTTTGTTGCCTTCTAAATCCATCTTAGGCTGGAGCATTGTAATTGGCATAATACATTTTGTGTGGGCAGTATGCCACACTAACAGATGGCCATACTAGTGGACAAGTTATGTGCATCAATTTTGATTAGGATGGGCAGAAATCCTGAAACAGCCATCAGTGTAAAGCTTCTGACTGTGTTGTTACAGGCATAAGTCATCACTGCTGCTGCTCAGAGATGCAACTCTGAATATCCCAGAATAGCTTGTGTCTCCATGTAAAGTGTTTCTGCTCCAGTGGATCAGATTAATTTTGAGATGGAGTCATAATATTTAAAGGTCTAAGTAAGCTTCCCTCAGGTTGTCATGGCTACCAGGAAATGCATTTCCTATGACCTGTAACTCCTGTGTCTCACACAAATCCTTATTTTTTTTCTTTCTCAGACAAGCAGCCTTCTCACCAGTGCAGCAGTATTTTTCACAGGCACATTTGCCCAGGTAGATAGAGAGATAAGTAGTTAAGTAGATTGATCCTTCCATTTGAAAAATCTGAAAGGACAGCTCCTTACGTGAGTGGTTTAAAACTTTTGGTATGCTTTTTCCTAAATATTTTTAATACTTTGATTTCTAAATTATGTCGTCTTCTCTCCTTGCTTTAATGACAACCAATAGAACTGTAACAATTTTTTTTTAAATAAGGATCTGTTAAACAAGAAGTCTAATTTTTCTCATAATTGTGGATGAGTGACCACTGATAAAGTTATTGTCTATGGTGACTGTGTCTCTATTCAGAGATTTATTCTTTAGGTGCCCCCACCTGGGGAAAATACCTTCTAAATTATATTAAAACAGGAGACCTAATCTTGAACTGTCAAAATAAACTTGGTTTTCCAAAGACAATCTTTTATGAAGGTGTACTGTACCTTGATGGTGATTCTGTAGTTTTAGATTTTTATCTCCCCATTAAGTACAATCGGTCCCAGCTATTTCAATTTTCAAAATGTAAAATAAAGAAAATTTAAAAATAATTGGGAGGTATCCTCTGAAATTATTTGATGAAAAATTTAATCAAACCAGCTTTTGCATCTTTTTGGCTTTTGGGAAACAAAATGACTGATAAGAACTATATTCATGCTGAGTTACTTTTATCTGTATATCTTCTGTCTTTTTTTAGGTAACATTATGATATGAATAAATGCATTACCCTGATGGAGCACAAAAGCATGAGGCAGTACTGTTATTTGTATTACTGTTATATTTGGGAACTTTTATTTAGCTGTGGAAGCTAGCCAGCGAGCAGTGAGGAAGGATCATCTTTTGGAAGCTGATTATTGCTGCATTGTCGCAAGGAAGTAGGGGATACATTACATAGAGGTATTTTAAAGCTAAAAAGGGTTGAGCACAGGAATAGATTATTTGAGTGAGCAGTGCAACATCTATCACTGGCAGGTTTTAAGAACTGGTGTCATTAATAAAAAAGAAGGGTGCCTACTTCTTCAGCTGGGGATGGATTATATTATCTGTCAAGATTTCTTCCAACCTGTTTATTCTCTTATTATTAAATGTCTTATCATATAGAGTTCCACGCTTTTCTTCTTTGGCTTGCAATGATATCCTTTATGGAATGAGAGTCTCTAATTAAAAGAAAATTTATTCTTCTACACTGATACAAAACATATGTAAACAATGAAAGTATTTAAATATGGAAAAAACTGAATTGTGTAACAAATTAAAGACTGAATAATTTGTCACTTTCTATTTCACTTAAAATAATAATGACATTTTCAGATGTCAAAATATACGGAGCATATCATTGTGCTGAGTTCAAGGTATGAATTGTGAAAGATTAATGAATAGATTTCTAACACTACCAAAATTGTTCAAAATTTGATTAAAGCTCATTTATATTTCTTTTTCAGGAGGAGCCCTGGCCTTATATCATATTCTACCCTGGATGCCTGTGACTGCAAATGGCTGATTGTCCTTAGTTACCTGAAGGAAGTCTCAAGAGAGTAGCAATTGAGGAAGATCAGCCTTTACAGAATCAAATATTTCGATTTCTTCAGTTAAAACTAATATGGTTAAAACAAACTTGATTTAAAAATATTAATACACTTGTGGTCTATGCATGTTGTAATATCAAAATCTTTTCTGAAGAATGAACTTACTAATGAGAAGCAAAAGGAAAATGGAGTCTATAGAAAAGATGAAATGCTGAACTGCAGAACTGCAGAATGTAACAGCTGCTCAAACCCACAAGACAAAACTAAATAAAACCTTTTTTTTTTTTTTTATGAAACCATTATGTAACTGAAGAAATAATAGATAAATCCTGAGTTAACCAATAAGCCACAATAGAACTGCTAAAGTTTCATATGCCGAACTGAAATAGAAAATGCACCGCAGTTTCTGAAGAAGTTAAGGAAGTAAAGGATTGCTAACTGTGAAACCAATAAAAACCCAATCATACCATGAAAGAGAAGTCACAAAACCAGGTGATAAAAGTTTAAGAACTAAGGAAGGGAGAAAAAGACACTTCCTCAAAAAATTAATAACTTATCTGAAACTAGAAAAGCAAAACATTCAGTGTTCTTCAAAATATATGAAAAACTGAGCTGTCTCTTATCCATAAACATATGCTATCCCAGAGCCAGCTTTGAAGGTAATTGTAAAATGATAACCTTCAGTAAATTAGAGCATCTAAAGCCTTGATAGTATTCTCCAGTCAAAGACAAAAAAAACCCAAGACATTTTTAATGCAGAATTCCAGATGCCTTCTGCTGATCTCTCTAGATGACACATTCAGCATTTAGACTTGTAGCCCCTGGTTTTTAGCTATGTAAATACAAAATACTTATTAGCTTGTTCTTCTAAATTCAGCCAGAAATAAGTGGTTACAAATCCATGTTTGGTAGATTTTCTGAACATTGTGTTCTGCATTTGTGAGCAGACAGCATGAGGTATCCTAAACACTAAAAAGCCTAAACAACAAAAAACAGCTGAACCCAAATCACCATTAAAGACTGAATGCCTGTGTTAATTCTCCAAAGGAGTAGCAATTTCTATGCACCTGCCAGAATAAATATCAAGTGATTAAGTGCAGCTGGAGCTATGAAGAAAGTAATGGCTTTAGCCTTATGGCTGTACAATAAATATAGCAGAATTTGAAAAATTCATGATTTAAGGGACTTGGAGATTGTATCCCTAGAATGTTTCACTCAAATGATTCCCAGGTCAAATCACCACCTTTGTTTTATAAACCATAAGGCAGAGTTAAAGTCCAAGACAAACTGAGTAAGTATGTATGTTTTAGATCATTTAAAAGGTTCATCTTTAAGTAGGAAGGGCATGTCAGCAATGACCTTAGTTATGCTTGGAGGTCCTCTATAATATTGCCTGCAAACAATCTACTGTGAAATAATTGCAATCTTCAGCAAAGTTTTTTCTTAGAAGGTAATGCTTCTTATGAATAGGTAGAGGATGGAGGGAAGTGGCTTTTCACATCCCTCTTAAGCACGGAGAACATACAATCTGTCTAATCAGGAGATGTAGGTCTCTTACACGGGGCAAAAATTGCTAAAGTGGGACCAGAAGGAGTTCCACAGAGACAGCAGTACAGAAATCAACAGGAAAAGAGATGACTGATCCCATTATACATAGAAGAGAAGAAGGAAATCTAAGAGCTCACTCTTCACTGTTCCTCAATATTGGTGTTTCCTTTTCTGATGTTCAGGATGGTCACATCCTTCTTATCTATTCCTCAAATAATTTTTCTTATGATTGTGGCTCTCATGAGCCACATGAGCTCCCATAAGCTCCCCTGTTACTCTATTAATTCTTCTATTTATTCCATAATCATAGATCCAAACTCCTCCTTAATGTTCCTTCCCAGCATTTTGCTTCCACTGCCCAGGTAATTTTCATCTGAGATATTTTTGTCGGTATACCTCTTAAATTATTGTCTTCCCTACAATTTGTTTTCCTAAAATAAGCTTGCTCTTCCCCAGAGATGAGAATAGTAACACATTGAGCACCAACCTCACATTCTGCAAAGGTCAGGTTCTAACTTGCATTGCTAGGAAATAGCACCAACACAGCATCATGACCCTTAGGTCATTTACAAAACTCTCCAAAACGGTTGTTTTCTTTTGCACATGTGCATTTTTTGAGTGTCTCAAGCCTAGAATAAGCTGAATAAAGCTGAATAAACTAAGCACTATTGCAGAGCAGGTTGAGTTGGTGAAGTTATGCCAAGAAGGTATCAGAATGGTAGCCTGAACCCCAGTTGTGTGCATACATACACACAAGAAAGTAGTAGATCATACCAAGTAGAACAGTTTCTTTTGTTTCTTATTTTTCAGACATATTGCTCCCAACACCATGATTAATAGTATTTCTTACCACTGTACTGTGTAGCAAGTGTCAGAGTGATTCATGTAATTACACACATATTGTAGGCTTCTTGCATCAAGGGTTTCTCAGTCTTAATGTCAGCTGTTACTTCACTATAAAAGCCTTCTGTACTATCTCTGGTAGAAGCAGGAGTTGGATCTAAATGATTTTAATTATCCTTTCTTAGACTAGTAGGACTCAGGAGTTGTTGTTAAAGATTGTCAGAGATATGCTGGCAAGATACAGTGTATAACGAGATCTGTCAGAGCATTTCCTCCACAAACTTTTTCAGGCTGTTTGGAAATCTGGTAGAGAATTGTGGTGGCAAGCATCAAGTGAGCATCTGACAGTGAAAACTATACTGAATGTTAACTGTGGGATTCAGCCTATAATAAACATGCTATAAGTATGTTTGTCCAGACTCCCTGGTTAAAGGTGAGAGGCAAACAGAACCCTGTGCTGTAGACTATGAAAACCAGAAGTGGAGAAGCAGCAGCCTGCAACCATATCCAAACTGGTTCCTGGGCCATGTATTCTCATTCTTCTCTTAACATTGTCAGATCAGAATTTTTTTCAGAGATGGTACCCAGGGAAGGTGACAGTAAAAAATGTCTGATATTTACCTACATTTTCCTTTGGAAAAAAAGACGGGTTTTTTTGTTTGTTTGTTTTTTTTTTTGTTTTTTTTTTTTTTTTTTTCCACAGTCTCAGCTTAACCCCTGCTATCTAACATTTTTCAAGAACACTCTTCTGGAAGCACAAAATCAGTTTATCCCCTTTAAACATAAGAGTAGTAAGCAGAGCAAGAGACCCCCTTGGTTTAACTGTGAGTTTCTGAGTCTTCTTAAAACTGAAAGAGAAGCATATCAGAAAACAGACTGAGAGCTGGCTGATGTTGTTGTGAAGCCCCTCTCCATAATCTCTGAGAAGTTGTGGAGATCAGGGAACATCCCAGAAGACTGGAAGAAGGCTAATGTCATCCCCATCTACAAGAAGGGTTGAAAGAAGGATCCAGGAAATTATAGGCCCATCAGTCCTTGGGAAAGTTATGGAACGAATTCTCCTGGGTGCTATCCCAACTCAAATGAAACACATGATTGGGAAAAGCCAACATGAATTCACTAAGGGCAAATAATCCTTGACAAACTTGATCGCCTTCTATGGCAAAATAACCTGCTCAGTTGGTGTGGGGTGGGCTATGCATACTGTCTACCTGAATTTCTCCAAGGCTTTCAATATGGTTCCCCACAGGCTCCTCCTAGAGAAGCTGATGTGCTATGGTCTAGCCAAATGGTCTGTGCAGTGGGTGGAGAACTGGTTGACAGGTCTCACTCAGAGGGTGGTGCTAAATAACTCTTTTTCAAACTGGCAACCTGTCACAAGTAGAGTTCCCCAGGGAACCATACTGGGCCCAATACTGTTTGGTATCACTTCAGAAGGGAGAGTCACCCTGCAGGAAGATCTGGGTGGGTTGGAAGAGTGGGCTAACAAGAACCTTATGAAGTTCAGAAAAGACAAATGTATGAAAACATAATCCAGGAATGCAGCGCAGACTGGTGTGAAAGACTGAAATGTCAAATGTCTGTCTCAAAGCTTGCTTGTGTTGTGCAAACCTCAAGGACAAGCTGCTGCAGCCTTTCGATAAGTCTAAGGAATGTCACCCACAGAAACAGGGGTGTATTGAAGGATGCACCCCCCACTCCTTTTCAGTTGCATTGTCAGACTCCTTAGATAAGCCTCAAAAGGTCAGACATGGACTAAGCAAAACCAAATCTTTATCACTGGTCCCGTTGTGTAGCCATTTGTGACCCTATTGTGTATGCCAGACACCATGCATGCATTGTTACATGAACTGGTAAGAGGTGAGCCTTTCTGCCCCAGAAGCTGGATGCAGCAAAAACCTGTGGGAACAGAGGAAAAAAAACCTAAAGGTGAGCAGATATGCTAATCAGTGGATATGATGAACTTAAAAAGGCAACAGAAAACTTAACTCCATGTGCACTCACCATTGAAGCTAGACCCATGTGCTCTCACCACCAAAGAACTGAAGGCTGAAGACTAATGGGGTGGCGCTGGATCCATGATGGTGACTATTCTTGTGACTCTATCCCATAGATTGCTTGATTTCTGTATTTTCCTTCCATTCTGTCCTATTGCTACCCCTCTTCACTATTTAATAATAAATATTAGTAATATTTAATTATATTTTGGGTATATGGCATTTGACTTCATTTGTGTCTTTATCTCACTTTTCAGATCATATCAAAACCTCCCCCAACATTGGATTGGGACAACTGGGATCTACCCAGCTGGGGAAAGCTCTGTGGATAAGGACTTGGGGGTCCTGGTGGACAACAAGATCAATATGAATGAACAGTGTGCTGCAGAGGCAAAGAAAGTCAAGAGGATGCTGGGTTGCATCAACAAGGACAACACCAACAGACATAAAGAAGTCATTATCCCAGTCTGCTCAGAAATTGTCAGGCCACACCTGCAATATTGTGTTCAGTTTTGGTCTCCACTAAACAAAAGAGAGGTGGACAGGTTGGAAAGAGTCCAGAGAAAGGCCACAAAAATGATCAAAGGACTGGGAAGCCTGTCATATGAGGGAAGGATGAAATAATTGGGTTTGTTCAGCCTTGAGAAAAGAGGGCTTAGGAGAAACCTTATCACCATGTTCCAGTATTTAAAGGGTGGCTACAAAGGAGGTGGACACGCACTTTTTATAGGTAATTACATGGAAAAGACAAGGGGTAATGGGTCCAAGTTACTCCTGGGGAGATTCTGATTGGACACAGAGGGCAAATTTTTCACAATGAGAACAATCAGCCACTGGAATAATCTCTCCAAGGAAGTGGTGGATTCCCCAACATGGGACACTTCTAAGTTACCTAGATGGGGTGCTGGGTCATCTTGTCTAAATCATGCTTTTGACAGGAAAGTTTGGACCAGATGATCCTTGACGTCCCTTCCAGCCTGGTATTCTATGACTCCATGATTCTTTGTGTAAACTCTACCTTGGTCACCCCTGCATTAGTTACCCCCAAGCCAAGATGAATGCATTATCTTACTGTGTGCTTTCAAGTCAGTTCTGTTAGTAATAGTGGTCCTTACTGCTCCCTGAATATCACACGATAAGAACTCCTGGTCAGTTGAAGTCTTAGTGACTGCTGTAGAGAACTGAAATAAAAACATAGCAAATTGAGCCTATAATATTTATACAGAAATATGAATGCCAGCATGGTGACATATGAAAGCTACAATTTCAATAAACTACACTGTTGTGATGACTCTGGGGAATGCAAACTTCCAGCCGTGCACTGGGAGTGTTTGACAAACAAACAGCAATATACTCCATTAAGGTGTGTTGGCAGTAAAATTGTATTAGTTAATTAATCTTGGATGCTTTCTTGCAAATTCATAGGAGACTAAAATGTCGAATAATTAATAGTAAAGATAGAAGAGATGATATAAAAATAAGAGGATGTTAACAGAAGAAGGGTGAATGCTGAATGATAAAGAAGTAAAACACAAGAAAACTAAGAATGCTCTCATCTGTATGGGAATAATTTTAAGTGAATTCTATAAATTCTACCTCGATGATTAAAATGAAAACAGCTTTACAACAAAATGAAATATTCCTCCTGATTTTGGCAAAGATACAGCTGGAGGTGCTAAAACTAAATAACATTATTATCAATACTCTTTTTCAAAAGCATCACATATAATCTAAAAATTATTTAAAATCTATTTAGAGTTGTTATGAAAATTTATTTAACATTCTTGGAGTTATTTGTGGAAGCTTGTGTGGAAATGACATGACAACAGAGTACATCTGGATAAACTTGCGCATGTATAGTGATCTTATTTAAGAAATTCTTTTATTGCTATTCCCTAAATACATATGTTTACAATACTCCTGTATTTGAAATTTTTTCCCTCATTTAACTTTAAAGCTGTTCTGGATCTTACTCCCATTGACATGACTGACAACTCCTACTGACTTCAGCAGTTGGCACAGCAGACTTTTAAGAGTGGATGAAAATGATGAGTAGAAAAACTAAATTGTAAAAGGAAGAAGTGTCATCCTGCAACCGAACCTTTACAAAGTTGGTATCTTTTTTTTAAATACATATTTATATATTTTTTATCATGTATTAGACAGCCACAAAGAGCTCTTTCCTTCTAAAGTCTTCAGAAGAATTAATGAGTGTTTCCCTTTATATTTTGCTATGGATTTTAAAAAAATATTCTCAGTTTTACTTCCTGATACAATTTTTCTAAAAAAACAAATATTTTCTCTAAGCCCAGTAAAAATGATAAATATTGTCTGTAGTGCTTGTAAAAGCAATGCTTATCTGTCTTTAGTTATCTTCTTAACAAAGATGACAGCACTGAGTTGTGAAGTTTATCAAAGACTCTTATTTAGATGCTTTTGCTTATTTACATTCTGTCACTAGGGCTGCAGAATGTGGTCATCATGAGGCTAGAACCAGGTGAAAATGCTACCTGTTTCTTAATTTCTAAGTGATTTTATTGTTTACGTATCTCATAGTCCTGAATAACCAATAACAAGAAATAGGAATGTTATATGCAGTGACTCTGGGAAATGTTAGCTTTGTTCTGTTTCTTGAGTTGATTCAGTCATTGTTTTTCTGAAAAACTGACATGAATCCATCCATTGTCGTATCATTTGCTGTTTGATTTTCATGAACACAGGATGCAAGGGGTTTTTAGTTTTCTAGGTATAGAGCGGCCTTGTGTGAGTAGTCATGTTTCCTCCTCACACAGGTTTGGATAGGGACAGAGAATTTGCCCAAAATATTTTTCATTTTTGTATAAAAAATAAAACCTATTTTTTTCACTGTCTTTAATTTCTACAGACTTTAAAAAAAGGAGCACAATATCAGCAATAGTTACTGAAGTCTGGCTTTTATGATTTTATTATTTTGAATCCCATACAGAATAGGACTAACAACTAGGCTGGGTTATTTTTGGCCAAAAATGTACTAAGCTAACTAAACGGTCGGGCTGCATTCATGGCTGACAGACAAAGGATGAAATGATACCATCCTAAAGAGTTTCTCAGTAGGGTTTTACCAAGATGATAATCAAATTTAATTATACAGCCTGACACACTTACGTTTTTATAGCCTGATGACATTTTTGTGTCTGCTCTATCTGAAATGCTACTTTCTATACCCCAAAATTATTGGGTTTTGAATGCTAGAAAAGCCAGATTTTCAGTGATAGTACAAAACAGGTTTGGAGCTGAACATGTGAACAGCAGTAATGACTCCACCCTTGTACGGATTGGTTATGAACTGTCAGCTTGTCAGATCCTCCAGTCTGACAGATGTGTGGCCACTAAAGTAAAAGCTTTCATTGGGATTTCATTTTGGGGAGGAGGAAAGTGGAGATGGCTATGATTTTCATGCCACTACAGAATATTTTGGGTTTTGCTGATTTGTTTGGTGTTTTTTACATGCTTTAGGAGGTATGTTTCCTTTCCCTTTCAGTTCAATATTTCTAATGCTAAGAAATCCTCTCCCTATTACTGTGAAAGCACTGAGGTCAGTGTTAAATATAATTCTTGTCAAAGGGCTAGATTCCATACTAAATTAAATTTTTTTTTTTTTCTTTTCCCCTTTGCAATTCTGAAGTATTTGAAATGGGGCCATATGAATAACACAGAGGAAATGATGCATAATGAGTAACGAATAATCCTGTTAGTACATCTTTTTCAAGAACAGTCATTCCCAAGCATTTCAAGACATGCTCAGAGAGGATTTTTAACATTGCACTGGTAATTTGGAGGAGAAGCAGAAAATGTTTTAAATAAGGAAACTAAATTTCTCTCTTCTGTGTTTTTAATAATTGAGTCATTGAGCAGAAACAATGCTGGTAACTTTTATGAATGCTGACAACAGAAAAAAAAAAGTAAATAAAAATTTCCTCATTTATTATTATTTTATTTCCTCAAACAAACAGTGCATTCTCAATTAGAATCTTCAGAAAACAATAATAATTTGTCTTTGGAAAAGTCTATATCGATATAACTACACTGGGCTGAAATGAATCAGTTGCAAGCTATTAGTATATTTCCAAAGAGTTGTCATGATTTGATGGGGCCAGCTCCTAATCTAATTCTTGACCAAAAGAAAAGTTATTCCCAAAATTGTTCCGTCGAAGTCACTGGTGTTAGCACTGAGGTAAGGTATTACTCGGTGTAAGTGAAACTGGTACTGTGTGAATCCTGTTAAGTATGAATGAGCAAAACACAGTTTAGAGAAAGGTCAAATTAATCAGACAAGAAAGTAGAACATTAATTATTTGTCTAATCTATGAAAATAATTTGTTGTATAATTCCACTTGTAGTTAAAATGTGAATACAGATTTGCAGGTAGGTAGATTTGCAGAATGTAAGTAGGTTTTAGTTGTGAAACCATTTGGTGATGTTTTCTGTCATGGGATTTTTTGATCAGGCACAGTTTTGGATTATATGGATGTGCTCTGAGGGCATAGATTATGAATAAAAAAGCTAATTCAGAGATTCACAGACTGGAGGAGACTGATAAGACTAGAGATCTTACACAACAGAGATTCATAAGGGCTTGCAGGGTATACACCCTACATAATACCACATGCCATGGACCCCCAACCCTTCCTAATACCTTCCAACAAACTTTAAAAGACTAACGTGTTATTTGCAAGGACCGAGCAGAAGCAACACTGCTATAATTAATGGAAAAATAGAAGTGTGAAATTTGCAGTTCCATAAATTTATCTTTCAAAAAAATAAAAAAGATCTGAGCATTGGGTTTCCTTAAAAAGTCTGCTGGAGAAATAGAAAAGGAAGACAATCAAAAGTTCTGTTTTAAAGTTGTGCTAAAGAAAGTCACTGTTCGAAATATTTTTAAAAGAGAAATAACATTCTGCTTATTTGCATTTCACTGATTTATCACCAATAAAAGACTTCTCTGAACATTTCATATGCTGCCTGAATCTTGGTTTATCATCTGCATAGTTAGGTATTGATCACTCTTTGCAAAGGTCAGTTGCACCAAGGAATGATCTTTTAAGAAATGGCCAGATCCGAATTCTCTAGGGGATGAAATAATGGATATCTCTTCATAAAGAATGGACAGTCTTACCTGAATCTCCAGATATTCTCTGATGTTTAGTCAAAAATTACATGTATCAGAGCCACAGGGAGTGGTTTACTTTTGAGAAAGACACCCCACTCCTTCTCTGTGCACATTTTCCTGTCAGTTGGACAAATACAGCCAATTTACAAAACAAACCCCAAACATCCATCTGCAAGAAGACAGAAAGTCTTATTTCTTTTCTATATCAGTTGGAAGGTTAAACTTAAATTTGCATATCTTACTACACACATCCAGCTGTCTTCTCCTTTTTCTACCACATATTGAATGACATAATTATAGTGTGCACATGAAAGTATAACAACTCTGCTAGGCAGACTACAAAGCCTTTGTTTAAAGTGTAAGGCAACGGGAAAAAAACAAATCCTTTGTTTTTCTACTTGAATATATATTTACAAAAATGTCTTGATGATGACTTTCACTATAGCACTGTATATATATAAGGCTGTAGCACCATAGGCTTAGCTATACTTGATTCTGAAGCAGCAAAGGAATGATCCCAGTTAGTTTTCAAAGATGAAGGCTTCATGAGCAAGGAATAAATTAGAAATAAAAATCACTGAACTGGCTTCTTGGTATGTAGACATGCTAAACTGAGATGATAAGACCATACTAAATGAGCACACCAATAAACATGAGATGATGAATTCGATAACAACAAAAAGGATGTGAACTCTAGATTTTAAAGCCACAAAAAGGCACATTTAAATGTGAAGATTTTTATTCCTCCGGGGTCTCTGAAAAAATGAAGAAAGAGATTTATTACACTGAAAGATGGTGCTGTCTCTGAAGCTATCATCTTATGCATTCCAATTTAGAAAAGGAAAGTTAGCTGGCTGGTGTGCAAAAATTATATTAAATACAGTGATTTGCTGTGATTATCAACAAAACTTCCAACCCCTCTCTCCCCCTGCTTCCTTACTTAGATGATCTGTTCATAAAAGCCTAAGCAGGAGCAAGCAGCCTGGCCAGGAACATACTTTAAATGCAACTCAGTAATTCACAGTAAAACCGAACTGTGTGTCTGTAGCTCTGTGACCATGAGACAGAATATATCCAGTGCGGAAAATGCTTTTTAATGCCTTCCCAATTTTACCTTTGCACAAGGGTTATTTCATTAGAAAACATGTAACAGATCACAGTGTCAGCACTGATGGCAGACTGAAAGTAGAGTGGTGAACAAATCAGGCAATACTGCATGAACATAGTGTACTTTTTGACACATTCTCTTTGTCTACATTTGTTGCAGACTGTACTGTCTTTTATGCTTTTTCTAGTCTGTGCTTGAGGTAGGTAAAAAAAAAAAAAAAGTGTTGTTGCCCTATTTCTTGAATTGACATTTTACATACCTGTCTTCAGGGTTATTTTTAATTTTACTATACAGCTTTAATGAGAATTGCGAATACATCATAACAAAAATTCCAAGCTGTTTTTTGAAAATGTTATTAGTAAAACAATTGCAGCAGAAAGTTCAGAACTGCTAGTTACAATGCAGAATTTAATGTGTTCTGCCATATCCACTGGGGAGGAATACTTGGCATTTTCTAAATCTTGTAATTGCTGGACCATACAAATGGACAGAATTTATTATAACAGTACTATAAAACTCTAAAAAGGGACTCTGAAGAAAACAATTTTAATACTTTTCATTATTGACATAGACTCTACCTCAAATAATATTTTTTCCTGAATACCTTTCTGATCTTGTACTGAACTTATACCACAGTCAGACAATACATAGCATGATTTCAAGAAAGAAAATTCTGTGGTTGCTGACCCCTGTAAAAAAAGTAGATCCTTTTTTCCCCCAGCTATCCTTACTCTAGTTCTGGCAATTAGGTCTTTCTTGCCCTTCTCAGGTCCAGAAATGCACACTGAACAGTAATTTCCTTCACTGTTAGTTGATACCAACAGTTCAGGTTTAGACCCTCCTTTAGTGCCCTTAATATTCAACCTTTGTCCTTCCTGCCATGCAGTCTACTACTAGACATTTCTTCTGCACTTGTATGTCATTATTTCTAATCAACACTCTTAATCAGCATTTAGTTTTTTGTTTAAATGCAACCTATATGTTTTAATCTTAATCTCCCAAAATGACATTCCGTCTTGCTCTGCCAGAGTTAAACAGTTACTAAAAGTCTAATATTCTTGTAAAATTTTTAGAAGATATTAGAACGATATTAAAATGTGTCTACCCTTAGTCAGTGTTTACATTACGCAGAAAGTATAAATGCTGTGTTTGCACAAAACGACTTGCTATTTATGTTTTCTGGATCACCCCCTCAAGCAGCTTTTCATTATGAAGACTGAAGTGAAAAAAAAGATCTTTGAAAAATCAAATGATTGCTGATACTGGTGTTATTTCCAGAGAACTTCAACAGGCAAAGCTATCTCCTTCACATGCTGAACAAGCACAAATAAAATACAGACCAATTTTGTATAAAAACCTCCCAGATTAAAAAAAAAATCTGTACATGAGATTGTGTTGTTTCTACCCTTATCAAATGTAATAAGAATTATGTGCCTACAGTTTTTATGTGTATTTTACTATATTCAACTAAGCTTTATGTAATTTAATAATATTTCAGTGTTTCTAATAATATTTTAAAAGCCATCATATGTTGATTAAAATGCAGAGATTGCATTTGCTTGCTTATATACTTATTTTATTATCTTTGATCCAAATAATTATTTGAACCGCATAAGTATTTGCTTGGTGATCTTCAGATTTATGTTGGCATTCTAAACATGAAGTATTCCTTGGCAGGATCCACAGACAGTGTGAAATTGCTCCCTTGGCAAGTAGGCCAAATGCTCTCTTCCATAGCTGTGCCAGATGCAGCCAGAAGTTACTATATGTTGAGGGAACACTGTCATTCGTGTGATGTCATTTATGTGCACCTCCAAGAGCTCTGGGGACTAGTCCTAAATAATCAGGAAATAGCTGTTTCCAGAGTTGGAGCAGTCCTCCACTCACTAAGGAGGTGATACCAGGTAGTGGGATAGAGAGTTGCCTGCATCAGCAAAGACAAAGAAGAAATTTTATTGTGCCAAGATAGAGTAACTTATATTGTCTTCTCTAAAAGTTCCGATAATGTTAATATATACTTGAAACAGGGCATTACAAAGGTAAATACTTTCAGCACATTGGAGGTAGGCTATACTTCAGAAAAATTGGTGTCAGGAAAATGAGACTTTCAGCAAGTTGTCTTCTTTTCTCTTTCAACCTTTGCCTCTTTGCTTGTGTTTTGACTTCTCAGTGCTCATTTATAGCACAGTCTCTTTGATGTTGGGCTGTTAGATTAAGTGAAAGAATAAATTCCCTATATGCTAATATCTACATCCTGAGTCAACAAGGGTGCCTTTTGTCAGGAAGAGAGATAATTAAATTACCCTTTTCCCAAGTAAACAGTTTTTGATCAAGAGAGGCTTTCTCAATAGCTTTTGCAAGAGTAGTTCATTGTCTTCTACTAAGCTGTCACTATCTTTAATGAATTCTCATTCTAAAGTCACTTTCTGATGTAGTTAATTTAGCTTACCTCTCAGTATGGGTTTATGAAGGACTGTTTATTGGATAGGAAAGTTCATCATAATAGAATGACTCAGCACTAGGTTTGGGGTGGGTTTTTTAAAATTTTTGAGTGATTTAATGTTAATTAGAGATGAAAGATTACAACAATAGAGATTGAAGTCTTCTGCTAAAAGAACAGTAACAAAGAACTAAAAATATTCCTCATTTTTGACCAGAACAGAGCTAAAAGATGTCTGGAGACAAGATGCTGGAATAGACTCCAAACTAATTTACTCCAGTATATTCTGATGAGCAGGGTGATGAAATTGTCTCTTTCCAATGTATTTATTTAATGTGAACATATGGATGCAATTGAGTGATTAATTTTCAAAAATGCCAAATATTGATAATATGACTTGTGAAGTGATACTGACATGAAAAGACTATGTAAGGTACTACATCACATCAGTAAACCCATAAAAATCAGCTTTCTTCTTTCCTTCAGAAAAATTGAAAGGGGGTACAATTATGTTCTGCAATTCCAGAGGAAAGTCCTGTTTTTGAGTCAAGAAATCAATGAACATGTCAATAAAGGTTAGTGTAGCTTTCCTGGATTTCCAAAAGGCTTTTGTTGAAGTCCCTTACCAAAGGCTTTGGAGGATAAACAAGATAGTATAAAGCAAGAAGACTCTTTCTTATGCATAACAAATTATTTGAAAGATAAGTAATAAGGGGTAAGGGTTTGTGGACTTTCAGTGTGGTTCTTGTGGTGGAGTGACCAGGAAGGTTCTGGTATGACTGGTGTGAAGTGAGTAGATGGTCTCTTGTAGTATGAAATCTAGGGGATATCAAACAAAGTTTTTAAGAGTCAGGTTGAAAGCAAAGAAAAATGCGTGACGTAGTACAGACCTGTGGTACCCTGTGTCAAGGGCCAGTGTGAGTACAAAAAGTGTGTGTAGGTCAATGAAAGATTGATGAAGTACCACATAAGATGGATACATTGCAGGCTACAAAACAGGCAGATCACAAGGCTCAGGCAAATCACATGGCTCATGAAAGTCCCTGAGCTTAAGGACTAGAGAATGACAGGGAAAGTGCTCCAGGGTAATGTCATATACACTTGTTCTTGTTCTCTTCCAGAAGTCCATTTTTGTCTACTGAGCTGAGTCTATACTGGAGAATAAATAATGTGCCAGGTGGACCCATGATCTGACCACTGAAGTCGTCTTCTATTTTTGTATTTTTTTATAGACTTTAAATGCCTAGCTTTGTACAGTATATATTTGCATGTGAAATTTTAGATAGTGTTAAGTATACATTCTGAGAATCATACTAAACATATGAGCTTTTTGTATTGGTGTATTTGGTTTATGTGGCACCAGAAGCTGACTCTGTGTTGGACAGAGTCAGTTCCAGCTGGCTCCAAGACAGACTCACTGCTGGCCAAAGCTGAGCCATCAGAGATATTGGTAATGCCTGTGTCATAACACATTTAAGGAGGATAAAAATCCACTGTGCAGTAGCAGCTGTGAGAGAGAAGTGAGAACATGTGAGAGAAACAACAGTGAAAAGAAATTTTCTGCCTTCTGGCTTCCTTCCTCTGACCTCAGCTTTCCCAGTTACACAGTTCTGTGTCCACACAAACACTAAGAGACAATAACCCTTGAAAGCTACATCTTTATCTTCTTCTTTTTCTGGAGATAAAGGGCTCAGATAAAGCATTGTCTTCAAACTTAGTAGTTTTTCTGTGTATAATTAATTTGGAGTTCAAAATATATTGCATTTGGAACCACCAAGCTAATCAGTAGTGACAATCTTTTATCCTTTAACAATCAAACAATATTCTGATAGCTTCACTGATTTCTTAATGTGAAAGATGTAGGCGGTCATACTGGGAAGCTTTGAATGGAGAGCAGAAAGGATTTTCTTAACCATCACACCAAGTTCTTTCGTATTACACAAGCATGTCTTACGTTCCTGAACTTGTCCTGACTCACTTTTAAACTAGTTAGATTTGTTCTTTAAGACTTTCAAGAACCTAACTCATTCTTCTAATTTCCTGCCTAAGTTTTCCCATTTATACCCATTTGTTCTTGTGTCAACCTTGTCTTTTAGTTTAAATAGCTTTCTCCTTCTTTAGCATTTATCTACCTCTGAAGTATTTATAGAGAGCAATGATATACCCTATCAGACTCCATTAAGTTATTTTAGTCTCTTCTTACAAGATAAGCTCTTTTTTCCCTGATCATCTTAGCAGCCCTACTGTGCAACTATTGCAGTTTAATTAATCTTTCTTAAACATGGACTGTCAGAAGTGTATGCGGCACTGCAGAGGAAGTCTTACCAGTGCCTAGTCTAATTGCACTAATACTTCCTTATCTCTACAGTAATACTTTCCTTCATACATTCTAGGATTTTGTTTGTTTTTTTTTTCATGATCACATGTTATGTTTTATACTCATATTCTGTCTGATTAACCTATAGCTGAAAATTCGGAACAAATTACAATTTATTTTCTGTACTTCCATCTCTGGTTTAGGTATAACAAAAATAGACCTAATTACAGAACAATGAAGTGTAAATACTTTATGGAGAAAAATATGTCCCATAACTGGCAAAGTTCAATGCTCTGTGTCTACCCTATATCTGTTATAATTTTATGAAAATTTTATTTTCTACCTCCACTTTCCACATGATGGAACTTTTCAGTTGTGCTTAATGTTTTGAAGGATAGTAAAACCATAAATGTTCAGTGTTTTTGTGATGACTAGAGAAAAATACTACTTATATAGATTTTTTGATAATATATGTTTACATATGACATTGAGGTTATAATTTATCAAATTATTCAGATATATGTTCAGTATCAAAAAAAAAAAAATCTTATTTAAGTTGTCTTGTGGCCTCATTTGTCCCAGAAACAGAGGGCTGAACCTATGAACTAATTTCATGTATGCATTACATGTTACACTATCACACAGACCTATTACACAGTAAAAAGTATCAGAATAGCCAAGAAATTATTTTATTTCAGTCTGGATTTACAAATCAATATGAAAGGAATAATTTTGTAATTGTTCTTTAGGCTAATTTTTGTGATGGGGTCTTTAGCAGGTGGCACAACAGCTATACCATTCAGCTTCTTTTAGAGTCACAGCTCTATTGAACTTTGTACATACCAAGAGATCTTACCATGCAAATCTCCATTTCTGAGAAGTACTGTTGACACAAGCCGTTACTTCCAATTACCCTGATGCCCAATTACTAGCTATCATGACAGATATGAAATTAACCCCTATCAGAAGTGTTTGTGATGTCAGAAGTGCATGAGCTGCCTGTTGTCTCATTCTTACTGTTAAAATTAGCATTAGGAAATTAGCTTCCTATGACTTGACTCCATGGTTTCCAAGAACTTTACATTTTTATTCATAGATGCTAAATAGCTGAAATTCAGTGTTATCTTCAGTTAAATATATCAGCAGAATGGACTAATAAATTGGACTATTTACCCTTGACACACACAAGTAGTAGATCATTTTATTTAATACCATTAGAACTTGGACTGAGAGATGGTAATGGGAAGGAACTTCACTTTTATCTGAACTGTTATGACCACAATAGCCTTTTGTGAAACCCACGAGTTGCTTCATATTGAAGTTGTGGGCTTTTTTTTGTGCCTGATGACTTGCCTAACAACCTTGGATGTGCTCAGGAAAGCTGAGGCTCCTGATCAGTATTTATAATATTGAAGCAGATAGTCTTTGATCTGGAAGGTTATGTGTGTAGTGCAGAACAAAACAGAGCCAAGGTCTGTCCTCAGACACCGGCTCATGATCATCTGCCCTGACTTTTTTAGTAGCCTTCCTGGTGCCACTTTGGGCTATGCAAACAAACTGCCCACTGATAAAAGGCCAGGCATGGTTAATGTGGACATGGGAAAAGACAATTTGTGTGTATGGATGTGAATCACACTGTGCCATTTGGCTACAGGACCAGAGAATAGTATCTGGTTAATGGTTAATCTTGAATCTTTTATTTAGGAAAAGCTTTTATTTAAGTAGTATGTAACTAGTCACTTTTTTTTTTTTTTTTTCACTGAAGATTTTTCATTTGGTTGTGCTAGTTCTCAAGACAAAGCATTTTAAATATATGCATTTGCTACAACTGTATTACCCAACTATCTACATTTGTCTTGATTTCCAAAATATTTTCAGTTTACCTCCACCACAGTAGGCTTAAAGTGTTCTATGAGACTGAATTCTGAAAACACTCTTCTCTACTGATATCTATTCTATTTTATCCTGCCCAGCTGTGATTTTGTATCCCATGTTCATTATCACTGAGGCATAAAATTATTGCCTGATTTTTTGTGTTTTACTATATAGTACATATAGCTTATATTTTATCTTTGGAGATTAGCCACATATAGTGAATCTTAAGCATGAAACTCATGAATATCTAAAAGAGACTATCATGGTCCCAAACCAGTTTTTATATTGGAGAAATCTGTTTGAAATTAACCTAATTCAGAAATACTTTGTAACTTTTGTTTTAAGGAGGCTTTCAGTTTCACACGTGTTCTTAAAAATGAGAAATATTGTTTAATTTATTTGAATTAATTTTAGGTATACTTTAGTTCATTTATACACCAAATATACATGCGTATTCTTTGCATATTTACATTTTTAAATGCTTTAAAACACATCTCAGATGCTCTTTGATATTTCTTGACTTTCAAATTTTATTTAAGCTTTTCTGCTGCCATGACAGAAACTGGCCTAAGTGCAAAGCTGGGAGAGAATGCTAAAGATGTATAAGTGAAATGTTACATAGAACACTTGTTTCCATTTTATCTTGAGATACTTTTACATTTATCTTCTTTTAAATTTGTGATTATTCTAGGATTATTAAAACTGTAAAACTATGCACACATCATTCACCTCAGATCTTTTCTTCAAATTTTTATCACTTGGAATGGGAATACTGTTAATCATCATTAGTGGCAGTGCATGTTGACACCCATCCATCTTTATTTACTTAAGAAAATGTTCTAAATAAAGAGTGTTTGGCTTTACTTACTTAATCTCTTAAAATTACTAAACCAAAGTTTTCTTAAACTATGACATAACTCAGTAACATTTTCAATATTACATCAGTGATGGTCTTGTCTTGTCCTTACTATGTTAGTAAGAATCACAGAACATAAAAGTGTACATATTTCAGTTTCTAAACAAATTGTGTTTTCTGCCTCTTTTATTTGTTTCTTAATTTAAATGGTTGGAAATTTTTCTTCATAGTAACACGTACTTTGAAAACGATCCAAGGCACAGAATTAGACTAAAATACAACATATTGCAGCTGACATCTGGGTAATGTTTATAATAGAACAATTACATACATGGTTATTAATAGCAGCATAAAGATAGGCATATACTTTAGAAGATAAAAAGAGGACAAGTAGAAAGAAATTTGGCTAAACCAAGCTAAGACATTGCAACTGGAGGCAACAGTTGAGATATTTCCAATTAAAACCAGCCTAAAATGATAGTCTTAAAATTGGTATTATTAGACTTTGAGCAAGATAGAAATGTGCATTTTTATGTATTTTGCTGAAAAAAATCCCACAAAGTAGAAAAGGAAAGAGGTGTATTTAATTTAGAGAGGCAAAAACTGTAGAAAGGTTTGGCAATGGACTCCAAATATATGAAAAATAAACAAGAAAGTGTTCTGTTTGTTCACTGGGAATAGAATATGTGGTAAAAGACTTAAAGAACAGTTGGAGACATTTGACTACTCAAATAAAGCTTTGCAACAGTGAAGACAGATAAGCAAGAGACTAGATTGACTGGGAGCCTCTATCTCAGAACACTTTTAAGAACAGGGACATGTGATGTCAGTAAAGATTAAGTTGCCTTTCCTAGCCTTGAGAGAGAGGATAGACTAGAAGAACTCTGAGTTTCTGTGGTCTCCTACAACTGTGTGTAGACACTTGAGAATTGTTACTGAAATCACTGTCTTCACTGTTCAAAGTAAAGTGTTAGCTTAAGTTTCTGCAAGAGGAAGGCATATGTAAACAAGTTGAAAAATTGTTTCAAAACATTGTCATGTGCTTGTCATTTTTATGCTTTGGAAGCACCTAATGGTGTTTGCTACAAGATCTAGACTATACTTTTATCTTCATTATATGAATCCCACTACTTGCCCCTATATTGGCAACTGAACTGAGCCTTCCACTGATAGTAAGTCATTTGACTGCAGCTCCCATAGTGACATGAAAAATTGCAAGCTATTAACGTTGTTTGTAAGACATCTTCTCAGTCTGGCTGATTAATAAAGAGAAATCATCTATAGAAAATAGAACAAATTTCTCCTTCAAATTGGGAAGAGAGAACCACTTCACTACAACTACGAGAAGCCCTTTTGTATATACATCTTGAGAAAAAAGGTATGCGATTCTGGGCTAGAAATGATCTGGGCTAGTATTGTAACTGCCACACTCTTCATGCACAGGTTATCTGTCATTTCTGTTTCTGAACTGGGTCTAGGAGAAACACCGACTAGACCTATTACTAGAAGGCAATGACAGAAGAAAAGTCTTGTTTCTTTGATCTGTTTATCTGTCTTAACTTTTAAAAAACCCATGTATTTTCTGAAAGGGAAAAAAGTGAAGAAATACTCACTGGAGGACAAGCTGGAATGAGCTGGGACTAAAGACGTCCCTGAATTCTTAAGGCAATGATATCTGAACTCTTTACTCATTCAGTTCCAAAGAGGAGCCTAATGTGTTGTTGAAAAAAAGCCCAACTGAACACAAGTGTGATGTGGGAAGCTGTTGTTAGTACCAATTATTTTGTTCAATTCCACAATATGTGTCCATAAGTAAGCTTAAAGGGCCAGAAATAACTTAGACAAAATTAGTACATTTTGCTGACTATTTTAATGTCTTTTATTTAAACTTCTTGGGATGGAATAAAGAATTCTGTTCCATGTATGTACTCTTCCTAACAATCTTTGTTTCAGAGTAGGATTAAATAAAATAAAGCATCAGTCAGTGCTTACTTTCTTCAGTCTACCTAACACTATTCATGCTGAGTCATAGAACCCTAGAGATGATCAAGTGGATGCCTGAGCTCAATTATTGTCATGCATTTTATGCATCTGATGTTGACTCAATACTTGTATTAGAGTAGAAGAAATATGAATATATATCTGAAGATAGTATATAAAGTAAAATGTGTCTTACTTGGAAAGAAGTATCTAGGGAGATCAGAAAGGAGAAAGAGTTATGATGATGACAAATGCTATCCTTACTAGGATTTTTTTTTCTGCATCAAGTCTTAAACATTGCAATACCATTAATGGACATTTCATTTTACCTACATCAGTTACAAATTTTCCCTATAAATTTAACATACAAATTTGGGTTTTCAAATAAATGATCATTAATAAAATATTGGTTTATCTTAGCTTTTGAGATGAGTAAAGAACAGTTACTAGTATATCCTTTTTATGAAATAAGGTTAGATGAAGCCTTGGTGTAAAAACAGAATGAAGTCTGGAAGATAATAACAGGCAAAACAAAATGTAGGGTTTGTCTATGCTCTGCCTAGAGGAGCCAGTAACAACCAAATTCCCAACCATTACTGAATATTGATGTGCTTTACGGACACCACTCTTAACTTTAAATGGGGACAGAGAACTGCACACTTTCTGTTACTGTGAGAAAATCAGAATTCCCATCAAAGCACTCATCAGGCAGCAGGCATGCATGTGGCCAGATGGATAGGCAATCTCTGTCAAGAGTAATATAATCCTGCCACTTGCTGAATAGCAGCCAATAATAATTCACTGCCTTTATGTAGCAAAGAGGCTTTAGTTTATTTCTAATTTCTGATTAATGCTCTGTGAATGGATCTTTGGCCAGTGTGTTCTTTGAATCACATGTGGCCATGGGGATACAATCCTTTGATCGACTTGCATATGGATCTCAATAGGAACAAGTGAAAGACTTTATTTACAAAATGCACAAGGAAATAAACTGCTTCCAAACCAAAAGATATTAAAAAAAAAATTTGTTCTCTGACAGCAGAGACAACAGTTAGGAAGCTGACCCCATGTTGAGCATGTAGTCAGCTGCTTAACTTTCCTTTTAGTCAGGCAAAATGATTGATAAGTGATGAAAATTGGATCTTCAGGTACCTAGACATAGTTCATTGCTTAAAAAAATATTCCATGCCTTGACATATGGATCATGTAACTGCCAAGTACACCTCCTGTCTGGCTTTGGTGCAAGAACATATCATAGGAGGACAGAGAGCTTGCTGAAGAACACGAGAAAGAGAAAAGGGCAATAAACAGTTGGTGGCAAAATTGCACTCCAGATACGACTGTGCAGAGTACTTGTATTGACCTTTAACCAAAACAGAAAATATGCTAATGGAAAAATATTTTTTTAATTTCACTTAAATTTTATAGTGGTTTTAAATGAAATTTATGCAGAAGCTCTCTCTACAGGACTTTCAGCCCATTTGTAAGTATTTGTAAAGGAAAGAGTAATAGATTCTTCAGATCATAGCAAAGTCCTACCTTTCTGAAGACAGAACAAGAAATTATTATAGAATATAACCTTTTCCTAGAAACTATAACCAGAATTGAAAATGGCAATTATACTGCTTAATTCAATTCAGCCAATTAATATTTTTTTTTTATAAAGGAAAGGATGAATTGTAAATAAAGAATGAAATCTATTAATAGATACAGTAATTGCCATAGGTCAAGATATATTGTTCTATTATTTTGTCATTTGTTTGCATCTTTTTAATGGTATTTATAGATGTTTTCACAGAGCATGAACATCTTGAATTAGAGTCATGCAGTCTGAAGTGCCAGAAGGAGACTCATTTTAGTGGTCTATATTTACTGATTGCTAATGAACACTTTGCTTTGGATTTCATGTCAGGTCACTTCATACTGACAAAGTAAAGTTGCTGGTTATATCTGCAGATGTTGAATGGACTGTAGTTGCTGAAATTGCCATTGGAAAAGAAGCTGACACATGAAGTACTTGCACATGTAGTTTAAATATTGAGTTATAAATCCTGAATCCAGGGGTCCTATTGAATGAAGTTGTCTCATAACTTGCAAAAGGAGCAGAATACCTCTGGCCCCTCTCCTCAGTGTAGTGTTGGGTCACACAATAGAAATATATGCTCTCCATTTTGAGCATGGGTTCATGCCTTCATTCACATTCAGGCTTCTTTCTTGCCCTTGAATCAAGATCAGAGGCAGGCCTGAAGAAACTTCCAGGGAATTCGGGGGAAGAAAAAAATCAGGCCTCATGTATTTGTCTGTGTGGATCCAGCCTGTCTTCAGGGTGCATAGGCCATCCAAAGCACAACATATCCCATATGTCTTGGTACAGATGTCAGATGAGGACACATGATGTCATTCAAAGGACTGGCAGATGGAAGATGTAGGTAGCTTAGAATTTGCCCACTTACCTGCTGTATAGGCGGCAGCATCTGAAACGGAAGCATCTTACAGGCATTCAGATATGGATGCCTTCAGAGAAGTCAGGAAGCCCACCTGTTTGGTGCTTGGCCAAGGCTTCTAAATTCAACGTACCCTCAATCCCATTATTTACAGAATCACAGAATCTTCTAGGTTGAAAAAGACCCTGAAGATCATCTAGTTCAACCATTAACCTAGCCCTGACAGTTCCTAACTACACCATATCCCTCAACTCTATGCCAAAGCAAAAATTCACTATTTAAAAATTAAGTAAGAATATGCTTTGTGTATCAAGTGGCTGTCTGCAAAAGGCTATTATAAATTAAGTAAGAGGACTCCTGGAATTAGATAATCAGAATTCTTTGTTAAAACTCCACAACTGATGTCAAGAAGCACTATGGAATCAGCTCTTAAACTGGTTTCTCTAAAACACTTCTAGGAGTTAAAAAGAGATTTTAAACAGTGCTACTGAATTGTAGCATTTAGCTCAGTGACACATGTTAGAAGAATCTTATGTCAGAAATTAATTATTTTAGTGCTGGGCATTTTTACTACTTTAGATAGAATATGCTAGTCACACTTCATCTGGAAGATCAAGAGAAGGAGCAGATGGTGGGATTATTTATTTCTACCATGATAGCTTTTTTGACAGCATTTCCTTCTATTTGGACAACAACATTTTTTTTTTTAATCAATATGTTTTTAAGTATACATCTGTATGCATATCTACAGTTATGTATATGATAAATCCCAGGTGTGTGCAAATATGTCCACACATGCATTTATGATTTTTTCATAAGATGTTACTTCATCTACAATTTATTCACAAAATGTTACTTCAGAACGTTTACAAGTTGATGGTTCATTAATATTAATGTATTCCAATTGCTTTGGATTATCCTGTTTGTTGAACAATGAGAAAAATAATATTCATGAACTCCAAGGAGACAAGCAAAATGATTGTTGCTGTTTTAAATGAAAACTTGTGAAATGTCTTAAGGGAAGAAAACAGAGATCTTTATTATTTCATGACAAGCAACAACTTTGTCGTTTGCTTTAAGCATGTCACTCTTGCCCAGGATCAAATAAAAATAAACTTAGATGCACAAATAAAGAGGACTTCATAGGTCATATAAATGTCTTCTTGTCTTAATGACACAAAATTATTTAAAGCCCCATACATGACACGCATAAGAAATTGCTCATGCAAAGACAGCAAAATGGGAAAAATTAGTAACCTCTGAATTCCTTACAGATATGTACTGAATTTAGGCTTGTTACTCTTTTATAAATTTGAACTGCTTAAGAATAGAATCAGATGAATTATTATTTTGCTGTGTGTTGGTCTGTTATGTATTTTCTATGTTCTATGTATATATAGAAAAACAAAAGAAATCCCTGGATTCAGTGAAATAAATGTAGCCTGTAAAGAAATTAAGAGCTTGTACATGTAGTTTTCTAACATGCAATGTATGTAGACATTTAGGGCAATGGGAGGTTTTCTCCAAAGAAGGCTTTCAGCTCAACAGGCCTTTGAGCTTTTTGATAAAATCTTTGCCATATTCAAGTCAGCATGAGATATTCTACTGCATTCAGTAGGATCAATATTTCACCTGTTGTAACCAAGGAGTAAAACCCTTGATGTTGTAGGCACCTGCAGATAAAGAAAATAGGTGGCTTTTTCTGATGAAACCATATTATGAACCCTAGCTCATCTTGGAATATTAAGAAAGGCAGGTAGTAGGCACCTGCAACAGCTGAGATTGCAGCAGACTAAATTCTGTCTGGCTCAAGAAACTGAGTGGATTCTTGGAATCTTTAGAAGGGGTATGCTATCATGGAAGGCTTAATACTCCACTGGCTTTTAGAATTTCATATGCATGCATAGAATTGCACAAGTATTATCCTGGGTTTACAGCAAATTACTTTGTTCCCAAAAGGCATACACAGAAACAAAATGTTAGGTGAGTTCAATAGAAGTCCTATTACTAAAGAAACAGCTGAGTATGGTTAAATGTGCTGATTTGAGATGTACTGCCAGAGTGAAATGGTGAAGCTATTCAAGATGCTCTTGTTAGTAATAGTTTTGTGGCTTGCATGTAATTTCTAGTTAATTTTCTATCTCCGTATTAAGTAGTTTTCTGTCTTTTTATTAGGGAAAATAAAGGATATAAATTTAACTCACTGGAAATTTCATAGTGAGACTTGAATTGAAATGTTTCACAGAAGAGGTATATTTTGACCAGAAGTAATAGTAGATGCTTGTGATCTGATTTAAATGTAGACATTTGGCTTTCAGTCAGCAATAGCTGGGCACATCCTTGTATCCAAAAGAAATGTCAAAGAATACCTAGGAGAAATAAAGAAGTCACATACAAAGTTCACAGCAATAAAAAGCACAAAATAGAAGGGCACATCACAGGTAATGCAGTTTTGATTTTACAATTTATTTAGTATCTTTTTTTCAAAACAAATACTTACTTTATCTATATTCCTTGTTTATAACAGTATACAAATCAGGTCAAAATATTTAATGTGAAAAATTGTTCCTCTTTTTCTGATTGGCAATCCATTCAGAAGGATAAATAATGCTATTGCTATTGCATATTAATTTAATTTGTCTCATCAAAACAGACTTTTGCTATTAATGAAGTATCTTTTTCATTGTATAATTCAAATTTATTTTATAGTCAAAGCCTGGAATTAGGAAATTCACATGTGTATTTTTTTTATTTTCAGTCTCCAGTATGTGGTACTGATAAATGTGATGCGTCTCCTCATGGTGCACACGAAGATTCTGCACAGGACCAAGTAAGAATTAAAAGTTTCATTTTTTGTGGAGTAATCTATTGTGGAAGTTAACACATCTGTCCAGATGAAGAAAGTATTTTGTTAAAAATGTCTGTAAACAAAAAAAGCACCTTACAAGTGATGTCTTTCACATCTGTTTGTTACTAAGATGCCAACCTGGAAACTTTCTTTCTTCACTCTTATTTTTGTGCTTTCTTCCACGCTCATAAATTTCATGAAATGATTTCCCTAAATCCTATGCCAAATCTCTGTCTTCTGTTCATTCAAATTCTTCTAAGAATACATTGCTTTCAGTGAAACTAAAAATTAAAGCTTCCTTCATCACATGAGTATGCTGAATTTGAACTTATTAACAGAATATAAGTAAGATATTGATAATAGTCATAAAACCTAAATTTTGTCATTTGTATAATCATTACATATTTTCATCATTCCAAATTCTTTTTTTTCCCCATAATATTAACAGATATCACAATAGCAATTATGAAAACCACTGGAGATCTGGCACTACTGGCATTTGAACTACTTCACATTCTTTGAAGATCCCATAATCACAGAATCATTCAGGTTGGAAAAGATGCTTCGGATCATCCAGTCCAACCACCAGCCCTACTCTACAAAGTTCTCCTACACCATATCCTCCAACATCTCATCTAAATAACACTTAAACACATCCAGGGATGGTGACTCCACCACCTCCCTGGGCAGCCTATTCCACTGTCTGACCACTCTTTCTCTGAAAGTTATTTTCCTAATGTCCAGTCTAAACCTCCCCTGTTGCAGTTTAAAGCCATCCCCTCTTGTTCTGTCACTAATTCCCTGTGAGAAGAGACCAGCACCAACCTCTCTACAATGTCCTTTCAGGTAGCTGTAGAGAGTGATCACCCTTCAACTCCTCAAGTTAAACAGTCCCAGCTCCTTCAATCGCTCCTCATAGGATTTGTTCTCCAGGCCCTTCACCAGCTTCGTTGCCCTCCTCTGCACTCGCTCCAGCACCTCGAGATCTCTCTCGTATTGAGGTGCCCAAAACTGGACACAATACTCCAGGTGTGGCCTCACCAGTGCAGAGTACAGGGGGACTGTCACCTCCCGACTCCTGCTGGTCACACTATTTCTAATCCAAGCCAGGATGCCGTTGGCTTTCTTGGCCACCCGGGCACACTGCTGGCTCATGTTCAGGTGCTTGTCAATGAGAACCCCCAAAGCCTTCTCTTCCAGACAGCTCTCCAGCCACACCTCCCCAGGCCTGTAGCCATGCAGGGGGTTGTTGTGGCACAAGTGGGTGTTTTTTTTTTTGTTTTTTTTTTTTTTTTGTTTTTTTTTTTCCATTGTCTTTCTATTCCTCATACAAAGTAATTTTCAGGTATTTTCTGAAATAAGAAAAAGCTTGAAACCTATATTGCAGGGCTGCCTGGCAGCGAAGCATTACTAGCAACTTATATAGTAGAAGTACTGTCAGAATTAACTGGAACTGTAGTGAAATTCTCCATGCTCAGTGTTAGAATTTTGATGACTGAAATGAGAGGGTAAGTCTTGATACGTCACTGAAATAAAAAAGATTAACCTTTGCAATGTTTTTAATTACAGTCGAGAGTACAGATCTCAAGTGGAAGGAGATACCTTCCCTCACACCTGAGTTAGACAGTTGAACTTAAGAAAGCAGTGGAGCAGTGGTGATGCTTTCATTCTTAGAGGTTTGTAGCTGGTTAATTCAAACATTTACTTCCCTGCTCTCCTTCTCCTTCTCTCCCCCCACCCCTTCAGTGTACAAGTTTACCACTATATGGCCTCTAGGGGCACTAGGCAACGTAATCTCTGGTCTGCGCTGTGGGGACTAGACACCTGGAAATTAGATGCTCAGTTTTGCTATCCCTGATCTTCCCTGAATTCCTAATTGGATCCAGTTTTTTAACTCACTCTTTTTTCTTGCTATTGCAGATGCACAATGTTTATCAATTGCTGTTTAATTCAGAATGCATCCAGTATGATTTTCACAAGGAAGTCTCACACTTTGAAGGAGAAATTGGAGAGTTTTCTTGGTATGTGTGAGCCACACTGGCTACTGGTATAGACAGCTATTTGTTATCTCTAGATCTATCAAGAGAAGAAAATTCGGGTTAAGACATTTGCAAGGAAGCATTGAATTTCATTTGCCTAAGAGAATCTGATAATTAAAAATTTTCAGTGGATTTAGAGTTTTGGAACAACTGGTTATGTTTTATCAGTTTGAGGTGGAATAATTTTTGTGTATTGTGGGAGAAAAGCAGTAAATTTTAAAGGTGAAAAACCCAGTAAGCACACTTTGTTAAAGGCAAAACAGGTAAACCAAGACAAAACAATAATAATAAAAAGAGCTCTCTTCAAAGCAGAAAAATAGCTCCCACAATTATTTTAAAGTTGCACTATCTAATGTAGACCATTACAAATCTTTAAGAAGAAATACATATTAACTTCTGAGACACTACAAAAAAAGTTATTTAGAAAATACAATGAAACATTCCAGCAACAAGTACAGACGAAAATATCTAGTTGTTCAAGCTCTCATTTACTTCAGTAGGTAATCTGGACAGGAGAAATTAGTAAACCCAAGTGCACTCAGAGTATTTAGTTACATAATACATTCAAGTAAAGTATATTTAAATGACATGGAGAAATACGTAAAATACAATGAGAAAGAAAACCACACTATAAGAGCACTGGATGTGCTGCATATTAAAGACAACCATAGTGAATTAATTATGTGAAAAGTTCCTCAGAAGTCATTTTTACAACATGTAGATGACAGCAAGGAAAGGAAGAAGGGTAACAGAGAATTATTAAAGTGATACTGGATGAAGTTAAGAGTTGGCCAGGGAAAATGGTTCTCCATTAATTCATTTGTAAATTACTTTAAACTTGTTTTTCCGACAGTTCCATCCTAGTTCTTAAGGTTATTTTAAGGACTAACCTACACATTTTGAAAGGGACAGAAAAGAACACTAGAAAGGAGAGAGGAAAATGATGGAACTCTTTGTTTCCTGCAAACTAAGGAAGTGACACCATATAAGCAGTATAAAACAATACAAGCAATTGCTGTCATCTTTGGTATGCTCTCCTGCTGCCTCCTTGAGAAGTTTATAAATTAATAAAATCGCTAGGGGCACCTCTGCTAGGTTATATTAGAATATTAAACTCAAATAAATGAACTGTCTACAAAAAAATAACATTTGGGCACAGAATCACCCTCAGCACTAAATTACTCTCCAACAAACTTAAACCGACACTGAAGGAAGAAGTGAAAGCTATACACATGTGCATGAAAATATAATATGTAATCACACACAGAATTACATTAATTGTAAATTGCCTTTATTAAATTAAGAGAATGAATTAACTTGGTTTAGGGAATTTCTGTTACATTTGGTACAAAATTCTTGATCAGTTTTTGACTGAAATAAAATTCAGTAGATTTGATTTTTTTCGTATCTGGGGAGATTTACAGTTCCTAAAGTTGCTTCTGACTTTGCACTTGAATTAATTCAAAATGAGACTTACTTCTTTTAAATGTAAATCACTGAAAACCAGCAGGGGTCTGGGCCAGTGAAACCTCATACTGGCACTTAAGCAGAGTAGATTGGGAAATGATAGCCAATTGCTCAGTAATGTTTGTAAACTGTGACTCTTTTTAGGAGAAAAAGAAAGTACAGTACTGGTAAGGGAAAAAATGGTGTAAGAAGGTCAGTGAACAGATTTGCATTTCAGCCACACACCTGCCGATAAGGCTGTAAAATCCGTGCTGTAGCAATGACTCCTTTTCAGTTTTGGCATTATATAAGGGATATGGGGAACCTACATTCATCCACCACCATCAGGCTTCCAGGGCTTGCAGAAACGCATTATCTTCTCCAGGGTAGCAGCTCATCACTTGCATTTATTCTGATGGAGGGCAACAAACACACATAATCTGGTATGTTGCTAACTGTAAAGAATATGTTTGAAGTGAAGTTGTTTTGCAAGATTTTGTGAAAAGCAGTTGGAAAATATCTGAGATATTGAAAAAAATAATTATAGGACTGTTTCTAATTAGATTACACAGTTTTCTGGGGAAACACAAATACGCTGTGGTTTGACATTTTGGCCCCACATACTGCCATGCAACCACCTTTAGCGAAAAGAACATTTCACGAGGGCAAGTAAGACATATCTCAGGACAAAAGTGCATTGGTGAGAGAAATGTGTATTCGACTTCAGTAAAACCAGATTTTTAATTGGAAGATGTGACTCAGATTACTTCAAAGCCCCATAAAAGAGGCTTATTTAAATTAAAAATTAGTGTTGAAAATTGTAGGGCTTTATTTTCTAATGAAAATATTTTTATTAAGAAATGACTACATTTTTTAGATTTCCATTATTGTTGAATAGTGTTCTTTAGCTGATTTTAATGCTTTTGATATTCTGCAATTAATCTGTGTGGATTGCGGTGTATTTAATGAGAAATACAGTGTTGATAGTTTTATTTTTCATCCCCTTTTGTAATAGTCAACAGATAAGGCAAACTTTTTCAATGATCAAACAGTTCAAATTTGTAGAATTATTTTGGCTGTTTCTGCAACCTGAATGCCTGATTTTATCCACAAATAATCACACAGAAAACAAAAGTAGAATATAATAATTTCTAAAGTGTCTTCTGTCTTTTGACTGTAACTGTTTCCCTTGAATTGGAAAAATGATAGTATCAGTAAGAAGGCATAATCGATTACCATAACATTCATTGGTTTGGTTAACTTGTCCTACCTTTGGAGATGACTGTGTCTGGAGTATTTAAGGAATTATCTGATAAAGATACAAGTTTTACAAAGGAATTCTGGAATTTGTAAGATTTAGACTTTTGCAAGACTCCCTCCCTGATCTATTAATTTAAAGACTTGCTGTGAATATTTGAGCTGGGACCTTCAGTGCTAACAGCAATCAGCTCACTGATCATAGATAAGGTGGGTGTGAGAGACTGAAGTGTCAAATGATTGTCTCAAATATTGTTTGTGTGTATGCTGTGAGTCACTGGGTGATGTCAGTACTGCCTCAACGTTCATCAAGGACCAGCTGTGGCCTTTGTAATTACTCTGAGGAATGTAACCCATTCCCCTGCAGTTGTATTGACAAACTCCTCAGATAAGCCTGAAATAGGTGGACTGTGTGAAACCTGGTGTTTCTCTTCAAGCACAAGGACCGCTGATCACTGGATCCATTGTGTAAGTCCGTTACTTTGCTACTCTGTTGTGTACGCCAGACGCCATGCATACCTTGCAAACAGCTTTATGACTTCACCAGTGAGGAGGTGGTAAGAACTGATAAGAGGTGATTATTTTTGCCCCAGAAGCCAGATAATTGCTCAAGAAGCATGAAGTCAGCAGATCTGTGGGAACTGAGGCAAAACCAAAGGTGGGCAGGGTGAGTATGACCACCGGCTCAATTGCTCGTGGAAATGAGTTCGTGGAATACCTGCCTCTCTTTGTCTAGTATGCAAATCAGCTGATAAAATGATCTTAAAAGGTGACACATAACTATTGTGAGTGCACCCACCACTGAAGAACTGAAGACTGAGGACTAATGCGATGCAGATGGATCCATGGTGGTGATTATTTTTGTGATTCCATTCCGGATGCTTGTTTGATTTCTGTCTTTTCCTTCCATTCTGTTGTATTGCTCCTACTCTCCATTGTCAATAATAAATTTGTTGTGGGTGTATGGCATTTGACCTCATTTATGTCTTAATCTCACTCTTGGGATCATATCAAAACCTCCCCTGATGTTGGATTGGGACACTGGGTCACCAGGCTACCATTGTTCTGTCTTTCTGTGGGTTTGTATCAGTATTTGTAACAGTTCTGTTAATAAATGGGAGGTAGTGATTTGTGGAAACAGACTACAACTCTAGAGAGTTATGAAGCAGGTATGTTTACTCCGGTGACAGGTGTAAGGGGATTTCTCCACAAAGCTTGCACACCCCCTGAACATTTTACCAAAAACTTGTGTGGATATACATATTCATTGGATTGTATAACACAAATATCCATATGCATGAGTAAAGCTGGGTTAGTTCAAAAGTCTGGTGTCAGCAGTTTATGTTCTCTTTGCACCTGCACATTGCCTCCTGGTGGTCGTCTTCGGGGGTCTTTTGGAGGAAGGCTCTTGGTCTTTCTCATCTTGTACTTTTCCTTGGAGATGCGCAGATTCTCTTAGTCAATTTCTTGAACAATAAGAGTGGTTTCAGCCAGTTTACTCATTCTATCTTATCTAAAAGTACCAGTGAATGAATTTTTACCATCCATATGATACAGAGAAATTATTACTTGTTTGATGCTGCGAATCACATATATGGGTATCTATTCATTGCAAATACTAAACTAGTGAGGGCACATCTGCTTTCCAAGGACAAGAAATATATTTTTGTCAAACGTAGTAATTCTTGGTAAATTTCCACAGAAAACTGGTTTGTTTTGATGAGCACAGTAGTCCTTGGTAAACTTCCACAGAACAGTCAGGGCAAGCAGGATTATTAAGCAATATTCAGATACCATTATAAATTGCTATTAGTAAATAAGTTGCAAAGTAGATTATTATTTCCTTGTATCAGTAGAATACACAGAGCACCACCATAATGGTTGGTCCCAATCTGGGAAAGTGTTGTTGTGTTAGGCAGACATCTGCTCCAAGCTGCTTAGGGATCAAAATCAACTGACTAGGAAAATAGCAAAGCAAATGGAAATAGAAATCCCATTTCTAAAAATAAGACTTTTTCTTTTAAAAAAAAAGTTTTCAAATCAAGAAGACTCTTCTGTTAAGTCTGTTTATTGCTAACATAAAAATCATAGGGCAACTCGATTCAGGTAGTTGATGGGAGATGATGAAGAAAAGTATGCAAAAGCATTCTTGACCTCATCATAGTAAAAGTGGAACTTTTCGTTTTCCACAGGACCGTAATTTTTCCTTTAACATATAGGGTTTCCAAACTGGCTAATTTCAAACGTTTGTGTTTTTTTGGTATTTTTATCTTCTCTTAATAGTACACAATGTTTAAAATAGAAAAAAAATACTCTGGCAAAGATGGGGAAAAAAAAATGATGTTGACCAAGAGGAAAAAGAAATATCAAGACTGCATGTCCATTCAAGCACATCAGATATAAACCAACCAGCTCTGTGAATTCACTATCCAAACCTCCTCAGTTAAGTATAGATTCACAGCAAAAAGACTCTACAACTTGAATAGAGTTATAAAGCAGGTATGTTTACTCCAGTGACGGAGTGCAAGGGGATCTCTCCATAAAGCTTGCACACTCAACACTCATTGTACCAAAAACTGATGGAGTGTGGATATACATATTCATTGGATTACGTAACACAAACATACATATACATGAGTGAGGCTGGGTTAGTTCGAAAGGCTGATGTCAACAGTTTATGTTCTCTTTGCACCTGCACATTGCCTCCTGGTGGTCGTCTTCAGGGGTCTTTGGGGGGAAGGCTCCTAGTCTTTCTCACCTTGTTTTTTTCCTGGAGCATGCACAGATTCTCTTGGCCAATTTCTTGAATAACAGTATGTGCTCACTGATCTTGCTAAAAGTGTTTTTACTACTGTTGATTCCTCTACAGGTAATATAACCTACAGTATCAAGATGCATAGTCCAACACAGCCACCATCAATTAAGTATCAGGGTCTTAGGTCTAAGAACTCAGAATAACAGTAAGAAATGAAAAAAACAAACAAACAAACAAACAAAAACCTACAAACTAGAAAACAACAAACCAACCACTAAATCATGTACAGCTCCTTGGAACATACAAAATTTGGAAGCATATTCCAAAAGGCCGACTTTTGTTTTTTAGTTTCTATAATTTTCAAAACCAATTGTTTATGATAAACTTTATAAGAACATGTTTATATTTAAATATATCAAAAGCTATTAGAGAACTTCCATTGTCTTGAATGTCACTGAAGCAGACTTGTGAACATTTGTAGACTTTTATTTTTATTTTGACCAGAATAATGGAAGGGATGCAGTTTTGAGGTATAAATTAAAGAGTTGTTTCAGTGAATAGAGCCAATAACTTGGGTTTTTTTCTGAATTTCTAGAAAGACTAGTGTGTAGAAAGGTGGGGAAGACTGGTTAATTAATTGTTTCTAATCAACTGTGGACTGATGCCATTAACTTGTCATTGAATATTTACCAGTTATTGACATCTGATGTTAATGAAAATTAAAGTAATATCAATTTACAAGTTAGGCTTTTTATTACCAGCTTCATCAAGTCCATAATTACATATTTTCTTGCATTCATTAAGCTATACCTTGGTTTAAAATGAGACAAATAAATGTCTGAACATAATATTTGATGAGATAGCTGTTAAAGACTGTCAATAAATGAACAGACTAAACCTGATGGTGTGATTGTTGAAGCCTAAAAAAAACCTAGTTCACTCCTCTCAAGAAGGAATGAAAAAAAGGCCCAGGAAGAAAATAAGACTGAGCTACTGGCCTCATCATTAAAAACAGAACTGAGAAATTGAAGAATCTCACATGGGAATACAGAGAAGTTTTCTGAATAAACATGTAGCTTAAGTAGGAAATGACTTATAAATATTTTATTATTTTGTTCATGTCACTTTATTCTCTTTCATCTGAGATAGAGGCTGATGTACATTGCAAAAATCCTGATGGGTAAATAACATTTGCTGTTTGAAAATCTGGGAAATAGCATGTTTATAGTGAAATGAGGAGCTAGGAAATTAAAATAGGATATAGAAATTAGGCACTCAAGAAATGAAGGTATAACAGTTTAGAGATAAAGATGGAAGACTTAGAGATCAGGCTAGGGATTAGAGGCCTATTAGTTAAAAGATAACTAATATTAAAGTAGGGTAATAGATCATAGTTGATGGGCCAGAGAGCAGAACAATATGGAAACCTTGATTGATGGAAGCTGTGAGAGAAGGCTTCCTGATGGAATAGGAAGACAGCCCTAAAAACTGGTCAAAACCAACCCTATGGTCTGGCCTGAGTCCAGGAGGCTACAGAGACTGTGCAAGAAACCAGGGTAAAAAGTTCAAGAGTGAAGAAGAGGAGCTACTTCATCTCTGCAACCCCAGCCCACGACCACTGGGACACACTGCGCAGATGCAACTAGGAGGAGACTGGGGCGGAACATATGAAAAAGATTTTCAAGTTAATTATAATACGAAGCGGGGGTAGGTTATGCATATGTATAGGTGTGTTATGAATATGTGATGCTTTGTAGCATAAAGCCAAGACAAGGTGCCACGAGAGCTGCGCACGTTTGTGGTGGAATGATGCCCCGTGTGCTTCAGCGCTGAATAAACATACCTACTTTATAACCTTAGAGGTTGTGGAGTTGTGATTCCGCAAGTCAATAGCATGAAATTTTTAGCACTATATTTGGGGGTTCCACTGTACATCAGTCTTCTCTCACAGTCCTGCTGGTCAAATTCACTTGTGTTAAAATCTAAAAAGGGAATACTCTGGGAAAGCCACTCCCTTGGCTGAAAGCAGAGCTATATTCACCTTCTTTTAAAAAAGAAATTAAACTAAATTTATGGGAATCATATGTTATATCTGATGTAGGAAATAAGACAATCCAGCATGGAACAATACGTTTTTGCACTATTAAACTCTTTCTACTGGGACAGATTTCTGGCACATGTTAGCTCTTAAACAATGTTTGGGAATTACTTGGGAAAGTACAGTCTGGTACAGATGTAAACCATACAAGGGACTGTTCTATTAACTTAACAATACAGATGAGTGTGTCCCAGCTTCTGAGTGTTCCCAGAGACTGGTTAGTTTACTAGTATAATCACTGTCAGAACATGAATAGAATAATAATTCGAAATGGGTTGTTACTGCTGGAAATAAATTTTAAGACTGCAACAGTTATTTATATACAGGCATTGATACACTCCCAGCCTAAACTCCTAAAGACACATATAAAACCCAGTATTTTTTGCTCTTGACAAGAGAAAAATTCTAGAAGACTTGCCTTATGACAGATATATGTCTATGCTGGATGTGTTAGCAGAGTGGTGTGGCAGGTGACCTTAGAAGATGAGAATACAAAATTCAGCATCCTGGTAGAGAGTCACTGTGCAAACTGTCAGATGAGGTATAGCCAGGAGTCAAGGTGTTATACTGAAAAATACAGATTTCTGATAGTATACAGGATATTGAGGTGTGGGAAAATAACAGAAGGACATTACTTCTGGAATGAAAAACAGCTGCCAAGCCAAATCTTTATAAACACAAATTTAAATTCCAAGCAATGGAAATAAATCTGGAAAATGGAAACAAAATGTTTAAGAACGAAAGAGCATGATGTTTAGATGATCATTCTAATCATTACTACAGTACACTGGTAAACTTCTGTGGAAGTTTTCTTCTCTAAAGAAGATTCACAACTAGAGATCGCTCCCCATTCACACCAGAGTCCTACAGGCTGCCTCCAGGATGCTCCACCCATGCCCACACAGTACCCTGTGTTGGAGTGTCACTCATCCTCCAGGGCTTTCAGTAATGCACTAGACCATTAATGCACTAGTTACTTTTGCTCTCAGAGAATGCAAAAAGAGCATTACATTTCATTAAAGTTATTTATATTACTATGTCATTAACAGTTGTACGTGCTTCTTTCCTCAGATTTCAGGAATTGGTATAAAATAATCCATTGTGTATGCTTTGGCCACTGCTATAATTTCACAGAATCACAGAATAGTCTATGTTGGAAAATACCTTGAAGATCATCCAGTCCAACTATCAACCCAACATTAACAGTTCCCAACTACACCATATCTCTAAACGCTAAGCTGACCCAACTCTTAAACACCTCCAGGAATGGGGACTCCACCACATCTCTTGGCAGCCCATTCCATTACCTAACAACCCGTTCTGTTAAGAAATGTTTCCTAATATCAGATCTAAACCTTCCCTGTCAAAACTTGGAGCCATTCCTCTTAAAGAGCCTCATCCCCAGCTCTCTGCACCCTCCTTTCAGGGAGCTGTAGAGGGCGATGAGGTCTCCCCTCAGCCTCCTCTTCTCCAGACTAAACACCCCCAGTTCCCTCAGCCGCTCCCCGTACGACCTGTGCTCCAGACCCTGCACCAGCTCCGTTGCCCTTCTCTGGACACGCTCGAGTCATTCAATGTCCTTTTTGTCGTGAGGGGCCCAAAACTGAACACAGGAATCGAGGTGCAGCCTCACCAGTGTCGAGTCCAGGGGTCAGATCCCTTCCCTGTCCCTGCTGGCCACGCTATTGCTGACACAAGCCAGGATGCCATTGGCCTTCTTGGCCCCCTGGGCACACTGCTGGCTCCTGTTCAGCCGGCTGTCAATCAACCCCCCCAGGTCCCTCTCTGACTGGCAGCTCTCCAGCCACTCCTCCCCAAGCCTGTAGCGCTGATGGGGGTTGTAGTGGCCCAAGGGCAGCCCCCGGCATTTGGCCTTATGGAAACTCCCCCAGTTGGCCTCAGCCCATGGCTCCAGCCTGTCCAGGTCTCTCTGCAGAGCCTCCCCACCCTCGAGCAGATCAACACTCCCACCCAACTGCGTGTCAGCTCCAAACTGACTGAGAGTGCACTCGATCCCCTCGTCTAGATCATCAATAAAGATGTTAAACAGGAGTGGCCCCAACACCGAGCCCTGGGGGACACCACTCGTGACCGGCCACCAACTGGGTTTAACTCCGTTCACCACAACTCTTTGGGCCCGGCCATCCAGACAGTTTATTACCCAGCAAAGCGTGTGCCCATCCAAGCCATGAGCAGCCAGTTTTACCAGGAGAATGCTGTGGGAAATGGTGACAAAGGCCTTATTAAAGTCAAGGTAAGCAACATCCACAGCCTTTCCCTCATCCAATAAGCAGGTCGCCCTGTTATAGAAGGAGATCAGGTTTGTCAGGCAGGACCTGCCTTTCATAAACCCATGCTGACTGGGCCTGAGCATCTGGTTGTCCCGCAGGTGTTGTGTGATGATACTCAGGATGAGCTGCTCCATCAGCTTCCTGGGTACCAAAGTCAAGCTGACAGGCCTGTGATTTCCCAGATCATTCTTCTGACGCTTCTTTTACATGGGCGTCACACTGGCCAATTCCCAAACTGTCGGGACCTCTCCGATCAGCCAGGACTGGTGGTAAATGATGGAAAGCGGTTTGGCGAGCACCACAGCCAGTTCCTTCAGCACCCTTGGGGGTATCCTATCCATTCTGAAAGACTGGTGTATGTCTATGTGATGCAGCAGGTCACTGACTATCTCCTCCTTAACTTGATCTGTTCTATTTAACTTGATCTGTTGTATTAGAAATGTTGTTCTGCTGCAAAGTGCTGCAGCAAGGTTAAAGTTTCACCACTGAAAGGCTCTATGGAGGAAGGAAAATTCAGATGAGTTGGAATCCTAATACACATTTTGTAATCTGAACTGTAAATCTGTTTTCAGTTTTACTGTAAATCTATACAGGCATGAAAGTAGTTATTCTGCTCTACATTATTGATTTACTCGAGCGTGTCCAGAGAAGGGCAACGGAGCTGGTGCAGGGTCTGGAGGACAGGTCGTACGGGGAGCGGCTGAGGGAACTGGGGGTGTTTAGTCTGGAGAAGAGGAGGCTGAGGGGAGACCTCATCGCCCTCTACAGCTACCTGAAAGGAGGGTGCAGAGAGCTGGGGATGAGGCTCTTTAACAAAATAGTAAGCGACAGGACAAGAGGTAATGGCCTCACTTTGCGCCAGGGAAAGTTTAGACTAGATGTCAGGAAGCATTTCTTTACAGAACGGGTGGTTAGGAATTGGAATGGGCTGCCCAGGGCAGTGGTGGAGTCCCCATCCCTGGAGGTGTTTAAGAGGAGGCTTGACATAGTGCTGAGGGATATGATGTAGTTGGGAACTGTCAGTGCTAGGTGAACGGTTGGACTAGATGATCCTCAAGGTCCTTTCCAACCCAGTTGAATCTGTGATACTGTGATTCTGTGATTAAGACCTCTGACCTTTTAGGTGGTGTTCTTTTACAAACGTTAGACTATCTAGAACTGCAAAACTGAAAGGTACATCTCTTGTTATGCAAAGCTTTATCTTTTATAACATAGAAGTGTTTCTGGAAAGTTAATAATGACTCACAAATCAATGCCAAATGCATAGTCTAGGCTTCTCCCTCTTCACAGTTTGTGGCTTTCCAGACTGTAATTAAACCCTGCACTTTCTTTTAGTCTCCCACTAGAACAGCTCATCATTTGCTGTACAGTTTCAACACAATTACCATTTCTGCTGCATTGCCAATATCACCCTGTCCCTCAGGAAATCATCTGTGTACAGAGGCATAGGCTTCAAAGAACAGACTAGATCTGGAAACATCACCACAACTGCTGCTCAATATTACTCCAGAGTCCCACAGAATACTAATACTGATTCAGTAGCATAATGAATAACTAAACACAACTGGCATTGTTTCAAACATTTTTCCAATGTCTTCAAATCACGGTGGAAAGGCAAGTATTTCAGAGGCACGGATCTCTGAAGGACCTGTATCATGATGAATGTGCTGAAAATCACATACTAAAAATATGACATCTGAAAAATCCCCCAGGTTTACAGGATAGAATTAATCTGTGTATATTGTTAGACTGTATAAGTATTTAGTTTCTTCTAGTAACATTTTTGTATTTTAGCTTGTTGCTTGGCAACAGTATTTTTAGATATTCAAGTAATGTGTATCTTTGCAAATTAATCTCTGAAACATAGTTGTAGAATCTTTTCTAAATAGCCCCTTTTCATGATGCTCAAATACAAATCAATATAATAGCTATCTCTCTAGCATTTGAAAATGATGAGTAGAATGAAAAAAAAACCAACAATGAAAACACACATTTTATAAATCTGTTCTGGGGCATCATTATCTACATGTCACAACACATAAAAATTTAGAACCATAGAACTGTGAAACTAGTTTAAGGGTCATCTATTAAGACTGCTCAATGTGCTGATAGTTGCTGGGGATTCTTAGATAAATTAACAAGTGAATTTTTTTCCTGTAACTGAAACAAAACTATTCGCTACTCATAACTGTGGATGAAATTTGCAACCAGAACACCTCCAAAATTTCCAAATGCATAATCACTGACAACAATATATGTCCACAGAAAACTTTCTGAACTATTATTTTGTAGATGCACATTTTAAAACTAGCCAGGATTTTATTTCATTTGGATTCTTTTTGGTGGAACAATGCCGATGAAATAAAATGCAAGCTAAGACAAAATAAATGCTGGGTCAGAAAGTGTTAATTTCAAAAAAAATTTGAAGGGGAATACTAAAAAAAGGAATAATTTGGATTTTTTTTTTTATTATTTTGAGAATAACAGTCTATTTATTTTTATTTACTTTCTTTTAATTTTCATGTGCGTATTCATGTAATTAATTCTATGAAGTAATTTAGACAAATACAGCCAAGATTTGGGTGTTACATCATTTTTATCTAAGGAAAAAAATGTTTACCTTAAAAATATAATTTGTTCAAATGATTCATAGAAAATTTACAAATCAAATTTTTTAGAATTTCTGTTTTCTGGGAAGCAGCTAGTACTAGTCAGTATATTCAAAATGCAAGAGTAAAAATTGTGTGAGTAATACTATTGTTATATTATGAATTATATTTTAAATTTCCTTTAGAATGTTGATAATAGAAATGTCAGACCTTGTGATCCTCAGTTAATAATCTTAGTTAATTTAGGCTTCAGTTGCACAATATAATTTCAAACAAATCAGTTAAAATGAAGCACATCCCTTGCATACTGTTAACATATTAAAACTATCAATCCCATCTTGTTTTACACTTTTGTGATCTGTTCACCACAATTATTGAAAAAAACACAATTTTTTTAAAAACACAGATTTCTTATAGGAAACACTTTCACATATGAATACATAAGAGATTTTCTTCTTTTAATTCTAATATTGCACATAGCCCCTTTTTCTGTTCTGGAGTGCAGGCCTGTTCTCTCCGTAATGGAAAAAGCAGGAGTCACATAGAAGATTACTCTGCATTAAATTCATAGTATGTACATACAGTGAGCAACAGATTAGACAGAAGCTGACCATATACTTCTAAAGTAACATAGCTGAGATAACACATAAATTGCTTTCTTGTTGAAAAATTTACATAATCTTTCAAATGAAAATTTGATCTTATTTTCATAGTCAGAAATAATAGTATTACTAGAAATTGAATTCTTATATTAAAATATAACAAGGAATATTCTGTGGGTGTTTTCTATCTTTTACTGTTAATTTTGTTGTCTTCCTATTTGGACAACTGGTGCAAACTCCACTTTGAAAGGTACTGTATATGTAGAGAAATTCAAATCAAGTCTTTTTTGCAACTCTTAATTTTAAGAGACAGAGAATAAGAAGCAAGAGGAGAACAGAAATGTGAATGAGAGAGATATTGTAAAATACCATTGAGAATAATATGAATGTTTTGGTAGAAATTAATTAGAATGATCAGCTAAAGCACAAAACATAACCCCCTCCCTGTTTTCTCAAAGAGTTGCCCAGGACAATCAGCATCTTTGCATGCACTCAAATAACTGAACCTTTCAATATTTCAAGTTCTGTTCAACTGGGATTAAAAATAAAACATGTTTGACAAGAATATATCTCATTTACAAGGAACCTTTAAACAGTGGAATATCAGTATTCGTTTAACTTAAACAATAGAGTTATACACTCTCATGAAGGGTGGGGCACATAAAAACACATTTCCCATCTCTCTTATGAAAACAAAAGAAAACTAAACAACAATCCTTGGGAAGGGAGTAGTAAACAGCTTCTTTTTAAGACAGATGAACATTTTGTGTGTTCCTGCTCTTTCTCAATAGGTAAGAATGCTCTGGAGATCAAAGATCTCCAGCAATCAACTAGCAGACTCAAAACAACTTAATCACTTGTTTCAGCAAACATGCTACTATGGTATTCCCTATATTTTTTTTTCTCTTTCTTTCTTATTTGTGTAAAATGATCCATCACTATATATATGACCATGTGGTATGGGTATTGTGGGAAAGATGATAATTACTTTTTTTTTTTTTTTTTTTTTTTCCCAGAGTTGCTTCTAAGTGTCAACATTGTTCAAGATATAAGATCGTAAAAGTATGCATTACCTGCTAGAGGGCACAGGGTGGCAGTTTTTCTCACTCAGAAATCACAACTCTGTGTGTGTGTTTATTAATATTAATATTAATTTCTCAAAAAAATGGTACTGTAGAGTTGTTATTCTTTTCTTATATATAAATTTCATAGCTTTTCAAGGGTCCCACTATCATTAATATAGTGGACTATCAAGAGCAGCAACTCCTTACTTTGCTAAATCTCATTTTTCAGACTTTAACAAAATATTGCAATATCTAGAACTCTGTTACAAACACTCTTTTAATTGCCGCATTTGAGTGTTATTAGCTCTAGATAGTCATGATTGTCTCTACAACAGTTTCTGTTGTAGCAATTGTAAAAACCACGTGAAACTCACAAAAATACTGATTTGTTATTGTTCTGGTTTTGGCCAGGATAGAGTTAACTTTCCTTGGGCTGAGAGGGAGCACAGCTAGAGGGTCGGGCCCAGATCAATCATTGGAGTATTCCATATCATGTGACATCACATTCAGTACATAAGGGACACATACTCTCTCATTCTCCTTTTCGTTTTCCAGTTGGTGTGGCGGGATCTCTGATGTGGTCAGAATTGCTGCTGGAGGCAGCCTGGGGGTGCGCTGCATACTGGTTAGTGAGCCACTGCTGTATTTTATTCATTTAGACTTGCTATTGTTACTGTTGTTTTGTTACTATTACTAAATTCTTTTTTTTATTATTCAAACTACAAAAAATTTTTTTTTTTTTTTTTTTTTTTTCCCCTCCCCTTTTTCACCAGAGGGAAGTAAATGACTGGCTATGTGGTGATTGACTACTGGCTGAGTTCAAACCACAACAGTTATATTTCCCATATTTTTCATGTTTTTGATATTCAGGATGACATATCTCATCAAATCCATGACTCCCTCCACGTTCTTACTACATAAAATACTCAAACATGCTGTGTGTGTACATTTTTCTAACACTTAAATATTTGTACTGTGAAATATTTGTACTCAGGAACAACAGGAATACAAGATAAAAGGAGAGTCTTGTATATCATCTATGATCTTGAAAATTACCATGAATGTAAGATATAGATTTGCCCTGTTTACACTACTATTCTTTTTGTGTCAGTATATCTTCCAAAACTCTGAATAGGATTGAAGTGGAGGGCCTCCTAGTCTTTAGTATGGAGAATATTTTCCCTTCCACCTAAGGTGCAATGATAAATGGAACCAGAAACTGATATAACATATGAATAATAAATATGGCACAATAAGCACTGCATCTCAAAAGAAATAAAACCTAAACTCCAGAACTAGATAAAATTGTACATTTTATTGCAATAAGTACGCATTCTCCTGAGACCTACTGTGTGCCCCATTAAATGTTTCACCTTCCACATAAACAGAATTGCTAAAAAAATTTTACTTTTTCCTTTTTACATGTGTGGCCTTTATCTCAGATGATAATAACTCAAATCCTTGTAGGGGAAACAACAAGAGTAAGAGAACAGCAGTTTAGTAACAGACCTTCAGAGCACTTTCAGAGCAATGTCTTAATAAAGATATTAAACACTATACACTCAGAGATTTAAAAAAAATCCCAACTAATCTATAATAATATTTTTTTTTAACATGTCAACAAGTACAACTAGAGAAAGAACCTAATTTTATTTTTGGCCTTGCATTAAAGAAATTCCTTTAACAATTCAAAAGATAACATGGCAACTTTTGCACTTGGAATTCCAAATTAAGTCACTATGAGAGAAAGAAAAAATGAAACCTTCTTTCTCAGAAAGGCTCTCTCATATAACTATTACTGTCAGTGTCAAGAATAGAATAATTTCACATTAGCAGAAAGATTTAGATGACTCTCAGGTCAGAGTCATGTTATGGGACTGAGTAAGATATTCTCAAGGCTCTTTGAGTTGGTTCAAAGCGATCTAGTCCCACAGAAGGCAATTTGATGTTTGATAAAGGGCAGTCACATTCCTGGTTTGCATTTTATGATTAGGAGAAAGTATTGCCTAGCTGGCTACAGCCATTCATCTTAATATCTCTCCACACTGGAGAAATCTGGAAACCCAGTTCTGGGTTGGTATATTCTTCAAGTGGAGATAACATATGACATCGAGTCTGCACCTTGATTCCTGTGTTCAGTTTTGGGCCCCTCACTACAAAAAGGACATTGAATGACTCGAGCGTGTCCAGAGAAGGGCAACGGAGGTGGTGCAGGGTCTGGAGCACAGGTCGTACGGGGAGCGGCTGAGGGAACTGGGGGTGTTTAGTCTGGAGAAGAGGAGGCTGAGGGGAGACCTCATCGCCCTCTACAGCTCCCTGAAAGGAGG